>NC_091624.1:42720603-43022455 GCF_027580195.1 Bos mutus
CAACAACCTGATTCCTTCTGTAACCCCCAGTCTTACTTACTCTGCCTTGGACTCCAAACAATGGATCTGCCCAGGTTCCCAGAGTGCTTCACAGCTCTTCAGTCTCACCACTTTTCTGTCTTAAATTTCCATTTCTCTCCTCTCCAACCACTGAAAGAATATTTGAATAAGTGGAAAGATGTAACCTGGTTTGGGGTAGGAAGATTCAATATTGTAAATAGATCAGGTCTCTTTTAAATAATTTATAATTAATATGATCCTGGTAAAGGAATTATTTTGAAAAGTTAGGCTAGTTTTTTCCAAATGTTAGTATAGAAAATAAACATGTGAGAACAACTAGAAAATTTTTGAGAATATTGAGGTACAAATTCTACTAGTTATTAAAATATAAAATAAAATCATTAAAAAAGAATCATGATGGTGTTGTATAATTACAGATGAATTAATAAAATAATAAAATAAAGTAGATATTCCAAAAATATGACTAAATATAAGCATGAATTTAACATATGATAAAGAGGGCATTTCAAATCATTGAATGATGGATTATTCCATAAACAAGCTAGCCATCTGGAAAAAAATAAATCCCTACATTAATTTTTACCTGAAATTATTTCCCAGGTAGTCCATAAATGTAAACATGGAAAAACCTATAGACATCTAAGAAAAAACGGGATCGTTTGTTAGGAATTTGTAAGTAAGAAGCAAAACCCAAGGACCATGAGAGAAAAATATTGATTGATAACTATACTTACTAAAAGCTGTGCATCACCAAAATCATCATTAAAGAAAAAGATAAAAATAACCAGCTGTGATATTTGTAAGACATGTGGTTGAACAGAGTTAATTTCTTTTCTAAAAAATTTATTTACTTTTAATTGAGGGATAATTGTTTTACAATATTGTGTTGGTTTCTGCCATACATCAACAGGAATTAATTTCTTATAATGAAGAGTTTATGATTAAATAAGAATTGAATCAAATAGAAAAATGACAAATAGGCATGAATTGGAGAACACAAGGAAGTAAAAACCTCAGAATAGTTTCAAAATCAGCTTTATTACAAAAAAAATGAAGAAGAACAATGAGACTCCGTTTTTATCTATCAAAATGTCAAAGGTCAAAAATTGTTAATAAATGGAATTTCTGGAGTGTAGGGAACTAGCACACTTTAATACCGATACAACTTCAAGGAAGAACAATTTAGAAACATCTTTCAAAATTTCATGCACATATCCAGTCCTTCCATTTACAGAAACTTATCCTACAGATAATGCATATGACACATGCAAAGACATCTGTGCAAGGATAGTCTCTGAAGGACTGTGTGTGTGTGTGTGTGTGCACTCAGTCATGTCCCATTTTTGCCACCCCATGGACAATAGCCTGCCAGGCTACTCTGTCCATGATTCTCCAGGCAAGAATACTGGAGTGGGTTGCCATTTCCTCCTCCAGGAGATCTTCCTCTTCCTAACCCAGGAATTGAACCTGTGACTCCTGAGTCTCTTTAAAATAATAAAATTTTTCTCATCAGACAAAACTAAAAAAGAAGAAAAATAAAGCTTTGATAAAACTTTTTGTGACTGCTCTTGCCCACAGCACACTCTTTTCATCTCTGAGATTTCTTTTTGCTGAATATTTTGTTCATGGCACATTCACTTCTATCTCTCAATTTTAATAATCAAGAGTCCTCTTGTGGTACCATCTCACGCCTATCAGAATGGCTGCTATCAAAAAGTCTACAAACAATAAATGCTGGAGAAGGTTTGGAGAAAAGGGAACCCTCTTACACTGTTGGTGGGAATGCAAACTAGTACAGCCACTGTGGATAACAGTATGGAGATCCCTTAAAAAACTGGAAATAGAACTGCCATATGACCCAGCAATCCCACTGCTGGGCATACACACTGAGGAAACCAGAATTGAAAGAGACATGTGTACCCCAGTGTTCATTGCAGCACTGTTTACAATAGCCAGGACATGGAAGCAACCTAGATTTCCATCAGCAGATGAATGGATAAGAATGTTGTGGTACATACACACAATGGAGTATTACTCAGCTATTAAAAAGAATGCATTTGAATCAGTTCTAATGAGGTGGATGAAACTGGAGCCTATTATACAGAGTGAAGTAAGTCATAAAGAAAAACACCAATACAGTATATTAATGCATATATATGGAATTTAGAAAGATGGTAATGATGGCCCTAACGATGAGAGACAGCAAGAGAGACACAGATGTAAAGAACAGACTGTTGGACTCTGTGGGAGAAGGCGAGGGTGGGATGATTTGAGAAACTAGCATTGAAACACGTATATTACCATTTGTGGAATAGATCGCCAGTCCAGGTTTGATGCATGAGACAGGGCACTCAGGGCGGTGCACTTGGATGACCTTGAGGGATGGGATGGGGAGGGAGGTGGAAGGGGGGTTCAGGATGGGGGACACATGTATACCCATGGCGCTTTCATGTCCAGTCCAGTTCAGTCACTCAGTCGTGTCCGACTCTTTGCGACCCCATGAATCACAGCACGCCAGGCCTCCCTGTCCATCACCAACTCCCGGAGTTCACTCAGACTCACGTCCATCGAGTCAGTGATGCCATCCAGCCATCTCATCCTCTGTCGTCCCCTTTTCCTCCTGCCCCCAATCCCTCCCAGCAGAAGAGTCTTTTCCAATGAGTCAGCTCTTCGCATGAGGTGGCCAGAGTACTGGAGTTTGAGCTTTAGCATCAGTCCTTCCAAACAAATCCCAGGGCTGATCTCCTTCAGAATGGACTGGTTGGATCTCCTTGCAGTCCAAGGGACTCTCAGGAGTCTTCTCCAACACCACAGTTCAAAAGCATCAATTCTTCAGCTCTCAGCTTTCTTCACTGTTCAACTCTCACATCCATACATGACCACTGGAAAAACCATAGCCTTGACTAGACAGACCTTTGTTGGCAAAATAATGTCTCTGCTTTTCAATATGCTATCTAGGTTGGTCATACTTTTCTTCGAAGGAGTAAACGTCTTTTAATTTCATGGCTGCAGTCACCATCTGCAGCGGTTTTGGAGCCCCCAAAAATCAAGTCTGACACTGTTTCCACTGTTTCCCCATCTATTTCCCATGAAGCAATGAGACCAGATGCCATGATCTTAGTTCTCTGAATGTTGAGCTTTAAGCCAACTTTTTCACTCTCCTCTTTCACTTTCATCAAGAGGCTTTTTAGTTCCTCTTCACTTTCTGCCATAAGGGTGGTGTCATCTGCATATCTGAGGTTATTGATATTTCTCCCGGATTCATGTCAGTGTATGGCAAAACCACTACAATATTGTAAAGTAATTAGCCTCCAATTAAAATAAATAAATTAATTAAAAATAAATAAATAAAAATAGTCATGATAGTTGAAAAAAGAAAAAGAGTCCTTTGGTGACTTCACATATAATTACTTATACATCTCTATTGTCCCCTAGTAAACTGTTGGATGTCTTTAATTCCTTTCCATTCTCTACAATACTGATGTAGAGTCTTAAAAATAATTCCTCACATGAGAGGTTTAGATAGTCAAATACTTTACAGTACTAGGTACTTGGAACTGAAAAGTAGATTATCAAAGAAAGATAGAATAACAGTCATGGAAAACATCTAGTCACTTTTTTTCAGACTTTAAACATTTTATTTTGTATTAAGGTATATATGATTGACAATGCTGTAGTAGTTCCAGGTGAACAGTGAAGGAACTCAGCCATGCACGTATCTCCCTCAAATACCCTCCCATCTAGGCTGGCACATCACATTGAGTAGAGATCCATGTGCTATACAATTCGTCCTTATTGGTTATCTGTATTGAATATAGGAGAGTCATCACTTTTTTAAGAGTGATTTTTATTTCCACACAGTTTCCATCTCATCACTTTGCAGATAAAAATATGAGCCCCAGAGAAAGAAATGAGTCACCCCAATTTACTCAACTAATTAGTGGTAGGATTGAGACTAGGAACCAGGTCTCAAACCACAACATTAGCTATAGCAAACCAATCTCTACTTCAAGAAGATGAAGACAAATAATTTAAAAGTAATAAGTAACAAAATAGCTTTAAAAGGATTTTTTTTTTTTGGTACAGCTGTAAGGTACTAATAGAAAAGCAATCTTCTATTTCTTTCATTTTCCTCAGCTCATAAGTACTTCTACTTCTGTTATCTCACTGTCTCCCAAACTTATCTCATGATAAGAATTACATAATTCTCTGAAAAGAATAGGAATCTGGATAATCACAATTTTTTTTTAAATAAGCAACTCAAGTAATTCTTGTAATTAAGAATTCTTACAAAATCCTGTTCACTTCACCCTCAAAGTAAGCTTGTAAAATATTTATGGGTGATGAACCTGAGCCTCACTGAATTTAGGTGACTGTCCCTTAACCACAGAGTGATATTTCTGAGCTCCAACATTTCTTTTCATTGTTGAATATTGTTTATTGGGGGGACATTATGTCTTTTAAATTTTTTTATTGAAATATAGTTGATTTACAATGTTGTGTTAATCTCAGGTGTACTGCAAAGTGATTCAATTATACATCAGTTCAGTTCAGTTGCTCAGTCATGTCTGACTCTTTGTGACCCCATGGACTGCAGCATTCCAGGTTTCCCTATCCAACACCAACTCCAGCAGCTTGCTCAAACTCATGTGCATTGAGTCGGTGATGACATCCAACCATCTCATCCTCTGTCATTCCCTTCTCCTCCCACCTTCAATCTTTCCCAGCATCAGGGTCTTTTCCAATGAGTCAATTCTTCGCATCAGATGGCCAAAGTATTGAAGTTTCAGTGTCAGCATCAGTCCTTCCAATGAATATTCAGGACTGATTTCCTTTAGGATTGACAGGTTGGATCTCCTTGCAGTCCAAGGAACTCTTAAGAGTCTTCTCCAACACTACAGTTCAAAACCATCAATTCCTTGGTGCTCAGCTTTTTTTATAGTCCAAGTCTCACATCCATACATGACTACTGGAAAAACCATAGCTTTGACTAGATGGACTTTTGTTGGCAAAGTAATGTCTCTGCTTTTTAATATGTTGTCTAGGTTAGTCATAATTTTTCTTCCAAGGAATTATATATACAGGTATATATTCTTTAAAAAATTCTTTTCCATTATAGGATATGAAATACAGTGTCCTCTGCTATGTAGTAGGTCTTTGTTGGCTATCTATTTTATATATGGTAGTATGTATATTTTCAGCTTCCCAGGTAGTGCTAGTAGAGAACCTGCCTGTTAATGCAGGAAACATAAGAGATGTGGATTGGAATCTTGGATCAGGAAGATCCCCTGGAGGAGGGCATGGCAACCCACTCCAATATTCTTGCCTGGAGAACTTCATAGACAGAGGAGCCTGGTGGGCTACAGCCCATAGGGTGGCAAAGAGTCAGACACAACTGAAGCGACTTAGCACATATGCACAATATGTATATTTTAATCCCAAACTCCTAGTTTATTGCTTCCCCCATCTTTCACTCTTGGCAGCCACAAGTCTGTTTTTTATATCTGTGAGTCAATTTTTGTTTTGTAAGTAAATTCATTTGTATCATTTTTTAAGATTCCACATACAAGTGATATCATATGGTATTTGTCTTTCTCTAGCTGACTTACTCCACTTGGTATGATAATCCCTTGGTCTATCCATGTTGCTGCAAATGGCATTATCTCATTCTTTTTATGGCTGAGTAATATTCCATTGGTATATATACCACATCTTCTTTATCCATTCACCTGTTGATGAACATCCACTCCTTTTTAAAAATTTTATTTATTTTGGCTGTGCTGGGTCTTACTTTTGGCATACAGGATCTTTGATCTTTGTTGTGGCAAGTGAGATCTTTAATTGAGGCATGTGGGATCTGGTTCCCCAGCTATGGATTGATCCTAGGACCCCTGCATTGAGAGGGCGGAGTCTTAGCCACTGGACCACCAGGGAAGTTCCCAACATTTATTTTACTAATAATATATCTTTATCTCTTTCATAATCTAACTCATGATCATTATTCACTTCTGCAATTAGAAAGGAAACTATTTGAATCCTAATTAAAGTTGCCACTAATAACTGTACCACTGTGTACAAGCCCATTCTTTAAGTCATGAGGGAGGAAATCAACTGGGGGTGGATATGGAGCAGAATATAAATGCTTACATAAATTCCACCCAGCTCTTCCCATTTTAGAATAAAAATACGGAATGAAAAGGGAAGGGGAAAGTTTTGCAAGTCAATAAGCTAATTTTGGCCTATCACTTAATTGCTGTAGGAAGCATTTTTTCTCATCTAGAAGACCTTTTCTAAGGCATAGTAGGAGGGGGAAGTACTTGCATGAATCATGCTGCCAAGGCTAATGGACAAAAACAAATAATATAAGGAGAAAAGAGGAAGTAGTGCCTCAAACCTACATGTGTCAGTCAGAAATTGGGAGAGAGAGGTTACAGGCTAAACTTGATTACTTGGACTGAAGGAAACTCCTCACTATTCATTTCTCCAAGGACCCTTTCTGGACCTTTCCTTCCCAATTGCAGTGAAGAAAAATGAAAGTGAAAGTGTTAATCACTCAGTTGTGTTGGACTCTTTGTGACCCCACGGACTGTAGCCCACCAGGTTCCCCTGTCCATGGAACGCTCCAGACAAGAATACTGTAGTGCATTGCCATTCTCTTTTCCAGGGGATCTTTCCAACCCAGGGATGGAACACAGGTCTCCTACATTGCAGGCAGATTCTTTACTGTCTGAGCCATACTTAATACTTAAGTATTTAATATTTCCTAAGAATCTTCGGAAATTAGCCATTTCTTTTTTTTAATTTAAGCATTTTTTTAAATTAAAGTATAGCTGATTTACAATGTTGTTTAGTTTCAGGTGTACAGCAAAGTGATTCAGTTTTTGTATGTATATATATATATATATACACACACACACACACACACAGTGTGTGTATATATATAAATTTATATATCTTTATATGTATGTATATATATAAATATATATGTTTTATATGTATGTATTTTTCAGATTCTTTTTATTATAAGATACTGAGTCTTATTATAAGATTATTATAGTATATTATTATATATTAATACATGTATAATTATATATAATGTATATTACATTATATAATATATTATTATACATAATAATATATTATATTATATATTTATATTATATATTATATATTTATATTATTATATATTATATAATTGTATAATATAATATATAATATAATTATATTATATATTATATTATATATTTATTCATTATATATTTATATTATTATATATTATATATATTAATATATTATATATCTATATATTATATAGTATATATAATATATATATTATAAGATAGTGAGTTATATATATATAATATATAATATATATATTATAAGATACTGAGTTATATATTATATATAATATATAATATATTATATATAATATATATATTATAAGATTCTGAGTCTAGTTCCTGTACTATATAGTAAGTCTTTGTTGGTTATCTTTTTTATATATATAGTAGTATGTATCTTATATACATACTACATACAGTAGTATGTATCTCAGTATCTTATAATAATCTTATATAAGATAATATATATTATAATATATAATATATATTATATTATAATATATAATATATAGATATATAATATATTAATATATATTAAGTCTTTGTTGGTTATCTTTTTTATATATGTAGTAGTATGTATCTGTTAATCCCAACTTCCTAATTTATCTTTCCCCTCTGGAAATTAACCATTTTATTTTATTACCTAATTGTATTTTAATACCTGAGGATCTATGCCTTTAAACACCAAAATATGAACACATTCTACCTGTTTTGGATGTATGTATTTATGCATGCGTGTGTGCTCAGTCATGTCCAACTCTTTGTCACCCTATGGACTGTAGCCTGCCAGGTTCCTTTGTCCATGGGATTCTCCAGGCAAGAATACCAGAGTGGGTTGTAATTCCTACTCCAGGGTGGTCTTCCTGACCCAGGGATCGAACCCATGTCTCCTTCAACTCCTAGATTGGCAGGTGGATTCTTTTGCCACTGAGCTGCCTGGTTTTGGATAGAAATCAGCTTAAAATATATCATATTTGCAGTCTTTTGTACAGACTACATGGAACACACTCAAGTCTTCCCCCATGACTAAGAGTCATCACCAGAAATAGGATTCCTTTTAGGTTGCTGTGTCAAGACTGATTCCAGTCAGGGACTAAGGAAGGGTGTTGAAATTACAGAGATGACTTTTCTTTTTTCTTTTCCAATAAAACTATACTTACAAAAACAAACAGCAGGCCAGACTCAGTACATGAGTCGTAATTTGCCTACTTCTGCTTTAAAAGATCAAAGAGATTCTTTTTATCCTTGACATTTTGAAATTTCCTAATGAACTGTCTATTGATTGTTCCTAATTTCGTTGATTATGCTTGATGCTCATATCCTTTAGATCTGATAAATTCCTTCTATTTTGATGTATGGCAAAAACCATCACAAATTATTATTCAATTAGAATGAATTTTTAAAAGTCAAATTCAATAGCTAACAAATCAAATCCAATAGCTTTTTTTGTTGTTTTTTTATACAACAAAAAAGAGAGAAAGAAAATAAGAGGGATACTGAAGAAATCAGGGAGGTCCAATGGATACTGGATAATTAATGGAACTCCTAGAAAATGGAGATTATCTTTTTGTCCCTAGACTAAAACTAAATGACCTTAAGTTGACATAACTATTTTTTAAGTTTTTTGGGGGTTTTCTTCAGTTGATGATTTCAGTATCTAATGTCTCAAATCATTAGTAATCTTTTCACATGTTTCTTTTCTGTAGCTACATTGAAAATTCCTAGAAAACAAAGACTATGCACTGACTCATGAGATACAGAAGCTGTGAGAGTAAATGTGCTTGGTTTAAGCTGCTAATTTGAGATATTTTTTAGGCAACAGTAGAAAATGTATACATTTTATTATGTGTCTCTCCTTAATAAAAAACAAGTTCCATGAGGCCGGAGATCTCATCTGATTATGTTCTCTGATATATCCCAAACTCCTAGAACAGGTATTTATGGAGTGGATGCAGGAAGAAATAAGGCTGTTGGAAAGGCTTCAGTCTTGATTAAGGATACTTGAACAATTTAGCAAAAAAAAAAAAAAAAAGAAAAAAAAAACCTCAAACAAGAGAAAGGTGCAAATATTCAGGCAAATTTACTTTTACCTTCATTCTTCTAAAACGTAAATACTGTAGACACAACTGTAATTATATCTAGAATAAGTTTGCTGAGTGATGGTGTAAATGTGGAGTTCCAAGATGCGCTTAATTTATAAAATTTAACTCCATGTAGGAATATGTCAAAATGATAGCATCAGTTGAATGATGGCATTGTTACCTACATACCATGCGTTTGCAGGCAGCTAACTTTTAGCTTGTTATGATACCATCTTAGAACTTCGAAAATTTTAAAAATCAAGGTAATTAAAATTGTATCAAGTTATACCCTAAAAGTGCAGATTTGTTATACAAATGCACAAATTTTGGGTCTTATTCTGTTTTACTTTGTGCTTAGTCATTTCTACATTGTGAATGAGCTAGTTTTAGAGACTGAGGCTGACAATTAGTTTTTGTAAGGAACTCTATGGAATTGAACTTCTTGGTTTTTATTTAAAACATTTTAAAAGCTAAAAGGCATGTTCCAGAGGATAAACAGAACATATTTTCGACTTGGTGAGAAAATATACCAAAGCAGCCAGTTTGTTTGTGTATGTGTGTGTGATTATGCATGCACTCAAGAAAGTATGTGTGAATATTTATATATAGATTGTGTATGTGAACCCTTGTTCCAGGGCACTCCATTTATGGTTAATTTCCACTCATATGACATTTCCAAATAGTGTGTGATACTATTATAAACTGATTTAGAGCAGGACATCACCAGAGGCCTTCAGAGTCTCAGAGTCATCGCTAGGAAATGTGGTTAGGAAAAAAAAACATGTACTGGGGCCCTCCAGGAGTTATTATCCAGAGGAAACCCAGCTCAAAAGATATTTAGGGAAGCTTTAGAAAGGAAAAATGTCACTAATGGTTGTGTAAGGGAAGATTCATTTACTTATTCATCCAACCCCTAGTGAACTGCTTCAGTGTGCTGTAGGCACTGTTGCAGACACATGAATACAGCAAGGAATTCAGTAGAAAGATCCTGACACACAAAGCTCATGTTCCAGGGGGATGCGGAGGGGGACCTACGATAAATAAATGAGTTAATTCTAGGTGATCTTGTGATATGTGCCTTGAAGAAAAATTAAGCAGAGTAAGAATGACAAGGGAGAAATCCTGTTTTAGACAGTGGGCAAGACGGCCTCCAGCAGAGACCTGAATAAAGGGAGGGAAGAATCAGGCAGATGTTCAGAGGAAGGGTATCTGGGCAGAGGGAAGAGCAAGGAGAAGGGCTCCAAAGTGGAAGCTTGCTCCAAATCACCAGTGATTACACTACTCTCTCATGTCCGTTCTCCCAAATCATACCACTGAGAACACAACTGCAGTTCTGTGTGTTGTAAGCCACCAGCCATAGTAAATACTTATGAGAGGAGAGGGGCTTCCTAGGTGGCACTAGTGGTAAAGAGCCTGCCTGTCAGTACAGGAGATATAAGGGCATGGAGACCCCCTCCAGTATTCTTGCCTGGAGAATCCCCTGGACAGAGGAGCCTGGAGGGCTATAGTCCATAGGGTGCAAAGGGTTAGACAGGACTGAAGCAACTTAGCATACATGCTTGAAGCAGGATGAGCCCAAGGTGGATGAGGGGTAGAAATGAGGTCAGAAGGCAGATGAATGAATAAATATGATGTAGTATATATACAATGGAATATTACTCAGCCATAAAAAGAATGAAATAATGCCATTTGGAGCAACATGAATGGACCTAGATATTATCATACTAAAGTGAAGTTTGGTCAGAAAGACAAAGACACATACCATATGATATCACTTAGATGTGGAATCTAAAATATGACACACATGAGAATATCTACCAAACAGAAATACACTCACAGACAATAGAAAACAGACTTGTGGTTTCCAAAGCAAGGTGTGGGGGAGGGATGGTGTGGGAATCTGAGATTAGCAGATGCAAGCTATTATATGTAGGATGGAGAAACAACAAGGTCCCACTGTATAGCACAGGAACTATATTCAATAACCTATGATAAACCATAATGGAAAAGAATATGGAAAACAATGTACAAATGTGGGTAACTGAGTCACTTTGCTGTACAGCAGAAATTCAATGCAACATTGTAAATCAACTATATTTCATTAAAATGAAAAGAAACAAGAAATGCGGTCAGCTAGGCAGCCAGGGAAAGATTCTGGAAATACCAGCATAGACTCAGTTTACTTTCACAGTGAGGTGGGAGAGGCACTGCAGCTGGTTAAATGGAGTGATATCTCTCGATTAATTTGGTTTGAACATTTTGAATGTTTACTCTTGAGCTGTATGCAGAATAAACTGATGGCGGAAGGTGGGAGCAGGGAGACATTTATAGGGTATTGCAATAATTCAGTGAGAGCTGATTGTAACTTGTACTAGGATGCAGCAGGAGGAATTGAAGGCATTATTTGCCTTCTGGATATATTCAAAGAAATAGCCAAAAAGATTTGCTGGTTGAGTGGATGTAGCATCGGAGAGAAAGAGAAATCAAGCATAATTTCAAGGTTTTTAGCCTGAACAGCTGGAAGAATGGAATTGGTGTTTTCTGAGATGAGGAAGATCAGATGGGTAATAGATAATCTGGAATTTATTCAGTTATGCACATGCAGTTTTCAATGCCTATTAGAATTGCAAATGCTAAGGCCAAGTGGAAAGTTTGCTATAGGACTCTGGATTTAGTGGGGAGGTCTAGATCAGAGATAGAAAGTTGAAAGTCACTTACTATGTAGATGGTATCTGGGGCTATGGGATAGAATAAGATCATCCAGGAAGTGAGTATAAAGAGAAGCTATCTGAAGACCAAGCCCAGGACCACTCCAAGTTGTAGAATCAGAAAGATGAGGAGGAACCAGCCAGGAAGTTGAGACAAATGAGCTACTGAGATGGGAGGATAACCTTGAGGCTAGGCCAAAGGAAAATTAAGAAAGCGAAGTACTGATCAAGCCTGCGGATTATAGTTGAAGAAGTTAAGGACTGAGAGTGTCTAAACTTTGGATTTGACTTTTGAAGGCAATTGGTGAACTTGTAAGGACAGTTTTCATGGACTGATGGAGGTGAAAGTCTGATTGGAGTAAATATAAAAGAAGATGGGAGGGCAAAAGCTGGAGTCGGGGAAGGATGTGGAGATACTAAACTAGACAGCTTTTTTTAATAATTGAAGGAAGAGCAGAGAAATGGTGATTGCCAGAGAAGGATGTAGGCTAAAGAATTTTTTTTTTTTTACTACAATATGGTGTTGACAATAATATCCAGGGGAAGGAAAAATGATGAAAGAGAATAAACAATTCCACAAACAGTTCCACTGGCCTGGGAAGAGGGGACAAAATTCAATGTGGAAACAGAACTCAGGTAGAACTGCTGGTGAGAACAAGGAGGCTCACCCCCTGTAACAGGTAGGAACACAGCATAAATATGAAGGTACTTTAGTAGATTTAGCGGTAGAGGCTCGGCCTCATTGGACAGCCATGCTTTAGTTTTTTCAATGGTTTGCAACTCTAGCTACCTATTAGCAACTGTAATAAGAGTCACGTGAAGACATTAAAAAAATACCAATGAGAAATGCATATAAAAAAACCCCACAGTAAGATGCAACTACAGCAAAGAAACTATACTCTAATAAAAATTAAAAAATGGAAGATACAGAGTCTTCCCTGTGGTCCAGTGGTTAAGACTTCATGATTCCAACATATGGGGTCTGGGTTCGATCCCTGGTCAGGGAAGATACCACAAGCAGCATGGGGTGGCCAAAACATTAAAAAAAAAAATCAAAAAACCAACCACACACCTGTGAAAATGGCTAAGATGAAATATAATGGCAATACCAAATTCTGGCAAGGATATGGAGCAACAGAAACTAGCATGCACTGACGGGGAGGCTGGATGGCCTCTTTGGAAAAACAGTTTGTTTCCTGTCAGACCTGGCAATCCCTTTCCAAGGTATTGACCCAGGAAAAAGAAAACTTATGTTCACAGCGAAACCTAGACACAGCAGTTCCGTTACTGGTACCTGAAGACCAGAAACAATTTAAATATCTCTTCAGCAGGTAAATAAATTGGTCCATCTGTACAACGGAACAGGACTCAACAATGAAAAGGAACAAACTGTAAATACAGCAACTTGGATTGATTTCAAGGGTCTTATGCTGAGTGAAAGAATCCAGTCTGAAGAGGTTACGAACTGTATTATTTCATTTATATCACGTTGCCCCAAAGGCAAATTTACAGTGATGGAAAACTGATGACTGGTCATGGGAGGAGGGTTTAACTAGAGAGGGGTACCTGAGTTATTCAGGACAATGGAGCTGTTCAGTTATGTGTGTTAAAACACAAAATCGTACATAATAAAAAAAAAAAAAGTAAATTTTTGGGCTTCCCTGGTGGCTCAGTGTTAAAGAATTTGACTGCCAATGCAGGAGACATGAGTTCAATCCCTGGTGTGGGACGATCCCACATACTGTGGAGCAACTAAGCCTGTATGCCACAACTGTTGAACCTGTGCTTAAAAGTCCAGGAACTGCGACTATTGAAGCCTGAGTGTCCTAGAGCCATTCTCTGCACCAAGAGGAACATAATGCGATGAAAAGCCCATGCACTGCAACTAGAAGAGTAGCCTCTGCTTGCTGCAACTAGAGAAAGCCTGCCCAGCAATGAAGACCCGGCACAGCCAAGAATAAATAAATAAATAAAAAGTGAAAAAGTAAATTTTACTGTGTGGTAATTATCAGAAACAAAACCCAAACTTCCTTCTGGCAATGAGGACCACATAGGGAATGTGTGGTGAACAGACTCCAATGCCTGGTGAAAGTCGCAGTGGATACCTCCCTCTACCCAGGGCAGCCCCCAGGAAGGAGGGCTGAGCTTTGTTCTGGCCTCCCCGCTGACCCAGCTGGAGTTCTGGCTGTTTTCAAGACCCTGTACATGGCCTAATATTTGTTAACAAACCCCTTCCTGTTTGATCTTAAAATAAAGGCCTTAACTCTATCCTCCCCGATTCTGACTTAAATATTTGGGAAGAGAATATGGATTTTTTGGGGGGAGACCTTTTTTAAAAAATTGGTGTAGTTGATTTACGATATTGTGTTAGTTTCTGGTGAGCTGCAAAGTGATTCAGTTTTATGTAAATCTATCTATCTATATATGTTTGTGTCGGAGAAGGCAATGGCACCCCACTCCAGTACTCTTGCTTGGAAAACCCCATGGACGGAGGAGCCTGTTAGGCTGCAATCCGTGGGGTCGCTAAGAGTTGGACACGACTGAGTGACTTCACTTTGACTTTTCACTTTCATGCATTGGAGAAGGAAATGGCAGCCCACTCCAGTGTTCTTGCCTGGAGAATCCCAGGGACGGGGAAGCCTGGTGGGCTGCTGTCTATGGGGTTGCACAGTCGGACACGACTGAAGTGACTTAGCATAGCATAGCATATATGTTTGTGTATATATATATGTATATGTATATGTATATGGCTTCCCTGATGGCTCAGTGGTAAAGAATCTGCCTGCAATACAGGAGACGAAGGAGATGCAGTTTTAATCCTTGGGTTGGGAAGAACCCCTGGAAGAGGAAATGACAAGCCATTCCAGTATTCTTGCCTGGAAAATTCCATGAACAGAGGAGCCTGGAGGGCTACAGTCCAAAGGGTAGCAAAGAGTTGGGCATGACTGAGCACAGCAACTGAGCACGTGCATGCGCGTGCACACACACACACACACACACACACACACACACACACACACATATTTGTATCATTTTTTGTTTTTAGATTCCACATGTAAGTAATATCGTATTACTCTCCTAGAGGCCCTATACACTACCTAAAACTTGTTAATAATCCTCTTTCTGTTTGACCTTAAAAAAGTCTTAACTCCATTCCACCCTACCCTGCACCAATTCTGATTTAATTATTTGAGAACAGAGTATGTATTTTTAAATTAAAAACAAAAATGCATGCTTTGCAGGCAATTCTAATGTGCAACCAGGGATGAAACCCACTAAGTAAAATCAAGAAAGGGAGAGTAAAGTTCAGGATGAGCTGAAGTGGCATTTTCCCGACGAGCAGCAGCTGCTGCAGAGGGCACTGGGCCAGGTTGCAGGGGTGAGGGTCATCTGGGCACAGGGTATGGTAGTAAGTGGTTTTGAGTTTTTGCAAGCTGACCTTATGGGCCGTGAGGAGATTAGCTGTGGGTGCTGGGGCAGGGGTCCTGACAGAGGCTCACGGAGCTCTCTGGATCTTTCCCTCAGCCACTCTCACAGCTGTGAGGTTGGCACAGGAAATACAGGGAGCTTTCTGTCAGAAAGGGGAAACATTTTGCCCTTTTACTCTAATAATAGTGGACAAGGGAGTGTGGTTATGGAAACATGATTTAATGTACTTGATAAATACATAACACTTTTAAAGTACTTAAAATAATACCTTACATGTAGCAAGAGCTTAGTCAAGGTTAAGGAGAAATTTTTTTAAATGATGTCTCTGAAAACAACTTTTTTTCCCTTCTGTGTATCAATGAAAGAAATTGTCTTCAAAGATTATACGCAATTGACAAAATCACTTTGTTTATCGATCAGATATGTTTTCCTGGATCTCTTGGGGCCCTGGTCAGATTCTGTGATCTGGCACCCTCTCAGACTAGCTCTGTGTGGAGCAACAAGTTTCCTACAGATACATTCCAAAAGACCCATGATCCAGAAAACATTTCTGGGACCCTGCTTGGCAGGAGGAGAAGGGGCCAACAGAGGATGAGATGATTGGATGATATCACTGACTCAATGGACATAAGTTTGGGCAAACTCCAGGAGACAGTGAAGGACAGGGAAGCCTGGCATGCCTCAGTCCATGCGGTTGCACAGAGTTGGACACAACTGAGCAACTGAATAACAACTTGGTTGAAAGCACAGGCAGAGCACACAAAGAAACTTTCCACTGAGCTCAGATATTTCGAGTTCCCCTGGGTTGAGTGTTTACTGGTTCAGAGCCTGTCTCTCTCTGCCTCTTTGCTTTACTTCTTTTCCATAATTGATCCCATAGTTGATTCCGGGAGAGGATCACTTCAGGGGAATGAGGACCGTGAGAAGAACATGTCCTACCTTCTCCCTGATGAGTTCCTTGCATGGTGAACTTTCTTGCTGCATGCAATGGGACAAAACCTAGTTTATGTCTGCTTTGGAAAGAATCTGGTAGGCATGTTGAGAAATTAGTCCTTACTATGTCCTAGGTACTGTGCTTTGCTTTCTTCATTGTAATATTTTTATGACAATCCCATGAGGTAAGTCAGGGAAGAAATGAAGATTTTAAAGATGAGGGAGTTAAGGCTCAGAAAGTGACTTGTCTATGGCTGCAGAGTTGGTGGCAGAGCTGGGGTTTAATTTCTATCTAATTTAAAAAAATGTTAATATTTATTTTATATAATTATTTATTTGGCTGCAGTGGGTCTTGGTTGTAGCATGTGGGATCTAGTTTTCTGACCAGGGATCAAACCCAAGTCTCCTGAATTGAGCGTGTAGGAGTTTTAGCCACTGGACTACCAGAGAAGTCCCAGAGCTGGAGTTTATACTCATCTCCTCCCCAAACAGGGAAGGGCTTTTCTGGTAGCTCAGACAGTAAAGAATCTGCCTGCAATGTGGAAGACCTGGGTTTGATCCCTAGGTTGGGAAAATCCACTGGAGAAGGGAAGGGCAACCCATTCTAGTGTTCTTGCCTGGAGAATCCCATGGGCAGAGGAGCCTGGAGGCCTACAGTCCATGGGGTCACAAAGAGTTGGACGCGACTGAGCAACTAACACTCATACTTCCCCAAACAGACTTTTCCTCCCTCCTACGTTCTGTGACTTATAGCTTTGCTCTGAAACACAGTAGTTGCTCTGAGCAATACATGTCCCCAAGCATCTTTCTAAGTGTGTGCTTCCTCTTAGAAGGGGTTTTATGGTGGAATATGCATTCATCAGTTTACTCAGCTTTCTCATCTGTTTCTCAGGGCTGAAGGGTCCCAAGGG
Organism: Bos mutus; assembly: GCF_027580195.1. Classification (NCBI taxonomy): domain Eukaryota; kingdom Metazoa; phylum Chordata; class Mammalia; order Artiodactyla; family Bovidae; genus Bos; species Bos mutus. The sequence continues at coordinate 42,737,808 of NC_091624.1, forward strand.
TTTAGAAACCCAAACTCAATACGCCCACTTCCTTGCTCCCTAAACGGATTCGCTCCCAGGAGCCAGTGTCCCAAACCCTGTTGCTTCTGTGTTTCTCATCTTCCCAAGTCTCAGAGGCAGAAAGTGGGGAAATCACTGACCTTTGACTTAAATGGAAATACTGAGTGAGGCTTCCAAGACTCCTGTGAATTCGATGATCATGCCTGCTCTGTGTGACCGTCCAGCTTCAGATGTAGTAACAGAGCATGCAGGTCAGGCTCTCTGCTGGACTCCAGCCTCTCTGTGACCCTCCTGTGGGCTTCTCATTCCAGGGGTGAGAGGCTGTCTTTTGCAAAGAGGTTTAGACATCAGCTCTGAAATCTTAAAATGGAGAGGGGTCATTTGATTCAATCCCTTCAGGAAGCCCAAGGGAGGTCACACAAGTAGGGAAGTTGGGACCAAGAATTAGAACAGGTCGCTTGTCTCTGTTCAGTGCTTTCACTGGCAACAGTGTGAAGGGCCGTTTTCAGAAATGTGACATTTCTGAAAAGTGAAGTCAGGTTTTCAAAGTAATAGGTGCAGATATCCATTCCTTTTCTGTGAAATTCTAAAACCCTGGGTCAGACTTTGAGTACATCGTAATCTCTTATACTGACTGATACACAGAAATCAGAAGTGTTTTCAATTCTGGTTTCCTCAGGGTATACAAAAGAGACACAGATGTAAAGAACAGACTTTTGGACTCAGTGGGAGAAGGATGATTTGAGAGAATAGCATTGAAACATATACATTACCATATGTAAAATACATGACCAGTGTAAGTTTGATGTATGATGCAGGGCAATCGAAGCCGGTGCTCTGTGACAATCTGGAGGGACGAGGTGGGGAAGAAGCTGGGAGGGAGGTTCAAGAGGGAAGGGACACCTGTATACCTAAGGCTGATTCATACCGATGTATGGCAAAAACTTCACAATATTGTAAAATAACTATCTTCCAATTAAAATAAATAAATTTAATAAAAAACCAGAAAAAGTGTTTTCAGAGATAAGGTCTTTTATTTCTTCCTTAATTTTTTATTAAGCTTTCCCTATATGCTAGGCATTGTTTTAAGTACTTTAAAATGTGTTAACACATTTAATCCTATAAATTTTATCATGTCAATTTCTACCACATTAACAATATTGTTGGAAAATAATAAGCATTAGCTAGCACTTACGAACAGATGCTGAGTTAAGCATTTTATGCTGCTGCTGCTGCTAAGTCACTTCAGTCGTGTCCAACTCTATGCGACCCAATGGACCGCAGCCCACCAGGCTCCCCCGTCCCTGGGATTCTCCAGGCAAGAACACTGGAGTGGGTTGCCATTTCCTTCTCCAATGCATGAAAGTGAAAAGGGAAAGTGAAGTCAGTCACTCAGTCCTGTCTGACTCTTAGTGACCCCATGGACTGCAGCCTACCAGGCTCCTCTGTCCATGGGATTTTCCAGGCAAGAGTACTGGAGTGGGGTGCCATTGCCTTCTTCGAAGCATTTTATAATGTGCTGTAATTTAACCAAACTTCTCTGAGCTCCAGACTCAGATTACCATCCCCCACTTCAACATCTCCTCTTGAGTATTTCAGCAGCACCTTGACTCCTAAAGCAAATTACCTATTTACCTCTTCCCCTCCATTTCAGATGCATACTCCTTGCCTTGTGTGTGTGTGTGTGTGTGTGTGCTAAGTTGGTTCAGTCGTGTCCAGTTGTTTGCGAGTTGGACTATGGACTATAGCCCAACAGGCTCCTCTGTCCATGGGATTCTTTCGATAGAATACTGGAGTGGGTTGCCATGCCCTTCTCCAGGGGATCTTCCTGACCCACAGATCGAATCCGTGTCACTCATGACTCCTCCATTGGCAGGTGTGTTCTTTACCACTAGCGCCACCTGGGAAGTGCAGCAGCTCCCTGCCTCAGACAACAGCATGTATTTACACTTCCTGGACCGAGAACTTACCCTTGACTCTTCTCCGCAGCTCTCCTAGCTCCCCACATTCCATCCATCACCAACATTCTACCTCCTCTCTCAGATCTTTCCATATTTTTCCATCTCTATCAAATTATCCTCATCCAAAATACTATCATTTCTCACTTAGATTTTAGCAAAAGCCTCCTAATAGGTCTGCTCCTGTCTATTCTTACACCGCTTAAATCTATTTTGCAAATTACATCCAGGGTAATGACTTTAATAGGGCTTCCCTTGTAGCTCAGATGATAAAGAATCTGCCTGCAATGCAGGAGACTGGGTTTGATCCCTGGGTTGGGAACACTTTGTCTCTTAAAACATGTTAATATGTCCCATTGCTCTTAGGATAAAGACAAACTCGGCACAGTTGACAAGCTTCTGCTTGGTCTGGCTGCTGCCCCTCTCCCTCTTTTTCTATCAAACTTTCCTCGCATTCAACTACATGATTCTTCCTTTAGTCTTATAATATATAATGATGCCTCCAGCCATAGGACCTTTGCACATACTGTTCCTATGCATAGGTTGTTCCTTTCCCTTGTCCAGTTAAATCCGTCATCCTTTATATCTTGGCCTTCCCTAACTCCCCTTCTGTCTTCTCAGTACCATGGACCTTTCATTTGTAAGATTTAGCATAATTATCTTTTTCATTTAGTTGTGTGAGTCACATCTTTTTTTTTTTTCTTCTTACTAGTCAGTAATATCCATAACAGCAGGTGTATTTGTTCAAAATTGTATTCCCATTGCTAAGAATACTGCCTAACCTAGAGTCGGCATTCTTTTTTTAAAATTTTTATTTATTTGTGTATTTGTTTTGGGCTGCACTGGGTCTTCATGCTTTGCTTGGACTCTCTCTAGCTATGAAAGGCTTCTCCCTAGTTGTGGGCTTCTCACTGAGGTGGCTTATCTTCTCATGGTGCACAGGCTCTAGGCACTGGGGCTTCGGTAGTTGCAGCACACAGGCTCAGTAGCAGTGGCCCACGGGCTTAGTTGCTCCAAGCCATGTGGAATCTTCCCGACCAGAGATTAAATCCATGTCCCCCGCATTGGCAGGCAGATTCCTATCCGCTGCACCACCAGAGGGGTCTGGGCATTCATTTTTCAAGTGTTGTCTGATAGATGAAAGAAATCAATAAGTAGATTTGCCCAGCATGGTAGAAATTACAATTACAATAGGTTACTACTATTTCAGTCAATTTTATTCTGACCACAGAAAACCTTCTACATGTGATGGAATCACAAATTCAAAATCTTCTAGGACCAGGCAGGTACTGTACATAAGGGGGAAGCCATCATCTGAAGGGAGCAGCTACAGAAAATATATGCTCAGTGATTTTTCAGAGAAATGTATGTGTGAATTTTTAAAGTGATTTTTATTGATAGAGGAAATACTGAAAGGACTGTCCAAAAAGATGAGGGAAAGGAATGGGGAAAGTGTGTTTTTAACAAAGTTTAAAATGTGCTTCCCTAATGGCTTAGTGGTAAAGAATCTGCCTGCCAATGTAGGGTATGCAGGTTTGATCCCTGAGTCAGGAAGATGCCCTGGAGAAGGAAATGGTACCTGCTCCAGTATCCTTCCCTGGAAAATCCCGTGGACAGAGGAGCCTGGTGGGTTACCGTTTACAGGGTCTCAAAGAGTCAGACACAACTTAGCAACTGAACAACAGCAAAAACATTTAACAGATTAAGAAGATGTAGTTAGTTGAAGAGTGTTCCCCCATGCCCCACGGATTCACATCTACCCAGAACCTCGGAAGGAGATCTTATTTGGAAACAGAGTCTTTGCACGTACATTTAGTCAAAGATTAAGATGAGATCGTATGGGGTTAAAATGAAACCTAAAACCAATGACTAGTGTTCCTATGGGAAAAGGGAAGGACATAAAGAGTCTCAGAGAGATAAAGTCCACGTGGAGACAGAAGCAGAGATCAGAGGGTGCTGCTCACACCAAGAAACTCCAAGGATTCATGTTCCTGGCAACCACCAGAGGTGAGGAGAGAGGCGTAGAATAGACTCTCCCTCAGATTTCCTGAAGGAAGTCACCCTGCTGATACCTTGATTTCAGATCTGGGGTCTCATAAACTGTTAAAAAAATTTGTAAATTCTGAAGATTTCTTGTTTGACTCACTGAGTTATTGTTTTGTTTTGTTTTTTTTTAGTTCATTAGAGGTCTTAGCAAGGGGTATTCCAGAGGAGAGGTTTAAGAAGTGAAAAGGAAGTGAGCAAGTGGAAATTCTATGTCTATTCCTGCCCTGAGTCACTCACACATCAATCCATGCTATGAATAGAAACTTCTAGGGGCTTCCCATGTGGCTCAGTGGTAAAGAATCCACCTGCCAATGAAGAAGATTCAAGAGACACGGGTTCGATCCCTGGGTGGGGAAGATCCCCTGGAGTCGTAAATGGCAATCCATTCCAGTATTCTTGCCTGGAAAATTTCAAGGACAGAAGAGCCTGGCGGGCTACAGTCCATGGGGTCGAAAAAGAGCTGGACACGACTGAGCGACTGAGCACACACATACCCCACATGCCCCAGGGCATGGCCAGCTTGCAGTCTGCCTGTGGGTCTGTCTTGGATACATGGAGAAGAGGGACTTCCAGGGCTTGGCCAAGTTCCTGGAAACACATGAGACTGGCTGGGTCCACAGCCAAGAGGGAGTTTGGCTCTGCTCAGAGTCAGGAACGTGACACCCGTAGGAGAAGTGGAGGGACCTGGGAGGAGGAGGACAAAGGCAGATGGAGACAGAACCCCTCCTGTTGGGGAGCAGGGAACGTAGAAGAGCCAGGGAGAGGATATGATTGAGAGGCCAGTCCCAGCATAGGCAGTCAGAGCCCCAGGCCTCATCCAGGTGGATGTCAAGCTCAGGCATGGCTCAGAAAAGCACCTCAGGAAGCCAGTCCAGCCAGTGGGGAAGCTGGCTCGGGACTCCAAGCAGTGGATGATTAAGAGAGCCGAAAAGTGGAAGTACCTTGTGACTAACAATTGTGCCTATTCTTGGTCAGACCCTGGGAGCTGGGGTAATGTGAACAAGGATGCAGGGCCCTAACAGAGGAGAATGGCAGGGCAGGATCTGGGTCTCAGGCAAGCCACTGGGTCCTTCATTCCATAATATTCAACACTTTTACCTGGATCTGAGCAGCTGACCTCCAGCTGCTTCCCTTAATTATTCCGACTCTATCACTTAGTTTTATTACTTTAATTTGCATGCTATTTATATAACTATTTGTCTAGCAAGACACCCCCCCACACACATACACACCCCTTTCAGTAAATGCTCAGGGGTGTGTGCTTGTGCTCAGTCGTGTTTGACTTTTGCAACCCCATGGACTGTAGCCTGCCAGGCTGCTCTGTCCATCGGATTTCCCAGGCAAGAATACTGGAGTGGGTCATTTCCTCCTTCAGGGGATCTTCCCAACCCAGGGCTTGAACCCACATCTTTGGTGTCTCTTGCATTGCAGGCATTCTTTACCCGCTGAGCTACAGCAGAAGCCCCCTAAATGCTCAGGAATTAAAAAAATATATATTAATTTACTTGGCTGTGCCAGGTCTTAGTTGCAGCATGTGGGATCTAGTTCCCTGATCAGGAATTGAACCCAGGCTCCCTGCATTGGGAGTGCAGAGTCCCAGTCACTGGACCAGTAGGGAAGTCCCAGGAAATTGTTAATAATTCGTTTTAACAAGGCTAGCCATTATGAAGAACTCAAAGCAATTGTCAGAAATGGCCATTTCTCTATCCCTGGAAAGTGAGAGTTATCCCTGTGACTGTTTCTTCCTTGTCTTTGTGGGAATACGATAGTATCAGCTCAACAATTTCTTGAGCAATAAATCATGCAATTCCCGTAGCACAGTTCATTCAACATAAGCCCTGTTATTCTGTTTAAAAAAATAAGTAAAAACAATAAAATTTTACTTCAATAATTTTTTTTAATGTGCTTGTTTCTCCCTATAACACAGATAGTAGTTATGTGGGCTTTGGGTCCAAAAGTGCTCTTATGGGGCAGCCACTGGGAGTAATTTGAAAATATAATAAGGTGATCTTAGTTAGGAAAATCCTCAGCAGATTTATCCATTCATTTATTCATCCCAATAAATATATTCCTTAATTGTCTACCTTGCCAGGCATTATTACAGAGTAAAGAAGCCCTTGTCTTCAGGGAATAAACAATGAATGTTTATGCCAACACCACGTGTCGTAAGTGCTAAGAAGAGTTACAGGATAGAGAATTAGAATCGGTGTTATTTCAGATGAGTGTTCAGGGGAAGCCTCTGTAAGGAGGTGAGATGTGAGTGAGTAGGGACCTGGATGAAGTGAGGGAATGAGCCAGGGGTACATATGAAAGAAAGAGGTCCCACTGGAGAAGAGAGCATTTTGGAACACTCTTTCCTTGCTGGGAGAGGTTGGGTCACAGGAGGAAACTGCAGAAGATAAAAGTTGGAGAGGAATCCAGAGGCACAATTACATAACCCAGACCAAGGCTGTTTCCTTTTATTATACACAGGAAGGAGGCCTATGGAGGTTCTGAGCCAAGTAGTATCATGACTGATTTGACTTTTTAAAGGATAATCTTGGCTATATTTTGCAGAACAGGTTGTGAAGAGGCAAGATTGGAAGCAGAGCCCAGTAAGGAGAATTTGCACTGGTCCTATGGAGAGGTGAGGACATCTGGGCCCACAGTGGTAACAGTGAAGATGGTGAGATTGGGTCAGAATTGTGATGTGTTTATTTTTAGTTTATTTTTTTTTTTAATTTGTTGGAGTATAGTTGCTTTACAAAGTGAATCAGCTAGATGCACACATATACCCACTCTGCAATGTATTTAAAAGGCAATTGTAGTGGATCAAAATGATGGACCCCCTCCCTCCCCCCAAAAAAGATATGTCCACATCAAGTCCCTGAATCTGTGAGTGTTACCTTATTTACAAAGAGTCTTTGCAGATGCAGTTACTGTAAGAATCTTGAGACAACGAGGTCATCATGGATTATCTGGGTGGCTCTAAATCCAGTGACAAATGTCTTTACAGGAGGTACAGAGAAAACTCTGACACACCGTCGAGGCTCTGGCCCACATCCTCCCTACTCATTCTGCCTTCCGACTGACTGTGTTCACCCCTGTGTCCATCCACGGTGTCACATGCCCCTTCTCTTGGGATCTGGGAATAACAAACTCTCTTTTCAATGGCAGTCATCTCTGGCTCTGTTGGCCTTGTCATATCTAAATAATAATGTTGTTGTTTAGTCACTCAGTCATGTCTGACTCTGTTATGACCCCGTGGATGTAGCCCACCAGGCTACTCTGTCCATGGGATTTTCCTGGCAAGAATATTGGAGTGGATTGCCATTTCCTTCTCCAAGGGACCTTCCCCACCCAGGGATAGAACCCGCATCTCTTGAATTGGCAGGTGGATTCTTTACTGCTGAGTTACCTGGGAAGCCCCTCTAAATAATACTGAAACCTATGTTTAAAGCAGTTGGTGCAGTGAGCAGGGCGATCTGACTTTAGACTTCAGCGATATGCCTACGGACTATTCTTGACTTACTAGCTGGTTCCACTAGAGGGCAGCAGTAGCCCGGGTGGGTGCCCCTGCTTGCTGGTGTGCACTTTGGCTGTGGTTGCAAACCTGTTTGCTGCATTTGTTGGATGTTGCCATTAACTCTGGCACCCCACTCCAGTGCTCTTGCCTGCAGAGTCCTATGGACGGGGGAGCCTGGTGGGCTGCAGTCCATGGGGTCGCTGGGAGTCAGACACGACTGAGCAAATTCACTTTCACTTTTCACTTTCATGGACTGGAGAAGGAAACGGCAGCCCACTCCAGTATTCTTGCCTGGAGAATCCCAGGGACTGGTGAGCCTGGTGGGCTGCCGTCTATGGGGTCGCACAGAGTCGGACACGACTGAAGCGACTTAGCAGCAGCAGCAGCAGCCATTAACTCTCATGCTAAATTCAGAAGTCAAAAGCTGAGTCCTCCCCATATTTTGATCTGAACTGAGCTATTTGCTTAGATCCTGGGGTGATACGCCAGGGGCACCTTTTTTTTTTTATATATATATTAACCAGACAGGCTTACCAAAGCATCCTCTGGAGGGAGCAAGGTGTGACTTCCCTCCATGTGCTAGGGGACCAGTCAGAACTGATGTGTGTGTGTGTATTGGAGAGTGCAGGGGAGGGGAAGGCAATAAGTTGTTATTTCTCCCTGCACTTCATCTTGCCCATCAAGTAGAGACAGTATGCTCTTCGGAGGCTCTTCTGAGTTGCCGGCCAGGCACAGGGTCAGTATGAGGGCATCCACCCCAGAGACCAGGGCTCCTGCATAAGGTGCTGTCTCCTGAACCAGTGTGGTATAAAGGATCACATGCTTGGAGACAGGTGGCATAATGCTTAGTCAAAAATGAAACAAAGCAGGGACACGTTTTCCTTGACCTGACTAAAACCCCCAAGGAGGTCATGCAGTTGATTCAGGCATGGAAAATTCTGGAGTGATGTGCATTGGCTGCTGCTCACCAGCACACCAAGAACTGCATGCTCAAAGCACAGAGCCTCAACATGCTGTTAAGGCCACTGTCACTGTCCTTGGAAATAGATCTAGACCATTATAGTGTAATGGAGACAGCCTAGAAAGGGGGCCACCACCCACACACAGGACCACTAGGAACCACTAAGAATTTATCTGGTAAACAGTGAAGGGATAGACAACAGCTAGGGGAGATAGGAGACCAAAAAAAGAAAGAAAGACAATGAAAATCAGCCAGTACTTTGGGCAAGGGGGCTGGTTGTGCCATCCAGGGAGAGGCTGTTATAACTATCTAAGTATGCAGGTGGAGGCTTCTGATGCAAGAAACTGCCCTCCCCAGATTCATGCAATATACCATTAAAAGAATAAATGACGGGTCATTTTACTGGGCTTTCCTGGACATAGAGATTCTCATAGACTCTGAGTCTCTGAACTTTGCATATCCATTGCCCATTATGCTTTGTCTCATGGAAACATCACCCACACGGTCAGCATGGCTATTAAGGCCTCTTTAATACATACTGGAGCCAAACTTGGACCCTCTGGCATATTCCACCTACAGGAAAAAGCAGCCTCCTCTGTCTCCAGTTTCTTGCCAAAGGCCATGGCGCTGGAGGAGGTCATCCTTGTCCTTTGCTTCTTGGCTACCTGGAGAGCCCCTTGGGTTAACTGAATGAACAGCAATGGGAGTTCACACACTGTACAGATGGCTTTGCCAAACATCAAAAATGATGGTGCTCAGTGAAATGTTGCTGTTTTTACCCCTTAGCAGGATGTCCTGATAAAGGGTGGGATCCAAGGATGAACACGATTGGTCAAATCTTAAGCAGTCAGTTATCTCAGCACTGGACGCCCTTTAAAAATTCCTCTATCTTAAGACTTCTCTGATGGTCCAGTGGCTAAGACTCTGCACTCCCAGTGCAGGCACCATGGGTTCCGTCCCTGGCCAGGGAACTAGATCTCACATGCCACAGCTAAGAATTTGTATGCTGCAACTAAAGAGCACACGGTCACAACAAAGTTTGAAGACCCTGAGTGCTGCAATTAAGACCAGGCGCAGCCAAAAAAATAAACATTTAAAAAGTTGTCTACCTTGCCCAGGACTCTCTTAATCCAAGACATCTTGGTTGATTTACATTAGATGTCAACTTCAAGAATTTTCACACCACCTTTCCCTATATTGAAAGGGGAATTTCAATGCGTATAAAGACTCAGTATACATGAAATCCTTTAATAATATCTCCCCTTATCTTTATATCCGTTTGATATTACCCTCATCCCATAAATGCTGGAAATGAAAGTGTTAGTGGCTCAGTTATGTCCAGTTCTTTGTGACCCCATGGACTGTAGCCGGCCAGGTTCCTCTGTCCATGGATTTCCCAGGCAAGAATACTAGAGTGGGTTTCCACTTCCTTCTCCAGGGTATCTTTCTGACCCAGGGATTGAACCAGGGTCTCCTAGGTTACAGGCAGATTTTTCACCCTTTGAGCTATCAGGGAAGCCTATAAGGGCTGGAGGCTGGATCTGAGATGCATACTCTCCTGGGACTCATTAACCATAGATTGTTCCATGAGTCAGGCAATTGCTCATACGATATGGGACACATTTGAGCAGAAACTTTCACCAAACAAAAGAAAAGCAAAAACCATCAAGTGCAGCTGCACACCTTGGTCTGGGTGCTTTTGATGGCTTGCAATCTGGAGGTTCAAACCTTCCAAGAAAGCCATTGTTTTGTTTGAAGTTTACTCTTTTGTTTGTTTGCTTTGTTTTGTTTTTTTTTTTCTTGTATTTTGGCTGCACAGCATTTGGGATCGTAGTTTCCCAGCTAGGGATCAAACCTGTGCCCCCTGCAGTGGAAGCATGGAGTCTTAACCACTGGACCACTAGGGAACTCCTAGATGCCATTGTTTTAATCAGACATGGCAATGCTGAGACCCACAAGCTATCAAGTTTGGTTGATACAAGCCCTGTGACCCAAAGACCGTCAGTGATGAAACCAACAATTGAGACTAAAGGTCATAGCAATTGGCCAGACTGGAGGGCCTTTCTGCAGGCAAATGCTGGAGTTCCAACCTAATCCACAGATATTTTAATTGGCGAACAATCTGACACCCTATTAATAACATATTGCCCCTTCTAGGTCTATCAAATTTCTAGAGATAGTAAACGACTCATCCTGAACAGGCATACTAACCTATCCAAAGCCCATGGCACCAGTCACCTCTTCTACCAAGCGTTCACACTTTCCACCTGCCCTAATCACCTCTGGGCCAGTTACCAGACAACAAGGGATAGCCTCTAAGCCCCACAGCCTAGTGAAATGATTCAAACCAGCCAATTTAAGCTTGTTTATCCTGCCTTGCCTTTTCCCTCCCAAAGAAACCACAGTAAAGGCTCTTATCCCATTTTTCCCAACTCCTTGAACACTTTGACTAACCCTGGAACTATGTTATGCCCTCTTCTCTTGGAATCTGTGAGTGTAACAAACTATCATCCCAATAGAATTGATCTATTGGCTTTACAGTATTTAAATGATAATAAGACCTATGTTTTAAAAAACTTAGGCCATAATGCCTTTGGTGGCTCAGTGGTAAAGAATCCACCTGCCAATACAGGAGATGTGTGTTCGATCTCTGAGTCAGGAAGATCTCCTGGAGAAGGAAGTGGCAATCCACTCCAGTATTCTTGCCTGGAGAATCCTGGAGGAGCCTGGTGGGCTATAGTCCGTGGGGTTGCAAAAGAGTAGGACATGACTTAGCAACTAAAACAACAAAATAATGCCTGGGCAATCTACCTTTTAGGCTCATCAAATGAAGAGCCTCATGGCTACCTCTCCAAGGCGGATATGAGATGAATTCTCTGTCTGCCCCTTGCTGAGGTCCACTGGTGCCCCTGCTGCCTCTTCCCTAACCCCATGGTGCCCTCCTCTTCCACAACAGCAGGGCTCGCCCTACCTGGAATATTATATCCTGGGTGAGGAAGAGCCCCTTCTCCTACTGGTCTGAGAATGCTGTTAGGGACCAGTTATTACCCTGTTCAGACTATTCCTGCCCTTGAGACTGGGCTGGGCCCTTTGAAAGTGACTCACAGATTATTTTTCATCATTTTAGTGATCTCTCAGGTTACCTCTAATTGCTGCTGTTGTTGTTCAGCTGCAAGTTGTGTTGACTCTTTGCAACCTCATGGACTGTAGCAAGCACACCAGGGTCCTCTTCCTCCATTATCTTTAATTACTTTATCATAAAACTCTGAAAGTCTCAAAACTAAACTAATTCTAAGCCATTGGCATTTTAATGTGGATTTGTGCCACACAATTCAGTACGGAATTGTTTTTGTTTTAACACAGTTCTCATGGATCCTTCTATACTTGAGTTACTTTCTTGCCAAACTCATTATGGGTAGAAACCCCTATTTCTCCTTTATATGCACGCAATGTGGGAGACTGGGGTTTGACCCCTGGGTCAGGAAGATCCCCTGGGGAAGGGAATGGCTATCCACTCCAGTATTCTTGCCTGGGGAATTCCATGGACAGAGGAGCCGGGCAGGCTACTGTCACAGAGAGTCACACACAACTGAGCGACTAACACTTGCACTGCTCAGTTGTGTCCAACTGTTTGTGACCCCATGGACTGCAGTCCAGCCCTCCAGACTCCTCTGTCCATGAAGTTTTCCAGGGAAGAATACTGGAGTGGCTTACCATTTCCTTCTTCTGGGGATCTTCCTGACCCAGGGATCGAACCTGCATCTCCCAAGTCTTCTGCATTACAGGTGGATTCTTTACCACTGAGCCACCTGGGAAGCCCCATTTCTCCTTTACAGTTTGGATAAATGTTAGGTGCTCATTAAAGACTTGTCTCATCAACTCACATGGACAGAACTGATTATAATAGCTGCTGTATCTTCAGGTTAAAATCAGAAAGAAAAATGTCATTAGGTCAAAGGTTTCCCAATTCAGTTAAGAAATTCAGTTTAATTGCCAAAAATGTGGGCTTTAACACAGGACACTGAAGTAACAAACAACCCACGGGCAGCTGTCCATTGTTCTGTCCACATGTGTGGCTTTATCTAAGTTATCCGTGTGTTAAGGCTCGTCTCCCTACACTTCTGCTCTGAATAGTCTGAGACAAATGAGCAAAAGAGACAGACTCTCCCATTTCTCAATCCACAATTGATGCAAGCAATTGTTAGTCAATCAAATTGGAAAACCAGCCATAGATGACCCCAAAGCAAATCCATTAACCCTGAGATAAGTGAGGAGCCTGGTGGGCTGCAGTCCATGGGGTCGCTAGGAGTCAGACACAACTGAGCGACTTCACTTTCACTTTTCATTTTCATGCATTGGAGAAGGAAATGGCAACCCACTCCAGTGTTCTTGCCTGGAGAATCCCAGGGATGGCGGAACCTGGTGGGCTGCCATCTATGGGGTCGCACAGAGTCGGACACGACTGAAGCGACTTAACAGCAGTAGCAGCAGTAAGTGTATCCCAAGTTTTATGATCATTTTTGCTCATGTTTTACTAGCACCCTTACCACTGGGTCTCTCTAGGTTCAAGCTGCTTAAAGTGTGCTCTGTGGACCAGTAGGCTTTACCTCCTTCAGGAGGTATTGGAAAAGCATGCTATCAGAATCCCTGACCCAAGACCTCAGAGTCAGAATCTTCATTTTAATCAGATCCAAAGGTGAAGTAGGTGTATGTCAAGTTTGAGAAGCACAGGTATAGGAGAACTAAAATAAAAAGACTCCATTTTCACCCCGTGTAGGTTTTGTTTGGGGGATTTCTTTTTCTTCTCACCAAATTTTGGAAAAGGTAGAATAGTTCAGGTATGCTGCTGCTAAGTCACTTCAGTCGTGTCTGACTCTGTGCGACCCCATAGACAGCAGCCCACCAGGCTCCCCCGTCCCTGGGATTCTCCAGGCAAGAACACTGGAGTGGGTTGCCATTTCCTTCTCCAATGCATGAAAGTGAAAAGTGAAAGTGAAGTCGCTCAGTCGTGTCCGACTCTTAGCGACCCCATGGACTGCAGCCTACCAGGCTCCTCGGTCCATGGGATTTTCCAGGCAAGAGTACTGGAGTGGGGTGCCATTGCCTTCTCCGTAGTTCAGGTATAACACTGAGAAAAGCAATGAAACTTTTAGTCATTTGCGTTGTTGACTCCAATAGCATTAGTTAGGTTAGTTCATCTCTTAGGGAAATTCCAACAAGACAGTATATTAATTCATTTTTCTACCTAGATCCTACATTCTCTTTCCTGCCCTTCCAAACCTTTAGCTTTAGCTATTTAGTTTAGTTTCTTTAGCTATTTAGTTTCTTCAGCTATTCCTTGGATTCTGTGATCATCCTTATACCTTTCTTATAATTTCTCCTTGTGCTTGACTTGGGTAGATTTGGCTTCCCTTGCCTACATTTAAAGAACTCCAGTATGAATAGCTCCTTCATAGAGCAGCTATGAGGATCAAACGAAATGATGTAAATGAAGCACTTAGCATGGTTTAGACCAATAGAAAAATGTCAATACATTTAGATACTCTGATTGCAGGGATTTGAACTTTGAAGGGCTGACTAGAGAGAAAAGGGTTACTAAAGATTCTTGCTTCTGTTCCCAGGGATACTAGGAGCTTTGAAACTGAGGCTGAAAAGGGTTTCAGGGTCAGGCCTCTTTTTATACCTTCTATAAATAGGCATTAAGAGTCTCAGGCCAGTCATTGTTAGCTTTCAAAGTTATGTTTATATGATTTCATAATGAATTACTCTCTAAAAAGCGAGAAGTGGTACCTGCCCAGAGACCACCACCTCCTGTAGCGCAGTTCCTTCAGGGTATTACAACAGAAATTAAATTATCAGGAACAAGGGAACAGGATCAAATTGGTGACAGTGATCCCAACAAAGTATCATGCTCCTTTTGTTCCCCCCAACCAATGATATTTCCCTTTGATGGAATCACTTACTGAAAGTTCTGGTCCTCAAACACCTGATACAGACTTAAGGCACATGGGAACTCTGTATATGATGAAGCTGGCATCTCAGAAACAGTAGGGGAAAAGTACTACTTTACAAATGACAATTAAGTAGTTAGTTGGGACAAAAATATTGGGTCTATGCCTTAAACACACACTCACATAAGTTCTGCATAAACCCAATATTAAACTGTAAGAAACAAATTCACTAAAGGACTAGAGGAAAGCATTGGAAAATTATTTTTGGGTCTTTGGAGTGAAAAGTCTTTTTAAGCATAACTCAAATCAATAAGACACCAAAGGTTGATAAGTTGGACTTTGTAAAAGTTTAGAAAACTGTGTATGATAAAGTATATACAAGCATATGCCATCTACTGTGCTGAGTCACTCAGTCATGTCTCTTTGCTGCTCCATGGACTGTAGCCTGTCAGGCTCCTCTGTCAAGGGATTCTCCAGGCAAGAATACTGGAGTGGGTTGCCATTCCCTCCTCTAGGGGATCTCCCCGGCCTAGGGATTGAACCCAGGTCTCTGGCATTGTAGGTGGATTCTTTACCATCTGAGCCACCAGGGAAGCTCAAGAATACTGGAGTGGGTAGCTTAACCCTTCTTCAGGTGAACTTCTCAACCCAGGGGTTTCCTGCATTGCAGGCGGATTCTTTACCAGCTGATCTACCAGGGAAGCCTCACTTATGCCATAGACAATTTCAAAAGACAAATGACAAATTGAGAAAAAATACTTCTCAAATCATATCACAGACAGAAGGTTAATCTCCCTAACACATAAAGAAACCTCTAAAATTAATAAGAAAAAAGATAATGACTTAAAATGAGACAATTTTTTTTAAAAAGAAATAATAAATAGCTCCTATTAGTCCATTTAGGAACTAAATTGTTAAACACACATACACAACTTGAGATTGTACTGAGACAGCATTTTCACCTCTCAAGTTGGCAAAACCTTCAAGATTTGATAACACCCTCTGTTGGCGAACACACAGTAGAGATAATGGCACTTTCAAAGAAATGAGAAGGCTTTCAATGTACTGATACGGAAGTTTCTCTAAGGAAAAAAGCAAAATACAGAACCATAGATGTAGTGTATTATCACTTATGGTTAAAAAGGGGGAGGGCAGAGAATGCATTTTGAGAAAAATTTCAATTAGCAGTAATCACAGCTCGGATAAAGCTCATTGACTGTGATACTGCCACTGTGCAAAGCTTTGTTTTGAAATGTATAAATGTCTTTGCCTGTGTATGTACCCATGAGCTCTGAGAGCTCACACACACACACACACACACACAACAAACCTAGTAACAGGATGTGGTTGGAATTTGGGGCTGGGGAAGGAAGATCTTTCACTGTCATACCTTTTTGTGTGTTTTCTTTTTTTAAAATGCTTGTTGAGGTACTTGAATGTATTGCTTAAGAGTGATAACTGAAAAAATAACATCAAAGAACCAAGAATAAAAATAAAATGAAGTTCATATCTTTTAAGGAAGACTCAGGAATTTGAGGTTTTTCCATGTGCTGAAGTTCTAAGGAAATTAATTATATGATGAACATTTGTAGAGCCTGTATACTTTACAAAGTACTTGTTTCCTTGTTCTGTCTACATTGTACCATTGCTCCTTCAATTTTTAAGGCAAACAACAAAGTCAGTTTTGTTATCGACATTTAATAATAGGTGAGAAATTTCCTGGTGGCACAGGGGATAAGAATCCTCCTGTTAATGTGGGGGATGCATGTTTGATCCCTGGTCAAGGAAGATCTCACATGCCACAGAAGAACTAAGCCCATGGGCCACAACTACTGAGCCCACATGCCTAGAACCTGTGTTCCACAACAGGAAAAGCCATCCCAATGAGAAACCTGCTTACCACAACTAGAGAAAGCCCCCACAGTAGCAACAAAGATCCAGCACAGCCAGGAAAAAAAATAGCACCTGAGAAAATTGAGCCTCGGCTATCCACAAATCGCCAGATCTCACGTGCATTAACACAAAGCTGGAACATAACCTGAGTTTCCTCTTGCAAGCCTGACTTCTTTGTACCATGCTATGCTGCCTTGGGGCACTTTACTTTGGCTGTTGGTCTGAGTGGCTACATTCTACATGTTCCCATTGTCCTGTGGAATGTGCAATGTTGTTAAGTCACTTCAGTTGTGTCTGACTCTTTGTGACCCTATGCATGATAGCTTGCCAGATTCCTCATCCATGGTATTCTTCAGGCAAGAATATTGGAATGGGTTGCCATTTCCTCCTCCAGGGCATCTTCCTGACCCAGGGATCGAACCTGCGTCTCTTATGTCTCCTGCTTTGGCAGGGCTCTTTACCACTAGCACCTCCTGGGATGTACAGTCATGCTTATTCTCTGGAGTGATGATACAGATGGATGCTTGTGCTGAATCTGTCTCGAATCAAGGTCCCTAGAGTCTCCCTCCTGGGTGGGAACATGTATTATGGGTATAATCATACTGTGACATGCAGAGTTCCAAAGAATAGCAAGGAGGGATAAGAAAGCCTTCCTCAGTGTTCAATGCAAAGAAATAGAGGAAAACAACAGAATGGGAAAGCCTAGAGATCTCTTCAAGAAAATTAGAGATACCAAGGGAACATTTCATGCAAAGATGGGCTCAATAAAGGACAGAAATGGTAGAGACCTAACAGAAGCAGAAGGTATTAAGAAGAGGTGGCAAGAATACACAGAAGAACTGTACAAAAAAGATCTTCACGACCCAAATAATTACAATGGTGTGATCACTCACCTGGAGCCAGACATCGGAATGTGAAGTCAAGTGGGCCTTAGAAGGCATCACTATGAACAAAGCTAGTGGAGGTGATGGAATTCCAGTTGAGCTATTTCAAGTTCTAAAAGATGATGCTATGAAAGTGCTGCACTCAGTATGCCAGCAAGTTTGGAAAACTCAGCAGTGGCCACGGGACTGGAAAAGGTCAGTTTTCATTCCAATCCCAAAGAAAGGCAATGCCAGAGAATGCTCAAACTACCGCACAATTGCACTCATCTCACATGCTAGTAAAGTAATGCTCAAAATTCTCCAAGCCAGGCTTCAGCAATAAGTGAACCATGAACTTCCAGATGTTCAAGCTGGTTTTTAGAAAAGGCAAAGGTACCAGAGATCAAATTGCCAACATCCACTGGATCATCGAAAAATCAAGAAGGTTACAGAAAAATATCTATTTCTGCTTTATTGACTATGCCAAAGCCTTTGACTGTGTGGATCACAATAAACTGTGGAAAATTCTGAAAGAGATGGGAATACTAGACCACCTGACCTGCCTCTTGAGAAATTTGTATGCAGGTCAGGAAGCAACAGTTAGAACTGGACATGGAACAACAGACTGGTTCCAAATAGGAAAAGGAGTACATCAAGGCTGTATATTGTCATCCTGCTTATTTAACTTATGCACAGAGTATATCATGAGAAACGCTGGACTGGAAGAAGCACAAGCTGGAATCAAGATTGCCGGGAGAAATATCAGTAACCTCAGATATGCAGATGACACCACCCTTATGGCAGAAAGTGAAGAGCAACTAAAGAGCCTCTTGATGAAAGTGAAAGAGGAGAGTGACAAAGTTGGCTTAAAGCTCAACATTCAGAAAACGAAGATCATGGCATCCGGTCCCATCACTTCATGGAAAATAGATGGAGAAACTGTGGAAACTTTATTTTTTGGGGCTCCAAAATCACTGCAGATGGTGATTGCAGCCATGAAATTAAAAGACGCTTACTCCTTGGAAGAAAAGTTATGACCATCCTAGACAGCATATTAAAAAGCAGAGACATTACTTTGTCAACAAAGGTCCGTCTAGTCAAGGCTATGGTTTTTCCAGTAGTCATGTATGGATGTAAGAGTTGGACTATAAAGAAAGCTAAACACCAAAGAATTGATGCTTTTGATCTGTGGTGTTGAAGAAGACTCTTGAGAGTCCCTTGGACTGCAAGGAGATCCAACCAGTCCATCCTAAAGGAGATCAGTCCTGGTGTTCATTGGAAGGACTGATGTTGAAGCTGAAACTCCAGTACTTTGGCCACCTGATGTGAAGAGCTGACTCATTTGAAAAGACCCTGATTCTGGGAAAGACTGAGGGCAGGAGGAGAAGGGGACGACAGAGTATGAGATGGTTGGATGGCATCACCGACTCAATGGACATGAGTTTGGGTAAACTCTGGGAGTTGGTGATGGACAGGGAGGCCTGGCGTGTTGTGGTTCATGGAGTCACAAAGAGTCGGACATGACTGAGCGGCTGAACTGAACTGAACTGAACTCATATAGTGGGAACATTCACATCCTATCATTGCTGTATTCACCAGTTTGAGAAAATAAGCTACGAGTATGTATTTTCAGATGGTGAAGACATGTCCTCTTTTCTAGACACTCTCCTGTTCCCAGCAGGTCGGAAAATTTCTTTAACCACCTTACAGTAAGGTAATTGTGTCCTTACATAAAAAGTTGAGCCAGAAGCAAGTCATTTAAGAATAATTTTGCACCAGGTTCTAGGCCAAGAGATAATAACTCCGAATGAGAACATAACCCCCAAGGGGAAATAGATATCTTGCTGGCAGAGCTCTATATGTGCTTTGTAGTTCTATGGCAATAGCAGATTTCTCTAGTTAGTGAGTTAAGACAATAGTTAAAAAAATATATTTATTTATTTATTTGGCTACACTGGGTGTTAGTTGTGGCATTCTAACTCTTAGTTGCGGCGTGTGGGACCTGATTCCTGGGCTCCCTGTGTTGCAAGCTCAGATTCTTAGCCATTGGACCACCAGGGAAGTCCCAAAACAACGTGTTTTATAAGAAAAACCCAAAGCATGAGCGATAAGTCAGTGGACTTCATTTTTTTTTTTTTTGCTTTTACGATAACCAACACATGTTTCTTAAATGTCTGGTAAACATTCCATTCTGTGGTGTGATGCTACCTGTTTTCACTCCCTTGTGAGACTCTTACCACACATTCTTATTTACTACCATAAACTTATATGTCTCAATTCATTCATCAGCAAATGTGGTGAATAACTGAGCATACATTTTTAAAATTTTCTTTCCTGGGCAATAACCAATGGGGATAAGTTAAAATTCTAATGAAATGTTTTGTAGCATTAAAAGGAATCAGAGCAAAAGTCAAGTGGACAGATAACAAAGTGCTGACACAAACATTTGCTTGGGTGGAGTCAATTCAATTAAGGGCGGGATGGGAGGTGGGAGGGAGGTTCAAGATGGAGTGGATATATGTATACTTATGGCTGATTCACATTGTTGTATGGCAGAAATCAATACAGCATTGTAAAGCAATTATCCTCCAATAAAAAATTTTTAAATAATGCAGAAAAAAGCTGAAGGGCAAAAGCCATCCTGTTATGAGTGAGAATTTGTGTCTTTGAATGACTTTTTTCCCTTTCATGCATCCAGTATTTTCTTTTAATATATATATTTTATTGAAGTATAGTTGACTTACAATGTTTCAGGTGCACAGCAAGGTGATTCAGTTATAGATATACACATATATTATTTTTCAGATTATTTTCCATTATAGATTATTATGACTATTATTAATAAAAATAATTACTAATTATTAGTCTAACAATTACTATTATTAAACTATTATTAGAGTCTTAGAGTATAGTTCCCTGTGATATTCAGTAAACCTTTGTTACTTGTTGCATATCTATGTTTTTAAAATTAGAATAGCATTCTATTCATGCTTAGTCAAACAAATGGAATCAAAATGTCATAAATTTTTTAGCCAGGCAAAAATTTATAAGTTTTCTAAAATATGTATATTATACATACTATGGACAGAAGAGCTAGGTGGGCTACAGTCCATGGGGTCACAGAGAGTCAGATACAACCTGAGCGACTAACACACACACACATGTATACAAAAGTTTTTATACTATCCTTGATAAAGGCTTGAGAAAGAACATCAGAAAAAAGGAAGAGATGGAGAAATTGGAAAACAAACTAAATGAAATGGGAGCACTGAATATGAAACAGAAAAAATGAAACAAACTAAAATAAAAGTAAATGGTCATCATATAGTCCAGTTGTTTTTAAATGTGGCTGCTCATTAGAAACATATCTGGAGCTTTAAAGAAAAAAAAAAAAAGCAATACCTGGCCATTTGTATCTTTCAAAAAATTCCAAGATGATTCTCATATGCATTTGGATGTTAACTAAATGATAGTTTGGGTGATATAGATTTCTATTACTCTCTGCTGATCAATCATGATACAATAGTATTAAGTGAATAATAGCTACATAATCACTTAAAACATGTTTATAAGTTTTGACAATCAATAGCCAGATGAAAAACAAAAGATAATTACAACTGCAAGCCATAATGGAAACATGATTAACCTAACAATATAAATTAATTACATACAATTTGGGAGGTCAAGCAGAGTGATGTGAGTGAAAGTGCATACATGCGCATGTTTTCACCCTCCCAGCCAGTCTATGTCTTTTGGTTGGTGCATTTAATCTATTTATATTTAAGGTAATTATCGATATATTCATTGGAAGGACTGATGTTGAAGCTGAAACTCCAATACTTTGGCCACTTGATGAGAAGAGCTGACTCATTTGAAAAGACCCTGATGCTGGGAAAGATTGAGGGCAGGAGGAGAAGGGGATGACAGAGTATGAGATGGCTGGATGGCATCACCGACTCAATAGACATGAGTTTGAGTAAACTCTGGGAGTTGGTGATGGACAGGGAGGCCTGTCATGCTGCTGTTCATGGGGTTGCAAAGAGTTGGACAAGACTGAGCGACTGAACTGAACTGAATGATCCTATTACCATTTTCTTAATTGTTTGGGTTTATTTTGTGTAGGTCTTTTCCTTCTCTTGTGTTTCCTGCCTAGAGAAGTTTCTTCAGCATTTGTTGTAAAGCTGGTTTGGCGCATCCAGTATTTTTTGAGTGCCTACCAACTTTCTAGACTTTATTTTTGGCTTAGGATATATATATAAAAATATATAAAATCCCTGATTTCCAGGTGAGAAAAGATAGAATATACACACAATAGCCAGACTTCCGTGGTAATCCAGTGGTTAAGATTTTGCACTCCCAATGCAGGGTGCCAGGGTTCTATCCCTGGTCAGGGAACTAGATCCCACTTGCTGAAACTTAAGACCCCACATGCCTCAATGAAGATCTTGTGTGCCACAGCTAAGACCCAGCACAGACAAATAAATAAATGAATAAGTAAGAATATACTCAAAATAGCAAGTAAACTAAATTGTGTATTAAAGAGTGATGTGTTTTGGAGAAAATATGAAATAGGGGATGGTGTTAGGGAGTGCTAGGATATGAGCAGCTTCAAATAGTGTGTCTTTGGGGGAAACTTCACTGGAAAGTTGACATTTCGGGCAAACCTAAAGGAGATGAGGGAGAAAGGCAAGCTGATCCAGGAGATGAGCCTTCCAAGCCGAAGGAAGAGTAATCTGTAATCCCTGGAGAGATGTGAGGAGTGGGCACTAAGGGAATGGTGAAGGGGTCAGAGTGCTTACAGCAGAGAGAAGGATGTGAGAGTGTAAGGAGGTGAGATCAGAGAAGTGGAGGAGACATGCACTGTGGGACTTTGTAGGTCATTAAAAGTTCTTGGCATCCTGCTTAACCATGACCAGGGCATCATTTGTAACCTCATCCTTGGTAAAGCATTACTTACTTATTTATCATTGATCAAATTTGAGTTGATCTTGCAAGACCGAGAAACACGACAGGTATTATTGAACCCCTTTGAGAGATGAAGAGTCAGACTCAGAAAATACTGAATGAATTACCAGCTACTCAGAGAGTGATTTGACCTTATGTCTCCTCATTTCTGGGGCTTCCCAATTGGCTCAGTGGGTAAAGAATCTACCTGCAATGCAGGAGATGCAGGAGACGCAGGTTTGATCCCTGGGTTAAGAAGATCCCCTGGAAGAGTGCATGACAACCCACACCAGTATTCTTGCCTGAGAATCCCATGAACAGAGGAGCCTGGTGGGCTATAGTCCGTAGGATTGCAGAGTCTGAAGCAACTGAGCACGCAGGCACTCCTCATTTCTGGACCATTTTTTCTTTCTGTTAGTACCTTATCTTGATTCTATCCCAGAATATCTATGCTTTTAAAATAGAGAGCAGAAAATAATGCAGAACTTCCATTCTTAGCAGCAGCAGCTCCCTGTTTTGTTCCCTGGTCCATTTCACTATCTACAGATGCAAAGGACTGAAGGTTACACACAAACTAACCACGTGGGACACAATTCATATCGACTGCAGTGTGAACGGTGCCCCCTGGAGCTGAGCCAAGCACTGACCCTGCTATTATCTAGCAGCTTTTCTCATCTTGACTTTGTCTTTTCTTTCTAGGCCTGCACTTGCCCTCTGAACTCAATGGCAGAATTCCATATACTTAATTTTGATGCTTGACATCCCCTAGTTTATGGTTTGTACTGATATTTTGGCAAGTAATTTGCCTAAATCTAAGCCAACCTTGAGACTTCATCTGGCATTTTTCTCCTCATAGGCCTGTCAGCTCTTCCTGCCTTCCTGTCCCAGCCATGCTGATGAGAAATGAGGCAGCGCCCTTCTATATCCATCTATGCAGCCTTGAGAAAATCAGTTCATCCTCTCAGTTGCTATTTATCTTTGATTCTTGTGTTTATTCCAAACTTCCCGAAGCTCTAGACTATAATTTTTGCTTTTACTTTCTGTATGCTGTCTTTGCAGGGTCTTTGACAGTCTTTTTTGCTGATCAGTAAGCCCGAGCCACTTTGATGAGTGGGATTCTTCAGAAATGGATACTGATTAAACAAACGGATCTGCTAAGCTAATGCACTTTGTTACGGGCTGAGCAAGTTTCCTCTTATGGAATCTTCTCTCATGAGAGTGGGCTGTGCTTGGGAAGAAAGCAGCTGCTTTCTTAAGGGTCTTTGTGTCCCTAGTCACTGCTTCAATTCATAGTGGGGTGACCACAGCCTTGTACTTTCCCACGCTCCGTCTCCTGACTCCTGGGTTTGCGAGTGAATGTTACACTCCTTGAAGCTGCAGAACTGAGACCTCCAGCAGCAGATTGCCTCTGTGTTCCTAGCCACTGTGAGAGCTGGTTTCTGGCATTGTGTTCTGTTTCTCTGCTGAGGATGCTCTGTTCTCTCTCAATGAAACCTCTTTTTCTTCCTCTAACCCTTCACTCCTGGATCTCTTTCGATCACATTGTTCTCTTAACATAGAACAATAAGCAGCTTCCTTTGGAGGAAAAAGAGGCATCCTTTGTTTATCTTTTAGCATATGAATAGAAATATAAGGTAATCACATGCCATACCAGTATAGCACAGCACAGGTCAGGAGCAGACACCCCCTCAGTGGGGCAGGCCAGATTTTCTTTCTCTCCATACCTGCTTTCTATTTTCTTGTTTCTTCCTGGCAACTATTTTCTCCCATTTTCCCAAAGAGATGTGAGTCTATGCAGTCAGACATAGGGCAAACTCATCTCCATGTGGCTTGATACAACCCCAGGAGAAAGGGGCTATATCCAGGAGTTGGAATTGTTTGACTTCACTTTTTATTTAATTAATTAATTTAGTTTTGGCTGCACTGGGCCTTTGTAGCTGCATGTGGGCTTTCTCTAGTTGTAGCGAGCAGGGGCTACTTTCTAGTTGAGTTACCTGGCTTCTCATTGCTGTGGCTCCTCTTTCTTGTGGAGCACAGACTATAGGTCTCCGGCTCAGTAGTTATGGCACCTGGGCTTAGTTATCCTGAAGCATGTTGGATCTTCCTGGACTGGGGCTCAAACCTGCATCTCATGCACTGGCAGGTGGATTCTTAACCACTGAACTAGCAGGGAAGTCCTGAATTCACTTCTTAATATTACTTCAAAGGTCCCGTTAAAGAATATTCTGGTGCTGAGGCAATGATAGCAGCATCACCTGTTGTTAAGGAAGGAGCATAGAGGGCCTCATCAGTGCTTTTGGTTCTCACTGTCCAGCTGCTCTCACTGAGCACAGCTGCCTTCCACTAGTTACACCCATAGATCCTCTGCTGTGCTCCAGTGCTGCCCCTCCCAGGACCCTGAGAAGTCAAAGCCAGTTGATAGGAAAACTCTCTGTATTTGTTTCCTGAGGTTCCCATAACCAATTACCACACACATGCTGGCTAAACCAACAGAAATATATTCTCTCAAAGTTCTGGAAACCAGAAGTCTGAAATCCTGCAGGGCTGAACTTCTTCCAGGGGATCTAGTGGAGAATTTTCTCTGTCTCTTCTAGCTTCTGGTGACTGCAAGCTTTCCTGGGCTTGTGGCCCCATCACTCCAATATCTGCCTTGGTCTTCATATCTCTGTGTGACTGTTCTCTGTGTGTTTCTTATAGGGACATTTGCTCTTGGATTTAAAATCCACCCAGGTAAGCCCAGATGAACTAATCTTGAGATCTTTAACTTAACTGCATCTGCAAGGACCCTTTTCTCAACAAAGTCACATTATAGGTTTCAGGAATTGACATGGACATGGCTTTTGGGGAGGGGCATCCCACATGCCCATAGCATGTGGGATCTTAGTTCCCAGGGATTGCACCCGTGTTCCCTGTGCTAGAAGCAAATTCTTACCCACTGGACCACCAGGGAGGTCAGTCATATATGATTTTTTTAACCTGGGCACTAAGGTGGTCTCTTGGCCTTAAGTGGAAACCAGTCAAACAAGCAACCCTCCCTGTCCCAAGCACTGTTAGTTTTAGTCCAAAGATCTTTATTTCCCAGGGACCAGATAAGTCCTATGCTGGAGTAAAAGATCAGTCCCTAAGATTGATATCTCACCAGTCTCCCCATTCGCCTCTCCGATGGCTCCCTAACATCATTTGCCAAAACCCTCAGGAAGCTAGGAAGGTAGAAGCTCTGGTGTTTTCCCACAGGCAGCCACCTGCCTAGATGGATGGTTTTGCCAGAATCAACACAACCAAGACAAAGCCAGGACCTCTTCTCCAGCCATAAGCAATAAGGATATATTATATAACACTGGAAATTCCAGCCATTATCTTGAAATAACTTAGACTATAATATGAAACTGAAAATGAAACTGTTAATTGTTCAATCATGTCTGACTCTTCATGACCCCATGGACTATAGCCCATCAGCCTCCTCTGTCCATGGAATTCTCCAGGTAAGAATACTGGAGTGGGTTGCCATTTCTTCTCCAGAGGATCTTCCTGACCCAGGGATCAAATGTGACTCTTCTGCATTGCAGGCAGATTCTTTACCATCTGAACCACACAAAAATACTGAATCACTATGCTGTATACCTGAAAACAATATAGTTCTGTAAATCAACTAAACTTCCATAAAAAAAGTCTTGATAACTGTTTCTCTCCAGAATTAAACCATACCAAGAGGCTTTCACAAAATTAATACTCAATAAATTTTCTTGAATGGAGAAATGAATAAACCATAACATATTGCTTCAACAATTCAGTTCAGTTCAGTTCAGTTCAGTCGCTCAGTCGTGTCCGACTCTTTGTGACCCCATGAATCACAGCACGCCAGGCCTCCCTGTCCATCACCATCTCCTGGAGTTCACTCAAACTCACGTCCATCAAGTCAGTGATGCCATCCAGCCATCTCATCCTCTGTCGTCCCCTTTTACTCCTGTCCCCAATCCCTCCCAGCAAATCTTTATAATTCCTCTTACTGAAATATAGTCTACTGAAACTACTGATTAAGTGAAACATTTGGTGAATTGAATTGAACCAAATCTGAAAATAAAAATGAAATAAACACATGAAATGAAATGAAATGAAATAAACGCATTGTGAGGGTTCATTTTGTGTGTCAACTCGGCTAGGTCATGGTACGCTTTGGCCAAACTTTATTCTAGGTGTTTGTATGAGGGTGTGCTGAGTGACATGTATGTGTAAACTGGTGGCCTTTTTTCTTTTTTTAAAAATTAATTTATTTTAGTTGGAGGCTAATTACTTTACAATATTGTAGTGGTTTTTGCCATACATTGATATGAATCAGCTATGGGTTTACATGTGTTCCCCATCCTGAAGCCCCTCCCCCGCCCTCCCCATCCCATCCCTCTTGGTCATCCCAGTGCACCAGCCCTGAGCACCCTGTCTCATGCATTGAACCTGGACTGGCAATCTGTTTCACATATGATAATATACATGTTTCAATGTTGTTCTCTCAGATCATCCCACCCTCTCCCTCTCCCACAGAGTCCAAAAGACTGTTCTATACATCTGTGTCTCTTTTTCTGTCTCACATATAGGGTTATCATTACCATCTTTCTAAATTCCCTATATATGTATTAGTATACTGTATTGGCCACCTCATGAGAAGAGTTGACTCATTGGAAAAGACCCTGATGCTGGGAGGGATTGGGGGCAGGAGGAGAAGGGGACAACAGAGGATGAGATGGCTGGATGGCATCACTGACTCGATGGACATGAGTCTGAGTGAACTCTGGGAGTTGGTGATGGACAGGGAGGCCTGGTGTGCTGCGATTCATGGGGTCGCAAAGAGTCGGACATGACTGAGCGACTGAACTGAACTGAACTGAACTGATATTGTATTGATGTTTTTCTTTCTGGCTTACTTCACTCTGTATAATAAGCTCCAGTTTCATCCACCTCATTAGAACTGATTCAAATGTATCCTTTTTAATGGCTGAGTAATATTCCACTGTGTATATGTACCACAGTTTTCTTATCCATTCTTCTGCTGATGGACATCTAGGTTGCTTCCATGTCCTGTCTATTATAAACAGTGCTGTGATGAACATTGGGGTACATGGGTCTTTTTCAATTCTGGTTTCTTATGTGTGTATGCTCCGCAGTGGGATTGCTGAGTCATATGGCAGTTCTATTTCCAGTTTTTTAAAGTATCTCCACACTGTTCTCCATAGTGGCTATACTAGTTTGCATTCCCACTGAGAGGGTTCCCTTTTCTCCACACCCTCTCCAGCATTTTATATTGGTAGATTCTTGGATAGCAGCCATTCTGACTGGCATGAGATGGTATCTCATTGTGGTTTTGATTTGCATTTCTCTGATAATGAGTGATGTTGAGCATCTTTTCATGTGTTTGTTAGTCATTTTTATATCTTCTTTAGAGAAATGTCCGTTTAGTTCTTTGGCCCATTTCTTGATTGGGTCATTTATTTTTCTGGAATTGAGCTTCAGGAGTTGCTTATATATTTTTGAGATTAATTCTTTGTCAGTTGCTTCATTTTCTATTAGTTTCTCCCATTCTGAAGGCTGTCTTTTCACCTTGCTTATAGTATCCTTCATTGTGCAAAAGCTTTTAAGTTTAATTAGGTCCCATTTGTTTATTTTTGCTTTTATTTCCATTACTCTGGGAGGTGGGTCATAGAGGATCCTGCTGTGATTTATATCAGAGAGGGTTTTGCCTATGTTTTCCTCTAGGAATTTTATAGTTTCTGGTCTTACATTTAGATCTTTAATCCATTTTGAGTTTATTTTTGTGTATGGTGTTAGAAAGTGGTCTAGTTTCATTCTTTTACAAGTGGTTGACCAGTTTTCCCAGCACCTTCTGTTAAAGAGATTGTCTTTTCTCCATTGTATATTCTTGCTTCCTTTGTCAAAGATAAGGTGTCCATAGGTGCGTGGATTTATCTCTGGGCTTCCTATTTTGTTCCATTGATCTATATTTCTGTCTTTGTGCCAGTACCATACTGTTTTGATGACTGTGGCTTTGTAGTAGAGCCTGAAGTCAGGCAGGTTGATTTCTCCAGTTCCATTCTTCTTTCTCAAGATTGCTTTGGCTATTCGGGGTTTTGTATTTCCATAAAAATTGTGAAATTATTTGTTCTAGTTCTCTGAAAAATACTGTTGGTAGCTTGATAGGGATTGCATTGAATCTATAGATTGCTTTGGGTAGTATACTCATTTTCACTATATTGATTCTTCCGATCCTTAAACACGGTATATTTCTCCATCTATTTGTGTCCTCTTTGATTTCTTTCATCAGTGTTTTATAGTTTTCTATATATAGGTCTTTTGTTTCTTTAGGTAGATATATTCCTAAGTGTTTTATTCTTTTCATTGCAATGGTGAATGGAATTGTTTCCTTAATTTCTCTTTCTGTTTTCTCATTGTTGGTGTATAGGAATGCAAGGGATTTCTGTGGTTTGATTTTATATCCTGCAACTTTACTACATTCATTGATTAGCTCTAGTAATTTTCTGGTAGAGTCTTTAGGGTTTTCTGTGTAGAGGATCATGTCATGTGCAAACAGTGAGAGTTTTACTTCTTCTTTTCCAATCTGGATTCTTTTTATTTCTTTTTCTGCTCTGATTGCTGTGGCCAAAACTTCCAAAACTATGTTGAATAGTAGTGGTGAGAGTGGGCACCCTTGCCTTGTTCCTGACTTTAGGGGAAATGCTTTCAATTTTTCACCATTGAGGGTAATGTTTGCTGTGGGTTTGTCATATATAGCTTTTATTATGTTGAGGTATGTTCCTTCTATTCCTGCTTTTTGGAGAGCTTTTATCATAAATGGATGTTGAATTTTGTCAAAGGCTTTTTCTGCATCTATTGAGATAATCATATGGTTTTTATCTTTCAATTTGTTAATGTGGTGTATTACATTGATTAATTTGTGACTATTAAATAATCCTTGCATTCCTGGGATAAAGCCCACTTGGTCATGATGTATGATCTTTTAACTATGTTGCTGGATTCTATTTGCAGAATTTTGTTAAGGATTTTTGCATTTATGTTCATCAGTGATATTGGCCTATAGTTTTCTTTTTCTGTGGCACCTTTTGTCTGGTTTTGGTATTAAGGTGATGGTGGCCTCATAGAATGAGTTTGGAAGTTTACCTTCTTCTGCAATTCTGGTGGCCTTTGAGTAAAGCAGATTGCTGTCCACAATGGGAGTGGTTCTCATCCAATCCACTAGAACAACATGCTGACCTCTCCTCCAGGGGGCATACTGCCAGCAGGTTGCCCAAAGATTTCATCTGCAATACTGTCTCTTCCTGATTCACCACCAGACTAGCTTTGCACTAAAACTGCAACTTTTTTCTGAGTCTCCAGCCTTCTGGCCTTCCCCAGATTTTGGACTTGTGAAACCTTCACAATGGCATGAGTTGATTCCTTAAAATGGAAAGAACTAAATAAAAAATAAAAACTAAAAGAAATAGAACCAATAGGCTACATATATATATGTGTGTATATGTGTGTATATATATATATATATATATATATATATATCAATAACCTCAGATATGCAGATGACACCACCCTTATGGCAGAAAGCAAAGAACTAAAGAGCCTCTTGATGAAAGTGAAAGAGGAGAGCGAAAAAGTTGGCTTAAAACTCAACATTCAGAAAACAAAGATCAAGCCATCCAGTCCCATCACTTCATGGCAAATAGATGGGGAAATGATGGAAACAGTGGTAAACCTTATTTTTTGGGCTCCAAAATCACTGCAGATGGTGATTGCAGCCATGAAATTAAAAGTTGCTTACTTCTTGGAAGAAAAGCTATGACCAACCTAGACAGCATATTAAAAAGCAGAGACATTACTTTGCCAACAAAGGTCCATCTAATCAAAGCTATGGTTTATCCAGTAGTCATGTATGGATGTGAGAATTGGACTATAAAGAAATCTTAGCACTAAAGAATTGATGGTTTTGAACTGTGGTGTTGGAGAAGACTGTTGAGAGTCCCTTGGACTGCAAGGAGATCAAATCAGTCCATCCTAAAGGAAATCAGTCTTGAATATTCATTGAAAGGATTGATGCTGAAGCTAAACTCCAATACTTTGGCCACCTGATGTGTAGAAGTGACTCATTGGAAAAGACCCTGATGCTGGGAAGGATTGAAGGCAGGAGGAGAAGGGGACAACAGATGTTAGATGGTTGGATGGCATCACCGACTCGATGGACATGAGTTTGAGCAAACTCTGGGACAAAGTAATGGACAGGGAGGCCTGGTGTGCTGCAGTCCATGGGGTTGCAAAGAGTCGGACATGACTCTGTGACTGAAATGAACTGATCTTGTTGGTTCTATTTCTTTGACAAGCACTAACTAAATACACTTTGCTATGCCAAAGACCAAATAGAAAACCAGTGGTGGTAACACTGCTTTCTTTTAACCTGATTAAAGTTGATATGCCTCTGCTCCCTATCGACTTAAAAGACTCAGTATTCCTAGAAGTCACATTGTAATGTGTGTTTTTTATATCCTACAATCTCAAACAACAAACTCAGCTCCTTTAAACACATATACACTTTGTTTTTATTCTTAGGTCATTGATACAAAGTTTCCTCATGGCTGTGGCTGGCATCACTATCACGTTTTATAAGCAGGGGTAGGAGTGCCCACTTCAGCTTTCAGTGATTCTCAAAGCCTAGTCTCCAAATAGCAACATCAGTATTACCAAGTGCTTGTAGGAAATGTATATTCTCAGAGCTTTCCTGGTGGTCCAGTGGCTAAGAGTCCATGCTCCCCATACAGGGGACCTGGGTTTGATCCTGGTCAGGGAACTAGATTTTGCATGCCACAACTAAGAGTTAACTTGCTGCAACTAAGATAGGTCTCACATATTGCAACTAAAGATTTGCATGCTACAAAGAAGACTGAAGATCCTGCATGCCACAGCCAAGACCTGGCATAGCCAAATAAATATTAGAAGAAAAGAAAAAAAATGTGTATTCTCAGGCCCAACCAAGACATATTGAATCAGAAACTCTGAAGGAGTGGCCCAGTAATCTGTATTTTAACAAGCTTCCAAGTTCTGATGTGAACTAAAGTTTGAGAATCATTGCTTTCACTATAGAATGCCAAAACATTTCCCCAATTTCTGCAATTACGGAAGGTAAAGGTATTCCTCCCAATACCGATTTTGACTGAGAGGGCCCTGAATAGAGTCTGTCTAGATTGGCTATTGGAAAATTTCGTAAAACCAGAAATGCAGAGAGATATAGAAAGCAGTCCCAATCTGACTTTGGTTGCACCTCAGAAATTAGCAACAGTGGTAAAAATAAGCAAACTTCTATCTCTGCTTAAACCCTATCCTCCACTTTAGATTCCGTTCCTCTTCCTTCCTGTTTCTGTACTTTCCTTTGTGCTTTTTACCCTGTCACCTAAATTTCCAACCCTCTCTCTGATTCATTGGTTACCCACTCAAGACCAGCTGAAGTCTCACCTTCCTTGTGACGTCTTTTCAGCTACAGTGTTCTCTCCCTTTACCAATATCTGGTAGGATTATTGCATTTTCTGATTTAATTACTTTAATCTAGCATGGGATTATGGTGATGCTCATTTTTTTCTTCTTCTTCCAAGACCCCTCAAAAGATTGCAAACCTTTGAAGTAAAGGGTATCCAACTTTTAGGTGTACAACTTTGGTCAGCTCAGGCCGCTAAAACAACACACCCTGAAGTAGGTGACTTGTCAACAACAGAAATTTATTTCTTACAGTTCCAGGGGCTGAAAGTCTAAGATTATGGTGCTGGGACTGCTGGGTTCTGGTGAAGACTCTCTTCTGAGTTGCAGATAGCTGACTTCAGGTCATATCTTCTCGTGGTAGAAAGAGCTAGCTAGTTCTCTGGCCTTTTCTATAAGAGCACTAATCTCATTATGAGGGCTCCACCTTCATGACTTAATAATCCCCCAAAGTCCCCACTTCCTTATTCAATGATACTGGAGATTAGACTTCAACATGGGGAGGACATAAACATTCAGCCCTTACAATACCCCAAAGCACCTGGCATGATGCTAAACACACAGTAGATAAGCAACCAATGAAGGCCGAGCACCAGAAAATTGATGCTTTCAAACTGTGGTGCTGGAGAAGACTCTTGAGAGTCTCCTGGACTGCAAGGAGATCAAACCAGTCAATCCTAAAGGAAATCAACCCTGAATATTCACTGGAAGGACTGATGCTAAAGCTCTAATACTTGGGCCACCTGATGTGAAGAGCCAACTCACTTGAAAAGACCCTGATGCTGGGAAAGATTGAAGGCAGGAAGAGAAGGGGGTGACAGAGGATGAGATGGTTGGACGGCATCACCGACTCAATGGACATGAGTTTGAGCAAACTCTGGGAGACAGTGAAGGCTAGGGATGCCTGGTGTACTGCAATCCATGGAGTCACAAATAATCAGACATAATTTAGCCACTGAACAACAACAACCTGTACTTGTTAAACTGATCAACAGATCACCATCAATCTTATTTGTCTCTGGCAATTGCTAACAGATTTGCCTCTTTATTTAGCTATCATGAAGAAATCTCCATTTTGTACCTTGGAGGAGTAATATTCTAGGAAAGCCAATATATACAAATAAATATCAAAAATCAAACTGGGCCTTATAGAGCTGCAAACAGTAAGGTGTAGGATTATAGAGGTGGGAGTGACAAAAAACCATCCAGACTGTATCTTTAGCATCCAGAGCACTGTCGGAACTCATGCGAAGAGTTGACTCACTGGAAAAGACCCTGATGCTGGGAGGGATTGGGGGCAGGAGGAGAAGGGGACAACAGAGGATGAGATGGCTGGATGGCATCACTGACTCGATGGACGTGAGTCTGAGTGAACTCCAGGAGTTGGTGATGGACAGGGAGGCCTGGCGTGCTGCAATTCATGGGGTCGCAAAGAGTCGGACATGACTGAGCGACTGAACTGAACTGAACTGATATAAGGTCCAGATTTCATTGTTTTTGTAATAAGTAGAACAGAACATGATATACTCAAGAAATATTTGTGAAATGAATGAATCAGCTCTCAGGTTAAACATTAGCTCTGGTAGTGTTCTCCCAGCCTCATGGCCAGAAGTATACCCTAATATGTGATACACACTCTGGTTTCTAATGTCTATGCTCTGGGCATTGAATCTGTAGCAGGAATCTGCCTTTGCAGAGGGAAAGTCAGAAGCTTCTTCCTATGCAAGTAATTGGGATTCTGTTGTGACTATATCATGTTTCCCGGAGAGAGTAAACAATATTTTCTGCATCATCTGATGGTCCCTAGGTGTCTCCTTAGAAAACTCTGCATCCTTGGCAGTCCTGAATTTGATATGGTGGAACCGGTAGATGGAGGTACAAATGCCTCTGCTAATACAACTCACATGTCTGCTAACACAGCTGCCTTCCTTTGAGCTGTGGGATTGCTGAGAAACCCCAGGTTTTGTTAAATCACCTCTTTTTGAAGGGGACGATGCCTTCTCTTACCTAAGGGTCTGTTGCTCCAAGGGAAGGAGTTAAGTTACCCTGACAGTAGACAACTTTCTGATATACCAGAAAGGGCACTAGAATGAGAACCAGGAGATATTAGTTCTGAGCTTTGTCATTATCTAACTGTATTGTTGTCATTCAGTTGCTAAGTCCTGTCTGATTCTTTTTGACCCCATGGACTATAGCACATCAGGCTTCCCTGTCCTTCATTATCTCCCAGAGCTTGCTCAAACTCATCTCTATTGAGTCGATGATGCCATCCAACCATCTCATCCTCTCTAGCCCCTTCTACTCCTGCCTTCAATCTTTCCCAGCATCAGGGTCTTTTCCAATGAGTCAGTTCTTCTCATCAGGAGGCCTAAGAGTTGTAGTATCAGCTTCAGCATAAGTCCTTTCAATGAGTATTCAAGGTTGATTTCCTTTGGACGGTTCACATTTGTGGGCTTCAGTTTTCTCTGCAGAACAGTCATCTAGCTTATCTCTAGATCCTTCTAGCTTATGTGTTCTATTATTTCTGATTTTACTGCTCATATGCCTATTTGTTTGTTTCTAGGCATGAGAGAATATTTTGCCTCAGTGTACTGTGTCCACCTGGATAATATTTTTCCTGCTTGCTCAAGATTCTGGCTAATTTCTAATCATTTCCTGCATCCTTCTGGGATCTCTGGCAAATTTTAAGATCAGGCTGGTTTGTAAAGTGTGCAAACTAATCTTCCATTTATTCTGTTTCAACTGCTGTATTTCAAAATCGACCCTAATTACCCAGGCTATAAAGGCAAAGCTCTAAACTATAAACAAAGAAATTATCATAATTAGAGCCATTTCTTCCTGACTGGACTTACTAGAGTTCAGAGAGGTTGAAACTACTGAAGCCAAAGTTACTCAGACCTTGAGGTCTCCAAGGTCACCTGGCCCAGAATGGTTGGTATTATTAGAAACTGGTGTAGAGTTACTATTGAGAAATTTGAGTGTGATAAAATTACTTCCAGCAGTATTTGTTGGCTGACCTGAATAATCTTGAAGCCTGTTTTGTGTTGTGATGACAAGGTGGACAAAGTGTATAGGAGTATGGGATCTGACGCATTCAGGGATTTTTTTCATAAGCTTCTGGTTGAAGCTGATCTCAAGTGCTAATAAACGAATGTACACTCTGTCTTGAGGGCTTATATAGTATCTTTGGTGACTTGAGGGTTATAACATTAGGAATATAGGGTTCTCAGTTTAGGAATCCAAGCGAATGCTTCCTTAATGGGCATAATGACAGCAGGGGTGGCCATGCCAGTAGAGAGAAAGGAGGGAAGTCCTGGGGCAGCTGATGGTTTCAGGACAAGGGATTGTACATAGAGGTGTGATGCCAGGAGGATCTAAAAGGAAATACTTGGGTGTTCTTAGGTTAATATGGCTAAAGGTCTCATAGAAAAAATCTTGGAAAACTTTAATGAGAATTTTGGGTTTTTTATTCTTTGCCTTAGACCATCTTTCAGGAAATCCAAGCTTCCCATTATTAATCATATCAGTGAGTATCATCTATTGGGGACCAGTCATCATCTAAGACCTGTGAAGTCTACTATAGTGTTATTGTTTCTTTTTTTGTTGTTGTTTAGTTGCTCAGTTGTGTCTGACTCTTTCCAACCCCATGGACTGTAGCCCATCAGGCTTCTTTGTCCATGGGATTTCCCAGGCAAGAATACTGGAATGGGTTGTTATTATCTTCTCCAGGGGATTTTCCTCACCCAGGGATTGAACTCATGTCTTCTGCATTGGCCAGTGGATTCTTTACCACGGAGCTACCTGGGAAGCCTGTATATCTATCTATCTATATCTATATCTATGTGTCCTGGGTTGGGAAGATATCCTGGAGAAGGGATAGGCTACCAACTCCAGTATTCTTGGGCTTCTCTGGTGGCTCAGACGGTAAAGAATTCACCTGAAATACAGACCTGGGTTCAATCCCTGGTTTGGGAAGATCCCATGGAGGAGGGCATGGCAACCCACTCCAGTATTCTTGCGTGAAGAATCCCCATGGACAGAAGAGTCTGGCAGGCTACAGTCCATGGGGTTGCAGAGTTGGACATGACTGAATGACAGCACACACACACACACACACACACACACATATATGAAATAGATAAACTCTAAGGAGAGAAAAAGAGTTTTTGTAAATGGACTGATAAAGATGGGATTATGACTAGAGTAGCGGTTCTTTGTGTTGTTTCTTATTTGTCAAAGGCAGCACCAGGCTTTGTATTATTTTCTCTTCTACAGTTGTTACGGATTACTGTCATACAGTTGTTGCTTATTAATTGTTTCTTCAACTGAATCAAATGTAAGAATTTTCTGCCTCTATAAACCCTGATGAAACAATTAGAATAATAGGATAGATGATACAATATGACATTTTGGTCAATTTCTGGCTAAAAATCACTTTGTCTGCCTCTAACATCTATATTCTCTTCTGCAGCATTCTCTTCTGCAGCATTCTTGTCTTTGGTATTTTGTTCAGTTTAGGTGACTTGCTTGTTATTGTTTACCCTCACAAACTCACTGTGAGAAGACCAGCTTCATACCCCTCAGATATATAGACCATCAAAGTCAGCAAAGCTCAGGTCCAAGTGAATCTGTGATTCCCCACCTCAGATACACATATGTGCAGCATGCTCAGTTGCTCAATCGTGTCTGACTCTTTGTGACCCCGTGGACTATAGTCCTCCAGGTTCCTCTGCCCATAGGATTTCCCAGGCAAGAATACTGGAGTGGGTTGCCATTTCCTTCTCCAGGGGATCTTCCCAACCCAGGGATCAAACCGAAGTCTCCTGCATCACAGGTGTATTCTTTTTTTATTGTTGTTTGTTTGTTTGTTTCAATTGTTTATTAGCCAGATTACAAAAATAATCCTGGTAGATACCTTAGTTCATCCTTCTAATAAGCCTGTTGATCTGGTCTTCCCTGTTGCCAGCATCTCCACCTTCTGCAAAATGGGTGGTCTTTTTCTTCATTACACCTAGTGGAGAAGACAATTTAAAGGGCCACAGGAAGTTGTTTGCTTCTTTGAAATGTTTTCCAATGGTATAGATCTTATGAATTAGATCCTCCATGCAGATGATTCCATATTTCCTAAGATATCAAGCAATCAATGCGTTGTCTGTCAGGGCAATTCGCTTTTTGTTGATTTTGCCATAACCACGCTTGTAGATCAACTCATTTACAGACTTCAGATTTGGGTACCCCCACGCAATGTATGGCTTCACAATTCTCAGCATGTTAATTGACGCCTTGTTGAGCTTCACAAAGGTGCCGTTGAAGATCTGCTGAGGCGAAGGAGCTGCAGCACCTTTTGAACCTTTGGGCTCACACCGTTGATACCTCTGATCCTGATGACAAATGCCAATTTGGGTTCCGCGGGTACATAGAAGTTTCCGGCTTTTCGTGCCACCCTAGCCATTCAAATTTCAGTTCTGTACATCTGCCTGTATTCCTTGTGGTAATGCTTAGCTTTTTCATAGATAAGCTTCGTCCTTGCCTTTCGAAGCATCTTTTGGGCAAACTTCTTTCTCAGTTGCTTGATCTTAAGCTCTGCGAAAATTCTTCCGCTTTTTCTTAAAGGTTTCTGGCACAGCAGGAACCTTCTTTTTCTTCTCTTCTCCACCCTCCATGGTTCCAGCTGGGAAAGAGGACACAGGTGTATTCTTTACTGCTGAGCCACAGGGGGATAGGATGGTCTCAGTACTGACTGTGAGTCCTTGAAGCTTGGGTGTCTGCCCTGGAAGGCAATCTGGACAGAGGTGACAGCAGCTCTACGCAGACAGGAGGGAGGACAACCTGTTCATAATACAAGGAATAGAAATCAAGCCAAGAGGGCAGTAGAGGGAACAGAGTGCCTGGAGGGAAACACTTTGTCTTGCCAATGTTTTTCTACCTCTCTAGGCAAGAGGTCATCTTCAAAGACACCTCCTGTCAAGGTAACAGTGCTAGAAGGCAAATCATTCTTTACTCCTGCATGCCGTGGATACTCATACTTCATATTAATAAGACATTATCAGCCCAGGTGCCAGGCTCTGTGGTTCACCAAGGAACAAAACAGTCGCACGTGCTGAATTATTGTTAGCTTTCCAACAGTCCAAATCCTGGAGCTGCGCTATCCTGCTTTGAGTGTGGGCAGGAAAGTTTTGCTGAGTATTCTTTGTCAAGGAAGTCTGCTTAAAGTCACTGAAAACCTAACCTATATATTTTTTTCAAGTCAGGGAGGAGACCTGTACATGAAGATTGGTCAAGGAGCAAATGAATGGTTCTCTCTAACCCAAGGACATGACAGAGAAGGATCAGTATTAGCCCAGAGAATAAATGAGAAGGAAGGAAAACACTCTTTAGCAACTCTTAAGTTTCTGCTAGTCTTTCAGCTTCTCCATAGAACACTTTAGGAATGTGCAACATACCTGTGTAGGTATGTTGGGGATGTGCTGCAATTCGTTCATTTAATACACATTGAGTTCTTATTCAGTAGTGTCTGGCCATGAGGAAATTATATGAGGGTGAGGATTGCCTACACTAAACAAAGGATGAGAACTAGATAACTGGTGAGAACATATTGTATAGCCCAGGGAACTCTACTTAATGCACTGTGGTGTACTAAATGAGAGGGAAGTCCAAAAGGGTGGGGATATATGTATATATATGGCCAATTCACTTTTGCTGTGCAGTACCAGAATTGATGCTTCAAATTGTGGTACTGGAGAAGACTCTTGGGAGTCCCTTGGACAGCAAGGAGATCAAACTAGTCTATCCTAAAGGAAATCAACCCTGAATATTCATTGGAAGGACTGATGCTGAAGCTCCTCCAATCCTTTGGCCACCTGATGGGAAGAGCCGACTCATTGGAAAAGAGCCTGATGCTGGGATAGATTGAGGGCAGGAGGATTAGTTGGTTGGATAGCATACTGACTCAATGGGCATGAGTTTGAGCAAGCTCTGGGAGATAGTGAAGGCATGGCATGCTGTAGTTCACAGGGTTGCAAAAAGGCAGATAGGATTTAGTGACTGAACAACAAGAAGCTAACACAACATTGTAAAGCAACTATACTCCACTAAAAATTAATTAATTAAAAAAAAGGAAGTAGGGAACTTATCCACCAAAGCAAAGATTTCTGAGATTAGATATGCACAATGATAGCAATTAGATAAGAAATTAGAGGAAGGATGTTCTAGGTCCTGGGAGTAGCATATGAAATGACTTATAGGAGAGAGAGAGCATGGATATTCAGGGGAAAGAGGTTCACAGTGACTGGAGCATCAAACATGCAGTGGAAACAGGATAGGTGATGATGGGGAGCTGGGAAGGGCAAGATCCAGTACTCTAAGCTACATCAGCCCAGCAGCTTATATCAGCTGAGTATCTGCATGAGCCCAACACTTTGTTTTATGTATATGATTTTATTTACTATTGAGAACAACCCTAGGAAGTGGTTACTATCATTTCCCCCAGTTTTAAAGATAGGAAAATTGTGGCTTAGTGAATTTATGTGACTTGTATATGATCACTGTTCTGTAGTTAATTAATGAGAGTATTAGAATTTGAGTCCAGACAATCTGTCACCAGAGCAATTTTCAAGATTAAGTGATAGGATTAAATGACATAATTTAGTTGTTATTGTTCAGTCACTCAGTCATGTCTGACTCTTTGTGACCACATGGACTGTAGTACACCAGACCTCCCTGTTCTTCACCATCTCCTGGAATTTGCTCAAACTCATGTCCATTGAATCGATGATGCCATCCAACCATCTCATCCTCTGTTGCGTCCTTCTCCTCCTACCCTCAATCTTTTCTGGCATCAGGGTCTTTTCCAATAAGTCAGCTCTTCGCATCAGATGGACAAAGGATCAGAGCTTCAGCTTCAGCATCAGTCCTTCCAATGACCATCCTTTCAATGACTTCAGCTTCAGCATCAGTCCAATCTAGTTCAGGGTTGATTTCCTTTAGGATTGACTGGCTTGATTTCCTTGCAGTCTAAGGGACTCTCAAGAGTCTTCTCCAGCATCACAATCTGAAAATATCAATTCTTCGGCACTCAGCCTTCTTTATGGTCCAACTCTTACTGATGCATGACTACTGGAAAAACCCTAGCTTTGACTATACAGAGTTTTGTTAGCTAAGTGATGCCTCTGCTTTTTAATATGTTGTCTGGGGTTCCAGAATTGTTGGTCAAAAGAGACCTTAATCAAGTCCACTGAACCATAGTGCTCTATAATTTGGCTAGAAAGGATTACTAATTAATATTAGAATTTAACTGTATAATTCATTCATTTATTTCTTTAGTAACCAGGTTATCATATATTTGACTGCTTACTATGTGCTAACACCAATGTAGGAACTAGGAATAAACCAGTAAAAAAAAAAATGCAAAAAAAAACCATGCCTCCACAGAATCTACAGCTCTAAAGGGAAGACTCAGATGGTTAATAAAAATTAACAAAATGTACTAAACAAGATTAGGCTTTTTTTTAATGAGCAGAACTCTTTAATTTTAACATAGTAAAATATATCAATCCTTTCTTATCAATTTAAGAATATTTTCCTTACCTTAATGTCTAAAGACAGTAATGTGTGTTTTCTACTAGTTATTTTCCAACATTTTATTAAAACAAAATTTCAGATTTACAGAAATATTGTGAGAACATTACAAAGAGCCTTCATATACTCTCCACCTAGATTCAGCTAGATTCATGAATTATTAATATTTGGCCATATGTACAAATGATTATTTCTACAATTATTATTAGCTTACTGAATCATTTGGACATAAGTTTCAGATATTAATCACCTCACCCCTAAATAGTTCAGCATATATTTCCTATGTTATTCTACATAATCACTATATAATGGCAATACTCAAGAAATGTAGCACTGATACTCTTATTTTTCAATATGCATTTTATATTCTAATTTCTCCAGTTATATTAATAATGTCATATATATGACTATATATGTGTAGGTATATATATGTGTGTGTGTATATATATATTTGGATTTAGGGTTTAATCAAGGATCACATATTGCATTTACTTGTCCTATTTCCTTGGGCTTTGGTATTCCAGCCTCTTTTTATCTTTTATGACACTGACAACTTTTTATATTTAAAATGTTTATTTTTAGTACTATTGAGTCAAAGAATTTTGCTGATCCTTTATAAAGTACATTCTGTTTCACTTCCAAAGTTGGTTGGCTATGATCAGCATCATCTAGAAAAACAATCATATTGATTACTGGATCTAGCCAGATTATTACTCCATTGGTCTAAAAAAAATTAATAACTAGTTCTTGAATAGAATCTATGTAACAATTATTGTTTTTGCTTATAGACGTTTCCAGTGATTAGGAATTAAAAAAAAAAATCCTGAGAATGAGGAACAGTGTTAGAGATACACTAGATCAACATTATAAATATATCTCTGTCATTTAAAAATTCTGAATACCAAAGAATCTTTTCAAAGGGATTCTAGAGGAGAAACAAATTGCAAACTCTGTCCATGGTTACATTCTTAGAAACATACTTTTCCCCAGCCATGATGATTATCATTTGTCATGTGCTCCAAAATCCAGTTTTTAATGCCTGTAGCCCTTGGTCTTCATAATAAAACCATCAACATGCATGTCAGTTAATGCCAGTTGGGATGACACTGACAATTTTTAATGATCCAGTTAAGTTGTTGTGAGGAATGCCTTCCAATATGGGTTTATCTGATTGCTTCTCCTTGTTTAGATTCAAGCTAGTATTTGTCCCTTGTCTTATTGACAGTCATAGATCCTTGAGTTAAGTTACCATTTCCTCTAGGACTTCTGTTAAAAACTTGAGTTCCTTTCAAGTCATTGCATTAATCTGGGCACAGCTACTACAACAATGAAATCCACAGCTTTAGAGCTGAAACAAGATAGATTTTAATTTCTCTCTCATATAAGGTCCACAGGTGAGTGGTAGCAGTCTTGATAGAGTGACTAAGCTTCATTAAGTCATTCAGGGACCCAGGGTCCTTTCGTCTTGTTCCATCATTGTCATCCTACAGTACCTGTTCTTCATGAAGTCAATGCTGCTTCGCTAGCCCCATGTCTGCATTTCAGCTGCAGGAAAACCAAAGAGAGTAAAGTGCATGCGATTTCATTTTTTAAAGGATAAGACTTAAAAGTTGCTCTTATTACTTACATTTGTATTCATTGGCCAGACTCAACAGTTGGGCACAAAGGAGGCTGAAAAAAGCAATTAGTAGCTGGGAGGCCAATTTCCCAGCTAAAGCTCTAGCAGTTATATTTTAATAAAAGGAAGGAGACAATGGACACTTAAGGACCATTATTGGTTTCTACCACAGTCATTCATTAAGTTGTTATTTCCTATGGTGAAGACTCAATACACGAACAAGTGAATTCATTTCCTTACCCTAACTATCTCCTCAGGTTCTCTTTCATGATACTTATTCAGATGTTTTCTTCTCTACATAGAGGTCTTCAGAAGTCTCTTAATGAAGTTTTAAGATATAAAAAGTAATTAGTAAAAAGAAATTACTAAACATAATTTCTAAGGATGAGGGATTGTCATCTCAGAAGATTTTTGCATCATTTCTCAAAGGCAAACCTAATGATTATGTCAAAGCTAATTCAAAAGGCAGAAACAAATTGCTTTCAACCCAGAATTGAGGTGTTTAACTTTTCATTTATTACTGGGTAATCTTAGGAGGGAAAGATATTTATTGATAGGCTTCGCTAATGTATTAAAGAATATAAAAACACTGAAAGGTAGATATAGCATGATAATGCCAACAATCACCTTAGAGGTTGTCGTTCAGTTGCTCAGTCATGTCCGACTCTTTGTGACCCCATGGAATGCAGCGCATGTTGCCAAAATTTATCTCATATTACTTTTTATTTATTTATTCTTTGGCCACCATGTGGCATATGGGATTTTAGTTCCTCGACCCATGCCCTCTACAATGAAAACAGGGTTTTAACCACTGGACCACCAAGGAAATCACTATATCCTTACTTTATATGTGATGAAAATTATAGATGCCTCCTAGCTAATTAACTGTAGACCTGGACTTGGAACCAGATTTCCTGACTGTGGTTCTGATTCTCCCTTCATATTAATATTAGACAGCCTCTCATTGATCTAGAGTCAGTTTCTCCATCCTCACATATCTGACTCATTTACTAGAGTCCAGGTAACATCTCCATCTCTTCCAAGTTACCTGAAAAAGAAGTGCATTTTAAAAAGCAAAACAAACAAAGCAATCTTGGGAAACATTTGCTGGAGTCATGCCTTAGAATCTCTTTGAAGCTTATGGAAGAACACTTGGTACCTCAGACCCAGCATATCCACCTTCCTTCATACTTAAGGATTATTTGTGCCATTTCTGCCAGATTCCATGTCAGTCCGCCTAACTCCCAGAGCCCTTTCCGATATCACACTCATGTAAAACTATGTCTGTCAACAGCTTCCAAGGCTTCATAGAAAAGCAAAAATCAAGCACGAAGTCATAACACTTTCTTTTGAATACTCTTTCCACTCTGATAGGAAAGGGCTCTACAGTATTTTATTTATTTTTCTTTCAATTTTGTATTTTTATTGTGAAAGAGTTCAGATGTAAAAATAAGAACAGGGAATAATATTACATGAATATACCCACTATAGCATTTAAATAATTCTTTTAAAATATATATATAATTGAATTAATGCATTTATTTTTGGCTGTACTGGGTCTTTGTTGCTGCTTGGGCTTTTCTCTAGTTGTGGCAAGTGAGGGTTACGCTCTAGTTGTGCTGCTCAGGCTTCTCATTACGGTGGCTTCTCTAGTTACGGAGCATGGGCTCTAGGGAATTCGTGCTTCAACAGCTGTAGCACACGGGCTCAATTGTTGCAGCTTCTGGGCTCTAGGGCACAAGCTCAATAGTTGTGGCAAATGGGCCTAGTTACTCCTCGGTATGTGGGATCCTCCTAGATCAGGGATCGAACCCGTGTCTCCTACACTGGCAGGTGGATTCTTTACCACTGAGCCACCAGAGAAGTCCAAGAATTCTTAAGATTCTGCATTATCTGCTTCAGAATTTTTTTTTCAGTATATAAAACATTATAGTTACTCTCAAGGTTTGGTTTCATTCTGTTCCTTTCTTTCTCTTCCTCCCTCCCCAGGGATAATTAATAATTGAAATTTTCTCCTTTGAAGTCTTCCGTATCGGTCACTGCAGATCTTTGAAAGGTAATTTGGGGTTCATTTCTGCCCTGGGTTAATACTGGGGGATCAAAGATAGTGTCACAGAAACAGCTTCTAGCTGGGAGATATGAAATGAGTAAAAGTAATGTATCATATTTTATGAAATGCAGGAGGAGGCAACA
Source organism: Bos mutus (assembly GCF_027580195.1). Taxonomy (NCBI): domain Eukaryota; kingdom Metazoa; phylum Chordata; class Mammalia; order Artiodactyla; family Bovidae; genus Bos; species Bos mutus. Next base: position 42,781,833 of record NC_091624.1, read on the forward strand.
TTATTTTGTGTAGTGCCATTTATGGGAAAAAAAGAAAAAACAAGCCTGCCAAGTAAACCTTGCCATAATGCTTTGTTCACATATTATTTTTATTTTATTAAAGTACTTATTAAAAACAGTTCTTTTGACGTAGGCATAAGTTTTACCATGTATTACTCTGTATATACATAAAAGTCAATGGTGTTCCTAGAATTTCTTCACTTTTTTCGATTCAGACACTGATGTCCAAATTTTTTCACATCACATTGGTGCCAGTTAGAGCATAGATGATGCCTCCACTTCTTAAAATGTATTCAGGGTTTTCTTCATGCCTCTGATCCTCATTCTTCTGATCTATCAAGGAGAGCTGCCTCACAGAAAGCTCCTGGCCACCAGAAATTCTGAGAAACTTTCAGATGAAAGTATGAAAAATGCACATCATGAAATTGATTTTTTTAAGTAGTAATTACTCATTGTACTCCTATCCAGAATAAGATATTTAATAGAACCCAAGACATTTTTGAGCTTCCCAGGTGGCGCTAGTGGTAAAGAACCTGCCTGCCAATGCAGGAGACAAAAGATACATGGGTTCAATCCCTGGGTGGGGAAGATCTCCTAACCCACTCCAGTATTCTTGCCTGGAGAATCACATGGCCAGAGGAGCCTGGCTGGCAACAGTCCATAAGGTCGCAAAGAGTCAGACACGACTGAAGCAGCTTAGCACAAGCACACACAAGACATTTTAACTCAGAGTGAAAGGGGAGGCGAGCTAGATTTCCTACCACTCTGCTTTAAGGAGAAACTGTGATGCTGAAGGGGCTTCCCAGGTGGCACTAGTGGTAAAGAACCCACCTACCCATGTAGGAGATGGAAGAGATGCAGGTTTGATCCCTGGTCCTGAAGATGCCCTGGAGGAGGGCATGGAAAAACCAGTTCTGCTGCTTATTAGCAAGCTGATTAAGCTCACTGTACCCCAGTAATTTCCTCATAGGGTTGTGAGAGAATTAAAGAAGTTAGTTTGTGTAAAGCACCTAAGACAATGTGAATGTTCATAATTATCCATCTTCTCAATCTTAAACTTTTCTAATTGCCTGATTCCAAGTTCTTTTTTTTTTTTTTTAACTTCTTTTCACTGTTGGGAGGATCTCCACCAGGCCCTGGCTGCTAGGTGTGAGCTTGGCTCAGGGCAGGCCCTCTTCTCTCCCCACCCCCATCCCTCCCACTTGAATAGGGCTTGGTTTTAGTCAACTTTTCCTGGCAATGTCCCAACTCTGGTCACAGTGCCTGTTTCCAGGCCCAGAGCCTATTCCTATCAGCCCTGTTCACTGCTTCAGCGTCTGGCCCATAGAAGTGTTTGTCCAGTTTCTGGACTCAGCCATGTCTTCCTGGTTTTTTCTTTTTGTATTTTACCTGTGTTAAAAGATAAATTGAGGTTTATTCAAAATGTTGAGTTCCTTTGAGCAAAAACTGAATCAAATGAAGCAACAACAAACCAGAACTGGTTAGGAGCACTCCCCTGACAGAGGTTAGAGGAAAGATTTTATAAGGAAAAGGTGGAAGCAAAGCAATGAACTTATTTGATTGGCTACAGCTCAGTGTATTATTTGGAAAAGACTAATTGCTTGTGATTGGTTGTCCTTAGGTTTTGATTTCCTAACATAGAGACATGTACAAGCTTAGATTGTAGTCTGTTGACTGAAAAAAAAAGATATACAACATAAAAGTTGCTGCTGCTGCTGTTGCTGCTAAGTTGCTTCAGTCGTGTCCGACTCTGTGCAACCCCATAGACGGCAGGCCCCAGGCTCTCCCGTCCCTGGGATTCTCCAGGCAAGAACACTGGAGTGGGTTGCCATTTCCTTCTCCAATGCATGAAAGGGAAAAGTCAAAGTGAAGTCGCTCAGTCGTGTCTGACTCTTTGTGACTCCATGGACTGCAGCCTACCAGGTTTCTCTGTCCATGGGATTTTCCAGGCAAGAGTACTGGAGTGGGGTGCCATTGCCTTCTCTGCATAAAAGTTGAGTTATGTTTTATTTGATGGACATTCTCAGGACTTCAAGCCTGGGAGACAGGACTCTCAGATTGCTTTGAGGGACTACTCCAAAGAGGTAAGGGAGGAGCCAGAATATATAGATGTTTTCGCGACCAAGGTCAGGTTCTTGAAACATCAAAAAATTACTATTAATTAAAGAAAATCAGATATCTCTAGTCAAGGAATTTAGAACTTTACTATGTGTGTGGGGCGGGGAGGGGTGGGGAGGATGAAAAGTTGAAACTCATGGAACTCATTCCTTTGATATGCTTCTCAGCTATCTGGGCCCAGTATCCTGAGTTTTCCCATCCTGAGCCTCCTTAAGGTGCATCCTGAGCCTCCTTAAGGTGCATCCTTGGGGATGACTGCAGTGATTGACAGCTTGACTGCAGGCATCCTGTTTCCATCCTGAGTTTTCTCAGGGCTTTCCATTGAAGGCGGCTGTAATGTGGTGGCCTAATGGTTGCAGCATCCTTTGTTTACTGATATGGCAGGCAACATTTTTTCACTGACACTTAACATAGTCTGCTAAGGCATTAGAGCCACCACATTCTAATATCCACCTTGTTTAACTTAACACCACTAATTGCCATATCTTTTGATCAGAGTACATGATTAATGTGTGGATTCCTTGTATCACCTTGGCTGTAGTTCTTAATCACGTTTATGCATCTCTGTCTCTTTCACTATTGCTCATATCTTATTCATCTTGACATCTAGTCCAGCACCTGACACAATCCCTGCTGCATGGTGGAGCTCAATAAAAATGATTAGATGAATAGAATGATTTTTTTTTAATTTAAATCTTTTTCTCAGCACCATTTTAAAATGTCTTAATTTGGAACTTCAAGTGTCTGTTCTTTCCTTTCTTATGAGAATTAGTTTTGAGCTCACAAATATTTGTTTGCTTTTTTAGGCAATTAAAAAAATGATTTTATTTATTTATTTATTTTTGGCTGTGCTGGGTCTTCATAGCTGCATGGATTGTTCTCTAGTTGCTTTTCTCTAGTTTCAGAGAGCAGAGACTACTACTCTCTAATTGCAGTGGGCAGGCTTCTCATTTCAGGGCACCCAGGCTTCAGTAGCTGCAGCTCCTGGACTCCAGAGCACAGGCTCAATAGTTATGGTGCTTAGTTCTTCCTTGGCATGTGGAATCTTTCCAGACCAAGGATTGAACCCATGTCTCCTGTGTTGGCAGGTGGATTCTTTACCACTGAACCACCAGGGAAGCCCTAGGCAAGTTGTTGTTGTTGTTGTAAATAGCTTTATATTTTGGTATTGCAACTCTAGAAAAATTATAAAAGCAGTATAAAGAATTTCAGCTTCTCCTTCATTTAGATTCCCATTTACTACACTTGATAAAGAAGTTAACAGGCCCCAAATGGCATCATTTGTACTAAGCCCCATGTCAGCAAATGATTTAATACCTAGCTTAATGGCAGTTTCAACCTCCTCCAAGAATGTAATTTTAACTGGTTAGTCTGGAATTTCCAGGTCAGCACAAGTGAGGCAATCCCTCAAGACCCCTTCTGTCCCCCAAAGGAGCTTGACCTAAATCTCAATCTATCCACTCTTTGCTAGAAATTTCCATTTCTATATCCTTTTCTGTCTATAAACACCTTTTCTGCTGCTTAGCAGAACTGTTTTCTATTTGCTAGATAGGATCCTGCCTGATTCATTATTACTGAATAAAGCCAATTTGATCTTTAAATTTGCTCAGTTGAATTTTTTTTTTTTTCCCCCTCGCAGTAGCACACGAAGCGCGGGGGTCCGGGGCCCGGCGGCAGCGTGCAGAGAGGCGGCGGCACCATGGCGCCTCGGCGGGCGGAGGGATCCGGCGGGCAGGGCTCCGGGGCTGGGGCGCCTGCGGGCCCGGGGCGCCTGCCGATCTGCGGCGCCTCAGTTGAATTTTTTTAAAAAATAGTTTTGGTGGCAGTGCTGGGATTGAAGGAGACTTTCAGCAGCTTCCCTGGCAGCTCAGATGGTAAAGAATCTGCCTGCAATGAGGGAGACATGGGTCTGATCCCTGAGTCAGGAAGATTCCCTGGAGAAGGGAACAGAAGCCCATGCCAGAGAAGTCTGGTGGGCTACAGTCCATGGGGTTGCAAAGAGTTGGACATGACTGAGTGACTAACACTTTGACTTTCCAGCAGCTTCAGTAACAAGAAACACAGACATGGCATCCCTTGAACCCTTAAGAGTTCTCGATCTTTCCTGCCATGTCCAAGGGCCATGGATAAATTCCTCTCAGTTCTGAGCTCCACCGTCTTTACATCAGGATCCTGATCTAATTGACTTGCCACCATTCCCAATTTGTTTGGAAGCTTTCCCCATTCTTCCCAGACTCTCCCCAGAGTCCACAGTGGGAAATGCTGGCTGGAGCTGGACTGGGTCCAATAACCAGACTAAGACTCTGGGCAGCCACTGCTCAAACCAGACTCCACTCACTCATAAGCCTTGCTCTGCTTCCTCTGAAACCATGTCCGACAAACTTGGTATGGCTGACCTTGAGAAATGCAACAAGTCAAACCTGAAGAAGAGAGAAGCACAAGAAAGAAAAATCCTCTGCCTGCAAAGGAAATGCTTGAACAGAAGAAGCAAGCAAGAGAGTCATAACAAGGCAGGAGCCACCAATATGAACTGTACATTCCACAAGCATTGCCTTCTTGTTTGACTTCTTATAGCTGTTTTCCTTCATTTGATGCAAAGAGGTTGGATCAAGTTTAAGTGACAACACTGCCCCTTTTCACACCAAAAAATGAAGAACTGCTGGCAATGAAAGTCAGGCCAGGCCCCTCATCTGCCTGTCTTGCTGTTGGTGAAACAAAAAGCTGAATAGGACAACAGTGAAACCTAGAGTAAAAACCAAGTTGGTGCAAGGTGTCCTGAAAGCTATAAAATGTAGGGTTGTTTTTTTTAGCCTCAGGGCATGTGGCATCCCAGTTCCTTGACTGAGGATAGGACCTAGACTTTTGGCAGTGAGAGCATGGAGTCCTAACCACTGGATGGCCAGAGAATTCCTGGTAAAATGCAAGTGTAATCACAATGCCACTGTTTTGTTCAAAGGATTTTAATTATTATAATGTACACTTTTTAAAATATGCAAATAAAAAAATTTAAAACCAGGGAAAAAAAGGCCTGGGTCTGACTTGAGCCGTTCTGTGTTCAGAAAGCTGTTGCTAATGGGCATCTCAGAAGAATGCAAAACTAATGGGCTGGCACTTTCACCATTACTATTCAACATAGTTTTGGAAGTTTTGGCCACAGCATTCAGAGCAGAAAAAGAAATAAAAGGAATCCAAATTGGAAAAGAAGAAGTAAAACTCTCACTGTTTGCACATGACATGATCCTCTACATAGAAAACCCTAAAGACTCCACCAGAAAATTACTAGAAATAATCAATGACTATAGTAAAGTTGCAGGATATAAAATCAACACACAGAAATCCCTTGCATTCCTATACACTAATAATGAGAAAACAGAAAGAGAAATTAAGGAAACAATTCCATTCACCATTGCAATGGAAAGAATAAAATACTTAGGAATATATCTACCTAAAGAAACTAAAGACCTATATATAGAAAACTATAAAACACTGGTGAAAGAAATCAAAGAGGACACTAATAGATGGAGAAATATACCATGTTCATGGATTGAAAGAATCAATATAGTGAAAATGAGTATACTACCCAAAGCAATTTATAGATTCAATGCAATCCCTATCAAGCTACCAACAGTATTCTTCACAGAGCGAGAACAAATAATTTCACAATTTGTATGGAAATACAAAAAACCTCGAATAGCCAAAGCGATCTTGAGAAAGAAGAATGGAACTGGAGGAATCAACCTACCTGACTTCAGGCTCTACTACAAAGCCACAGTTATCAAGACAGTATGGTACTGGCACAAAGACAGAAATATTGATCAATGGAACAAAATAGAAAGCCCAGAGATAAATCTACGCACATATGGACACCTTATCTTTGACAAAGGAAGCAAGAATATACAATGGATTAAAGACAATCTCTTTAACAAGTGGTGCTGGGAAATCTGGTCAACCACTTGTAAAAGAATGAAACTAGACCACTTTCTAACACCATACACAAAAATAAACTCAAAATGGATTAAAGATCTCAACGTAAGACCAGAAACTATAAAACTCCTAGAGGAGAACATAGGCAAAACACTCTCTGACATACATCACAGCAGGATCCTCCTATGACCCACCTCCCAGAATATTGGAAATAAAAGCAAAAATAAACAAATGGGACCTAATTAACCTTAAAAGCTTCTGCACATCAAAGAAAACTATTAGCAAGGTGAAAAGACAGCCTTCAGAATGGGAGAAAATAATAGCAAATGAAGCAACTGACAAACAACTAATCTCAAAAATATATAAGCAACTCCTATAGCTCAACTCCAGAAAAATAAATGACCCAATCAAAAAATGGGCCAAAGAACTAAATAGACATTTCTCCAAAGAAGACATACAGATGGCTAACAAACACATGAAAAGATGCTCAACGTCACTCATTATCAGAGAAATGCAAATCAAAACCACTATGAGGTACCATTTCACACCAGTCAGAATGGCTGTGATCCAAAAGTCTACAAATAATAAATGCTGGAGAGGGTGTGGAAAAGGGAACCCTCTTACACTCTTGGTGGGAATGCAAACTAGTACAGCCACTATGGAGAACAGTGTGGAGATTCCTTAAAAACTGGAAATAGAACTGCCTTATGATCCAGCAATCCCACTGCTGGGCATACACACTGAGGAAACCAGAAGGGAAAGAGACACGTGTACCCCAGTGTTCATCGTGAGCACTGTTTATAATAGCCAGGACATGGAAGCAACCTAGATGTCCATCAGCAGATGAATGGATAAGAAAGCTGTGGTACATATACACAATGGAATATTACTCAGCCATTAAAAAGAATACATTTGAATCAGTTCTAATGAGGTGGATGAAACTGGAGCCTATTATACAGAGTGAAGTAAGCCAGAAGGAAAAACACCAATACAGTATACTAACACATATATATGGAATTTAGAAAGATGGTAACAATAATCCGATTATGCGAGACAGCAAAAGAGACACTGATGTATAGAACAGTCTTATGGACTCTGTGGGAGAGGGAGAGGGTGGGAAGATTTGGGAGAATGACATTGAAACATGTAAAATATCATGTAAGAAACGAGTTGCCAGTCCAGGTTCGATGCACGATACTGGATGCTTGGGGCTGGTGCACTGGGACGACCCAGAGGGATGGTATGGGGAGGGAGGAGGGAGAAGGGTTCAGGATGGGGAACACATGTATACCTGTGGCAGATTCATTTTGATATTTGGCAAAACTAATACAATTATGTAAAGTTTAAAAATAAAATAAAATTAAAAAAATAAAATAAAATAAAAATAAATTAAAAAAACAAAACTAATGGGCTGGGAAAAAGCATTTAAGAGCTGTTGGAGCACTTGCCACCTACGTCAAAGCTCTCATGTTGAGATAAATTGGTCATGGAATAGGTTAGATTGTGTAGACAAGCCCTGGAGATAGCATTTCAAGTGACTCTGAGAGAACCGCTCCAAGGAGGCAGAGGGAGGAGTCAGGTTATATAGAAGTTTGCAACAAGGGGCAAGCAGTCTGAACAACAAAAAATTATTGTTAATTAAGGAAAACCAGATATCTCAAGTTAAGGAATTAGAGCTTTTCTATGTATGGGAAGATGCAAGAGTCCGGGTTCGCTGAAATCATTTGTATCACATGTATCTCAGCTACCTGGGGCCAGTATCCTGAGTTTCTCAGTGCTCACCTTAGGGAGCAGTTGCAGCCTAATGGCTGCCCAATGGCAGATATCGTTCTCCTTCCTGGGTCCCCTCAGGGCTCAGAAATTGGAGGGCTGGAATTGCTACTGACCGTGTCATCCTTGTTTACTAATAAGGCAGGAAATACTTCATTTCTCAATTGACACAGGTCACCCACAAACCTCAAAAGAACTTCTGTGCATTGAGGTGCACTTTAAAACACTGTGTGAGGAACTTCCCTGGCCGCCCAGTGGTTAAGAATCTGTCTTCCAATGCAGGGGATGTAGGTCAGGGAACTAAGACCTCACATGCCACTGAGCAAGTAAGACTTGACACAATGAAAAATAAAAAATATTAAAAAAATAAAATAAAATAATGTGTGATTCCAATCCAGCAGTAAATCCCTTTTAGGTATTAGTTTGTCTTAAATTTTACAGAGTTAAATTTGCTACATTTAGGTACACCAACTTATTTTAAGTCTAAGAATTATAGTTCTGGAAGCCATAGATTTCAACAAAAATGGCAAAATCTTACTAAAAACCACCTGGAATTGCAATGGCCACAAATGGAAATATTCCAATTTAGATAAAATTGTTTATTTAAGAAGTGAAGTTGAAAACAAGTTTTTTCAAGTCAAACAGAATGGGAAACCTATTTTACTTGGTATGTGTGCTTAGGCTCTCAGTCGTGTTCAACTCTTTGCAACCCCATGGACTGTAGCCCACCAGGCTCCTCTGTCCATGAAATTCTCCAGGCAAGAATACTGGAGTGGGTAGCCATTTCCTTCTCCAGGGGATCTTCCCAAACCTGCTACTGAACCTGGGTCTCCTGCATTGAAGGAGTAGTTTTTACTGTCTGAGCCCATTAGTATGCAGAAGCTTCCAGACAGCCTCAAGACAGAAGAACGATGTGGCAGACTTTAGGCCCATCTGAGTAGGAAGTGGCAACCCAATCCAATACTCCTGGAAAATTCCATGGACAGAGGAGCCTGGCAGGCTCCACGGGGTTGAAAAGAGCTGGACATGACTGAGCACACGTGCATGTACACATGCACATGGACACAAAGGTGTTTTCTTGTTTATTCTGATGCCAACCATCTGTGTGTACATTATCGCATACACCTAGGAGTTCTGAACTGTAGGGATTATGTTCTTATTGAAAACAAAACAGGATGTGCGTTTCTGTGATGTCATGAATACATTTCTACTTTATTTTGAAACATTTTCCAACCTATTAATAATTACTATAAAACAGTATATAACGTTACAAATGTTAAAGGACTGCTTAGCATTAGAAGCGCACTATATCTCCAAATTCTAAAGCAGCAACAGATGTGGTTGCTTGTATAAAGCCTAGTGGTACTTTTTAGACTAATTTCCATGGTGCCCTGTTGACATTAGCACTGCCTGCTGTATAATAAACAATCTTAGACATTGTATAAGCTGTTGATACAAGTGTTAGTTTCTAATCACTTTTTATATGTTTTAAATTTTTGAAATTCTAGTGTACCTGCCATAATATAAAATAAACACTGTACTCTATTTAAAAAAATGAACAACAAGCAAATGACCTTACCACCATTCTTTTGCCTTCTGAAATTGCTGTTATTAAAACTGAGGCTCACAATAAAAAGACTGCACCTGACTTATCCAGGAAGATGCCTGATAAACAAGGGCAGCAGCAGAAGCTTGAAAGTTGTGGCACATGTGAATGAAATCCACTATCTTTTGGCAAAAAAATGACCCCTGGTTCCCAGACTTTTGCCATCCTGATGTCCTTGCAACATGGCAGCCATCTGCTCCTGAACCAGAGGAATTAAAATGGGAAAACAATGGTTGTAAACTCAATGAACAGTCTGGATATTGGGAAGCCCAAGACGGCTGCTTGGTTCTTCCCAGATTCCTGGCAAACCTCATTTTATATTTTTTTGCATTTCTTTATCCACAACTCTTTTGCGACCCTATGGACTGTAGCCTGCCAGGCTCCTCCGTCCATGGATCATTCAAAATAACTCAAATCATGAATAGCATCATGGGGAAACTTCTATAAAGTTACAAAAGCAGTTAGCCACCAGTGTTTGACCTGACACATCCACTATCCTGAAGAGACTATTTTTGTTCCTAGAGGCCTGAGACCTTGTGCCTATGAATGCTTTGAACACCTGCAGCTGGACTTCATTCATTTGTTACTTAATATGTTTTATCAATATGTACTTGTTACTGTATTTATATTTTCTGAATGGGCTGAAGACTTCCTCTGCTGCAAAGCTGGTGCCCTCACAGTGGCAGAGAAACTTGTAGAAAATATTTCCCCCTTGGGGTATACCTTCCACAGTCTTCAGTGACTGAAGCATCTACTCCCTGGGAAAATCACACAAGCCTGAACAAAAATGTTGGAAACTTCTTGGAATTATCACTGTCCCTGTCACCCTCAATCATCAGGCAAGGATGAAAGGACTAACAAGATTCTCAAACTGGGAATCTCTAATTTGCTGAAACCACTGGACTCCTTTGGCCTAATGTATTGCTTTTGATTTTTGTTTGTATGTTTTTAAATTTTTTTGGCTGCACTGAGTGCCATGTGGAATCTTAGTTCCCTGACCTGTGTTCTCAAACCTGTGTCCTCTGCAAGGGAAAGTGAAAGTGAAGTCGCTCAGTCGTGTCTGACTCTGCGACCCCATGGACCGTAACCCATCAGGCTCTTCTGTCCATGGGATTTTCCAGGCAAGAGTACTGGAGTGGGTTGCCATTTCCTTCTCCAGGGGATCTTCTCGACCCAGCGATCGAACCCGGGTCTCCTGCATTGCAGGGAGATGCTTTACCGTCTGAGCCACCAGGGAAGCCTGCAATGGAAGTGCAGAGTCTTAACCACTGGACTACCAGCGAATTATCTTTGGTTTTGCTGACTACTTGAAGTATGCTCCTTGAGAAATGTGAACTCTACAGGAGCAGTCATTGGTATACACTTTTCTGCTGATCCCTTGTAATCTCAGACTAGTATGATGAGCTGCATGCATGCATGCTAAGTCGCTTGAGTCATGTCCGACTCTTTGCAACCCTATGGACTGTAGCCCACCAGGCTCCTCTGTCCATGGGATTCTCCAGGCAAGACTACTGGAGTGGGTTGCCATGCCCTCCTCCAGGGATCTTCCCAACCCAGGGATGGAACCCACATCTCTTCTGTCTCCTGCTTTGGCAGGTGGTTTCTTTACCACTAGTGCCACCTGGGAAGCCCCAAGAAGAGAAGATGTTTGGTCAAAAAGTTTGCCCTGCAACTAAGTATCTCAGGTGAAACAGTTATGTCTTGTAATAGCTCTGTTCCTGACACAACTCCCTTTCTAATGTAAATTTCCTTTATAAATTTAGATTTCCATTGAAAAGGGATAATTTCAAATCTATTTCCAGAACTTCTTTTGTGTCTGCAATTTCTCAAAATAATCCGCTTATGCCAAAAGGCTTATTTGGGGGTGGCATATTCTGCTATTTTTTACTTACATGATGAAAGGGTAAGGGAGCTCTTTCTGGCCTCTTTTAGAACAGCACTGATCTCATGACCTAATCACCTCCCAAAGGCCCTGCTTTCTAATACCATAACACCGGGAGCTAGGATTTCAATATATGAATTTGAGAGGGACACACTCCTTTGTACCATAGCATCATGTTGCACCAAGGTTTCCCAGGTGGCTTGGTGGCAAAGAATCCACCTGCCAATGCAGGAGACACAAGAGACACAGGGTCTGATCCCTGGGTCGGGAAGATCCCCTGGAGAAGGAAATGGCAGCCCTCACCAGTATTCTTGCCTGGGAAGTCCCACGGGCAGAGGAGCCTAGTGGGCTACTGTCCATTGGGTCACAAAGAGTCAGACACGACTAAAGGACTTAGCACACACACACACATCATGTTGCATCAGTTTCCTTCAACCTGGAACAGTTCTCAGTCCTGCTGTTGTAGTCCTTGAGAGTATTAAAAAGTGCAGGCTTTTCCTTCTGTAAGCTGACCCTCAATTTGGGTCCATCCAACATTTCCCATGACCAGACTTGGGCCATGCATCCTTGGCTGGAATCCCACCGAGTGGTAGCTGCTCCCGTCTCAGTTCTTCTCAGACTTCTTATTACTGGCATCAACACTTTTATTTTTCCAATTTTCTGTTTCGTTGAACCCAGGATGAACTAAAATATTCAAATAATTTCACAAACTCTGTTGAACATAGTACTAAAACATAACTTGTTTTAACTGGTCTGGAGACCAGACCAGTAAGCAATAGCTTAAAAATTGTGCATGTTGATGTATATATAAAAGTCTGAATATGTAGCCCTGCAAGCTTCTCTGTCCATGGGATTTCCCAAGCAAGGATACTGGAGTGGGTTGCCGTTTCATTCTCCAGGAGGTCTTCCTGACCCAGGGATCAAACCTGCATCTCCGGCATTGGCAGGTGGATTCTTTACCACTAAGCTGCCAGGGAAGCCCCCAAAATATTCTAAGTCCACAAACACTGGTGAACATAGTACTAAAACATAAGTTGTTTTAACTGGTCTGGAGCCCAGATCAGTAAGCAACAACTTAAAAATTTTGTATATTGATGTAAGTGTAAAAATATGAATATGATAGATAACAGGCAAAACTAAAAAATTAGGAAAATATTTACATGTGATGCTAACCATGATTTTAAAAAGCAAAGAAATTATAAATATAAAATTCTATAAAGTTATGTCAGAGAGAGGATTCAGCATACATACACAGGTAAAGTCAGTGTTATTGGTAATACATAGATCTTACTTTGGGTGATAGATTCTATTTATACTTCATAACATACATCTATGATTCATATTGAGACAGTCAATTCCTAAGCAGGTTGATAAGAGGTCTGGGACTCCCAAGGAGGAGATAAGGGGTCTGGAATTCTCAAGGAGGAGGAAAAGACAAAAATTTTTTTCTACATTCCTTAGTCTTAGTAAGGATTATATAACAACAATGTATCCTTCTTGAGGACATGTTTCTCCTTGAGAACCTTCTGACTAATCCTGTTATCTTAGAATGTATATTATGGGAGTGGGTCTGGTAAGATCTTTACAACCTTGAGACATTCTTTTGATTTACTGTAATAACCAATTAAAAAGTATATAACTCCCTTGCTTAGACTAGCGAGTGGCACACTCTCTGGCCCCCTTCTGATGTCTATGTCAGAAGCTTTCTCTGTACCTTTTTCACTTTAATGAAACTGTTACACAAAAGCTATTAAGTGATCAAGTCTGGTCCCTGGTCCCAAAGCTAAATCTTCTTTGGAGATCATAAATCTGACATCGTTCACTGTAAGCTATCACTATGTATGTTATATATCTGAAAGTAGTGTTAATCTCTCAGTCGTGTCTGACTCTTTGTGACCCCACAGACTATAGCCCACCAGGCTTCTCTGATCATGAATTCCCTGGGCAAGAATATTGGAGTGTGCTGCCATTCCCTTCTCCAGGAGATCTTCCCAATCCAGGGATCAAATCTGAGTATCCTGCATTGCAGGCAGATTCTTTACCATCTGAGCCACCAGGGAAGCCAAATTATATATATGTGTGTGTGTGTGTGTGTGTATACATATGTGTGTGTTTATGTGTGAATATATGTATATGTGTATATATATATGTTGTTGTTATTGTTCAGTTGCTCAGTTGTGTCTGACTCTTCACAACCCCATGGACTGCAGCATGCCAGGCTTCCCTGTCCCTCACCATCTTGTAGAGCTTGCTCAAAGTCACGTCCATTGAGTCAGTGATACCATCCAACCATCTCACCCTCTGTCATCCCCTTCTCCTCCTGCCTTCAATCTTTCCCAGCATCAGGGTCTTTTCTAATGAGTTGGCTCTTCTCATCAGGTGGCCAAAGTATTGGAGCTTCAGCTTCAGCATCAGTCTTTCCAATGAATATTCAGGACTGATTTCCTTTAGGATTGACTGGTTTGATCTCCTTGCTGTCCAAGGGACTCTCAAGAGTCTTCTCCAGCACCACAGTTCAAAAGCAACAATTTTTCGGCATTCACCCTTCTTTATAGTCCAACTCTCACATCCATACATGACTACTGGAAAAACCATAGGTTTGACTAGATGGACCTTTGTTGGCTAAGTAATGTCTCTGTTTTTTAATATGCTGTCCAGGTTTGTCATAGCTTTTCATCCAAGTAGCAAGCATCTTTTAATTTCACAGCTGCAGTCACCATCTGCAGTGATTTTGGAGCCCAAGATAGCAAAGTCTGTCACTGTTTCCATTGTTTCCTCATCTATTTGCCATGAAGTGATGAGACCAGATGCCATGATCTTAGTTTTCTGAATGTTGAGTTTTAAGCCAGTTTTTTCACTCTCCTCTTTCACCTTCATCAAGAGCTCTTATATGTATGTGTGTATATAAATACACACACACAGTTATCCTTGTACAACATGGGTTTAAACTGTGAAGGTTCACTTATAGGGGGATTTTTTTTTTCAATAATAATTACTACAGTGCTGTGTGATCCATGGTTGGTGGAGTATGCATATGTGAAGGACCTGTGGATACGGAGGATCAACTGTAAATTATATGTGGATTTTTGGCTATGAGGAGGGTTGACACTCCTAATTCCCATGTTGTTCAAGGATCAACTGTATAAGTTGTAGTTGGTATTAGTGTTCACCAAAATTAGCCCTTCCCTGTAACAGAATTATGAATCCCAGCCCTGGATGGAGTCATCTGTTATTATAACATAAGCTAGTGCATCCTGACTGGTATGGTACGTATCAGCCATCACATAATCAAAATTTTTGAGTACTCAAAGGAATTGGGGAATAATGCTCAAAACATACAGGTTGTAAAAACTTTTATCTTATGAGAGATAAGGACCATCTGTAGTATCTACAATTAAATCAATACAAACAATCAACAAGACAGAAACAGCCTTGGAAAGGGTGCAGTCTTAAGCCACAGATTTTTAGTACATGCCATCTTTTTGAATTACCTAAGGGACTTCCCTGGTGGTCCAGAGGTTAAGAATCCTCCTGTCAATGCAAGGGACATGGATTCGATCCCTAGCCCAGGAAGATTCCATATTCTGCTGGGCAAGTAAGCCCCATGTGCCACCACTACTGAGCCCATGCTCTAGGGCCTGTGAGCTGCTATTACTGAAGCCTGTGTCCTAGAGCCTGTACTCTGCAACAAGGGAAACCAGGGCAATGAGAAGCCTGCGCAAAACAAAGAAGACCCAGTGGAGTGAAAAATGAATAAATAAGTTTTAAATGAAAAAATTTAAAAATATATAGACATCACGTATCTCCTAATATGATGTATTGAGAAAAGCACATCACTTCTGTAGTTTTCTTGCCAAATGTACCTGAAAGTGAAAGTGTTAGTTGCTCAGTCCTGTCTGACTCTTTGCAGTCCTATGGACTGTAGCCTTCCAGGCTCCTCTGTCCATGAAATTCTCCAGGCAAGAATACTGGAATGGGTAGCCATTCCCTTCTCCAGGGGATCTTCCCAATCTTTGACCCAGGGGTCAAAGCTGGGTCTCCCACATTGCAGGCAGATACTTTTCCACCTGAGCCACCAGGGATCAAGCCTAAATTCAGTCAAATAAGGAGAACACATTAGACAAATCCAAATAGAAGTTGTTCTATAAACTAACTGGCCAGTATGCTGAAAGTACCAGAGTCATAAAAGACAAGCAAAGACAAAGGAATTGTCATAAAAGAGGTGGTACAGACGTGGCAATTAGATATAATGTAGAATCCTGGGTTGATTCCCAGACCAGGAAAAGAATATTTGTGGGAAAACTAGTGAAATGCAAAGTCTTGTAGCTTAGCTAATAGCATCATATCAATGTTAATTTCCGGGTTTTGATAAAAGTACTACAGTTAGAGAAGATGTTAACATTTAGGGAAAACTGGTGAAGAGTTTTGGAAACTTTCTGTACTGTTTTTGCAACTTTTCTGTAAGTCTAAAATGATACTAAATAAAAAGCTAAGAGAGAATAAAGAGCACTCTGGGTGATTAAGCTGAGGCTCAAGGGTAGAATGAGGAGTGCGCTGTTGTCAGAGGCAGGATAGAGGATTTTGCATACCTGACGTGGTATTTTGTTTACATTGTGCTTTTGGATTTAGGAGAAGCCATATTTATACAATGTATACAATTCTAGTCAGGGTTTGAAAAGGTCCAAGTGGCCAAAGCAGTTATTTCAATGGCCTTATTAAACTGTTGCAGCTTAAACTACAGCTATGTTTTTCAAAATGTCACAAGGAACATTCAAAGATATTCACAACAATTATGTCTTGGTCAGAAAATGATGAGTGGCTTCTATTTTTTTCTTTATGTGCTCAGTTACTCAGTCATGGCCAACTCTTTGCAACCCCGTGGACAGTAGCCTGCCAGGCTCCTCCGCTCATGAAATTTTCCAGGCAAGAATACTGGTGTTAGTTGCTACTTCCTTCTCTGCTTTTTTAGAAAATATCTTTAAGTAATTTTCAAATGATTTACAGTTATTATATTTTGCATATATAATCAAACCCAAATTATTCTTAAAAACTTCAACAGAAATGTTTGTATGCTATATGATCACATGATTATACATTTTTGTAAATTTTCAAAAGTACGATATTTATTCCATCTGATTAGGACCACTTTCTTTTATACTCTGACTTCTCTGTCATAGTAGTATTGGAGAGATCACATATTATTAAGATCTTGCTGAGTGGAAGCTGAGTTAGCAATACACTTAATTTTAGCTTAACGGAGTACACATTACATGGTTCATTCCATTATAGTCTAGCTATTGCTGCCTATTATGGCATAATCATGGCTTCCAGGAAAACCCCTACCACTCACAGTGCCAACCATCCAGCATTTGCTCTTCACTAAAAATGAAGATTAAAGATTGTACTGAGGTGAACATATCTATGATCTAACTTAAGAGGTTGTAGGTAAAGGCAGAAAAAGCTTAAAATGTATGGATCCAGGAGCTAGCCTATGGAAAGGTGCTCCAACTCTTAAAGTTTACACATGAAACAGAATTGTTAGAGGATTACTCAAATTTGACAAAAGCTTTAAAAACACAAATCAGTAAAAATCATGAAGCTGAATGAAAATTTTATAATACTCAGTAGTGAAGAGCAGTTTACTCTTACCAGAGGAAAGAATGTATAATCTTTTGTTAACCTAAATACACAATGTAAGAATTGGGAGTCAAATTTTATTTGGGGTAAAATGAGGACCATAATCTGGGAGACAGCACCTCGGATAGCTCTGAGAAACTGCTCCAAAGAGGTAAGGAGGAAGCATATATGTGATTTTGGTGAACAGGGAGTACATATAATCAAGTTCATATTTTTTGCACAAGTTTTCTGCTAGTCACAAGGAGCAGTCATCATCATGGAGGATTTTAGTGCTT
Source organism: Bos mutus (assembly GCF_027580195.1). Classification (NCBI taxonomy): domain Eukaryota; kingdom Metazoa; phylum Chordata; class Mammalia; order Artiodactyla; family Bovidae; genus Bos; species Bos mutus. The sequence continues at coordinate 42,799,045 of NC_091624.1, forward strand.
TTCTAGATATGAAGAGATACAAGATTTGGGCTCATAAAATTGGCTTCTAAAAATATCTAACTACCTGAAGACCTGTTCTGCCAGTTTCTCCCAGAGCACAGAGTGCCTCATTTCTGATCTCCACCCTGAACTCCTTTCAGGGGGTGTTGAAAGTCAGCAGTTGCAGCAGCATGTGATTTAATCCTTGCAGAAGTAGATGGCAACTGACAATGGCAAGTGCTAATGTGTAGTTGACACTTTTTCTGTTTTCTTTCCTGTATTATAAAATCACTGTGGTATGAATAGGCAATCAGAGTATGTAGCCATGAATACTTAAAAAGGTAGAAAAAAAGATATTATAGAATGGATCAGGCAGTTAGTTGATTAAATTGTATTATTTCTTTGGATTTTGTAATTTTTAAAAAATATTTATTTGGTTGCATCAGGTCTTTGCTGCAACATGTGGAATCTTCTTCGTGTTGCAAGGGCTTCTCCCTGGTTGTAGCCCACAGGCTCCAGAGCACGTGAGCTCTGTAGTTTTAACTTGAGCTTAGTTGCCACAGGGCATGCGGGATCTTAGTTCCCTAACTGGGAATCAAACCTGAGTCCCTTGCTTTAAAGGCAGGTTCTTAACCACTGGACCACTAGGGAAGTATCTGGATTTTGTAATACTCTAAAAATCTGCAGTTTATTATGATTTTTTTCATTCTGTTTATATCTATTTTCATCACTTATTCTATATTTGGTGTTTATATTATTTTTAAAAATGAGCCCCCTTCCTCAATCTTATAAGCTCAGGCACCCCCATACTGGATCTGTGGGAATGTGCAGGCTCTCAAATATATTTTCTGATTGCCTCTGAAGCTGCTTCCTTACTCAAAGTGTTAAATAAAAGGCTGATACTTTAATATTTCATAGATTAACAGGGATTTAGCACTAGAGTTAATAATTCTGAGGCACTCCTGGAATCAAAGTATCAATTTGTGTGCTTCCTGGGCATGGATTTTTTCCCTGAAAATCAAAGACTGTTTGTGGCCACTCAAATAAAACCACATTTTAATTTATTTATGTAAAAATTTAGAAATCCTAGTTCCCTTTATTCCTAGTTGAACACATGCTTGAAACTCATTTTCATTATTCTATATATAAATACAGTGATTTTAACAATCGCTTTAAAGAAGCTTTTGATGACCATTTAATCAATTTGTGTTGAACAAAATACCCTAAATAAGCAGCCCTATTTACAACTTAATTACAGTTTTACAAACAATGTAATATATTGATTTCTTTTAAAGCACTTGGAATGCCTAACTTAGAAAGCAAAATCTCTTTTATCTAGCTTCTTTCCTAAATCTAAATAATTTAAAAAAATATAGTGAATTCCAAATTCCTTTAAACATTGAAATATTGTTTAAAAACTGGTTCTAGACTTCCTTTCACCCAAAAACTCAAACCCAAAATAAATTAATTACACATTTTAAATTGTGTAAAATTTAAATTGTGTAGAATCACAAAGCTAACCTGTCAGACACACAAATATGATAAATCCTCCCAATATATAAATTATTTCTAAATTTAGCCCCAAATTATTACTGAATATTTGATTTTTTAAAAAATCTCTGTATACTCAATTCTAAGTCTTCCCAGAAGTTTTTCTATTTCAGGTAAATTAGAGTTGACGTCATCAGAACCTGAGATATTTACCAACCATAAACTTTCAGTCAAGATAAGAAGCCCTAGTATGATAGACTGTCTTCACAGATGTGGCCTCCTTAAATGAACCATGCCTCTTGGAATCCACAGCCTTGTGTAGCCCCTCCTCTCAGAATCTGTTCCTTGGTGGTAAGCAATAGAGTATGATGGAAATGAAGTGTTGTTCCTCTCCTCTATGAACATTCACTCTGCAGGAAGCCAGCTGCGATGTAAAAAGTTTGATGACCCTGAGTTCACCATGCCACAGGAAAACCCAAACAAGTCACACTCATATGCTGTATGTGGATAGAGAGATGTCTGGCCAGCTCCAGCTGTCCAGTCCATGTCCATTAATAACATTCCAGCTGGAGCCCCAGATACTGTGCTTCTGAATCAAAGCATCCATGTGGAAACCATCTGAATTCCTGACCTACACAATTGTGAAATATAAAAATAACAAGCTTTTTTTTTAAAGCCAGTAAATCTTAGGATAGTTTATTATGCTGGAATAATAACTGAACACCTTCAAGGTGACTGGGCCACTGAGGACACACTGAACTCCTTTTTATGTTTTTTATAACGTGGGATTCCAGATTCATCTTTTTCAATTAGGATTCCATTATTCTAGTTTATCCTATCTCCTAAATTTTCAAATTTAATTTGGATCAATTAGTGACCAGCCTGAAAGTTTATAGCAACTTCCTTCATATCTTGGTTGGATCTTGCTTTTTATTTATTGTCTTTTTCTTAGTCCAGACTACAATTTTCAAAGAAATTGAATGGCATCTCTTTGGATTCTTCATCTCGTTCTTTGTCAAGCTCCAAAGCAACAGTACAAAAGTCAGGCAGAGGAAGACAAATATCATACAATATTACTTAAGTAAGAATCTTAGAAAATGGTACAAACGAACCAGTTCACAAAACAAAAATAGAGTCGTAGATGTAGAAAATGAACTTATGATTACCAAGGAGGAAAGGAAGGGAGAGGAATAAACTGGGAGGTTGGGACTGACACATACACATTTCTATATATAACATATATGGTGGCTCATATGGTAAAGAATCCTCCTGCAATGTGGAAGACCTGGATTTGGTCCCTGGGTTGGGAAGATCCCCTAGAGGAGGGCATGGCAACCCACTCTAGTATTCTTGCCTGGAGAATCCCTATGGACAGAGGAGCCTGACTGGCTACAGTCCAGAGGGTTGAAAAGAGTCAGACACGACTGAGTGACTAAGCACAGCACATATATAAATAGATAACTAATAAGGACCTAGTGTATAGCACAGGGAACTCTATTCAGTACTCTGTAATGACTTATATGGGAATCAGTTCAGTTCAGTTCAGTCACTCAGTTGTGTCTTTGTGACCCCATGTGGGAATAGAATAAGAAAAAAAATACTGTTGTTATATGTATATGTATAGCTGATTCACTTTGTTCTATAGCAGAAACACACAACATTGTATATCAACTATACTCCAATGAAAATTAATTAAAAAAAAAAAAGGTCAGGCTCATGCCTCTGACTGTTTATAGAATATCCTAAGTGAGGAGTTCAGGGCAGATATGACCTTCCTGAGATAAATAGCACTTAAACTCCTACCCATTGAGGGCAGGAGAACAGGCAGCTAGAGGGCCGCTTTGCTCAAAGGACACTAAAACCAAAAGTACTTAAAGACTTCAAGCTTGTTGAGTTTTGAAACCTACAGAAGGCCTGGCGTGCTGTGATTCATGGGGTTGCAAAGAGTCGGACATGACTGAGCGACTAAACTGAACTGAACTGAATATATTATTGGCTTCCAAATATACTGAGAAAGTGACAATATCAAAATGCAAAAATATTTAATAAAATGTTCACAAATACATGTTAACTACATCAGATGCTAAATTTAGTTATTGTTCAGTCACTGAGTTGTGTCTGACTCTTTGCAGCTCCTTGTGGGTTTCCCTAGTGGCTCAGAGGTTAAAGCATCTGCCTGCGATGCAGAAGACCTGGGTTCCATCCTTGGGTTAGGAAGATCCCCTGGAGAAGGAAATGGCAACCCACTCCAGTATTCTTGTCTGGAGAATCCTATGGACGGAGGAGCCTCGTGGGCTACAGTCCAAGGGGCCGCAAAGAGTCGGACATGACTGAGCAACCACTCACTCACTCACTTTGCAACCCCATGGACTTCAGCACACCAGTTTATCTGTCCTTCACCATCTCCCAGAGTTTGCTCAGACTCATGTCCATTGAATCAGTGATGCCATCCAAACATCTCATCCTCTGTCATCCCCTATTCTTTCTGCTCTCAGTCTTGCCCAGCCTCAGGGTCTTTTCCAATGAGTCTGCTCTTCGAATCAGGTGGCCAAAGTATTGGAGCTTTGGCTTCAGCATCAGTTCAGTTCAGTTCAGTTCAGTCGCTCAGTCGTGTCCAACTCTTTGTGATCCCATGGACTGAAGCATGCCAGGCTTCCCTGTCCATCACCAACTCCCAGAGTTTACTCAAACTCATGTCCATTGAGTAAGTGATAGCATTCAACCATCTCATCCTCTGTCATCCCCTCCTCCTACTGCCTTCAATCTTTCCCAGCACCAGGGTCTCTTCCAATGTCACTTCTTACCATCAGGTGACCAAAGTATTTGAGTTTTAGCTTCAGCATCAGTCCTTCCAATGAATATTCAGGACTGATTTCCTTTAGGATTGACTGGTTGGATCTTCTTGCAGTCCAAGGGACTCTCAAGAGTCTTCTCCAACACCACAGTTCAAAAGCATCAATTCTTCGGTGCTCAGCTTCCTTTATAGTCCAACTCTCACGTCCATACATGACTACTGGAAAAACCATAGCTTTGACTAGACGGACCTTTGTTGGCAAAGTAATGTCTCTGCTTTTTAATATGCTGTCTAGGTTGGTCATAACTTTCCTTCCAAAGAGCAAGTGTCTTGTAATTTCATGGCTGCAGTCACCATCTGCAGTGATTTTGGAGCCCCCCAAAATAAGGTCTCTCACTGTTTCCCCTCTATTTCCCATGAAGTGATGGGACCAGATGCCATGATCTTAGTTTTTTGAATGTTGAGCTTTAAGCCAACTTTTTCACTCTCCTCTTTCACTTTCATCAAGAGGCTCTTTAGTTCTTCACTTTCTGCCATAAGGGTGGTGTCATCTGCATATCTGAGGTTACTGATATTTCTCCTGGCAATCTTGATTCCAGCTTGTGCTTCATCCAACCTAGCATTTCTCATGATGTACTCTGCATGTAAGTTAAATAAACAGAGTGACAATATACAGTCATAATGTACTCCTTTACCTATTTGGAACCAATCTGTTGTTCCATATCCAGTTCTAACTGTTGCTTCCTGATCTGCATACAGATTTCTCAGGAGGCAGGTCAGGTGGCCTGGTATTCCCATCTCTTTTAGAATTTTCTGCAGTTTGTTGTGATCCACACAGATAAATGCTTGGGCATAGTTAATAAAGCAGATGTTTTTCTGGAACTCTTGCTTTTTCAATGATCCAATGGATGTTGGCAATTTGATCTCTACTTTTCCTAAAACCAGCTTGAACATCTGTAATTTCATGGTTCACATACTGTTGAAGCCTGGCTTGGAGAATTTTGAGCATTACTTTGCTAGCATGTGAGATGAGTACAATTATGTGGTAGTTTGAGCATTCTTTGGTATTGCCTTTCTTTGTGATTGGAATGAAGACTTACCTTTTCCAGTCCTGTGGCCACTGCTGAGTTTTCCAAACTTGCTGGCATACTGAGTGCAGCACTTTCATAGCATCATCTTTTAGAACTTGAAATAGCTGAACTGGAATTCCATCACCTCCACTAGCTTTGTTTGTAGTGATGCTTCCTAAGGCCCACTTGACTTCGCACTCCAGGATGCCTGGCTCTAGGTGAGGGTTCATACTATCATGAGTATCTGGGTTGTGAAGATCTGTTTTTTACAGTTCTTTTGTGTATTCTTGTCACCTCTTCTTAATATCTTCTGCTTCTGTTAGGTCTCTACCATTTCTGTCCTTTATTGTGCCCATCTTTGCATGAAATGTTCCCTTGGTATCTCTAATTTTCTTGAAGAGATCTCTAGTCTTTCCCATTCTATTGCTTTCTTCTAGTTCTTTGCATTGATCACTGAGGAAGGCTTTCTTATCTCTCCTTGCTATTCTTTGGAACTCTGCATTCAAACGAGTATCTTTCCTTTTCTCCTTTGCCTTTTGCTTCTCTTCTTTTTACAGCTATTTTTAAGGCCCCATCAGACAACCATTTTGCCATTTTGCATTTCTTTTTCTTGGGGATTTCCTCTAATACTGACTGATTTAATCTCCTAAAATTTTATTCTGATTAAACAAAACTTTTTTATTTCAGATTTTTTCCACTTTATTAGAATTCCTGAGAATGCATGATGAATGCCAAAACAAGAGCCCATCATAAATTACACACAAAAAATCAAAAGTAATGTATAAATATGTTTTAAATAAAATATTGTATTTAATGTGATTAAGGGAAAACTGGTATTTTCATGATTCACAAATAGGAGTATGAGTTTCTCTCCCAGATCATAATACCGTCTTGGAGAAGTGGTCAGTTCCCTTGAAAAACAATTTAAGTCAGTTTTACACATACAGTCACTATCCTTCCAACCTTCTCAACTCCTCTTGGCTGTATGCTACCGTTTCACTATATCCCTTAGAGAAATAGACCCTAAATGATGCTGATCCTATACAATTAAACTGTTACTGCCAATTTTAGAAGTAGGTCCCAGACAAATGAAATGATTTGCCTAACTGATCCACAGCTAGTAAATAGAAGAAAGGCCAGAGCTGGGACTCATGTCTCCTGAATTCTGTGCTCTTTTTTCCCCCTGTTTTCCCCATCAAAGCTCCTTTAACATTCATTTTATTTACATGTTGAAAATCATTGTTGGTGTCAGGAAAGATACACCATGCAATTGTCCCATTCTGCTGGGACATGATTCTACACCAGTTGACCAAGGAGTTAGGACTGTGCTTTGGGGGAAAAAAATGAAGATGTATAGGGCTACACAGAAAAGAGTGAAAAGAAGAGTTTGAGTTAAGAAGCACAAATAACAGCAAAAACCAAAACCTAAACTATTTCTTAATGTTGTCTTTATACATCTTATAAATAGATGTGGTTCAGGGCAGAGGTTGGAGTGGAGGAGTCACAGTAGTTTTCTGTGATTGGATCCTGGGGGTGTGAGACAGGAAGGACAGAATATTAGAGACAGTCTTGATTGTCCTTGGAAAACTTTAATTTTTTTTTCCCCTCTCTTCCAATCAAATCCAGTTCCAAGAAAACAATCTGCTCTTGGTCACTTACACAATCCATGTCAGAAAATGACCTCAAAGGGCATTACATTTCAGCTGTCTTATTTTGGCTGCAAGAAATAGAACTGAATTTTGGCTCACTTTTGTTAATCCTGTAGGACTTCATGTTGGATCTCTCTGTTTACTCACAGCCCTCTGTTTTCATGTTGAAATTTGACCTTCATGTTCCTTTCCTTTAAAGGCTTTATTGTAAAAACATGTATATTTTAAGGTACATCAGAACCTATTTGTTGCTAGACAGATTTTTTTTTTTTTGATGTGAACCATCTTTAAAGTCTTTACTGAATTCATTACATGTCGCTTTTGTTTTTTTATATTTTGGGTTTTTGGCCATAAGGCACAGGAGGTCTTAGTTCCCTGACTAAGGATGGAAACTGCAGTCACTGCATTGGATGGCAAGGTCTTAACCACTGAACTGGCGCGGAAGTCCCATGCTAGACAGATTATAATTTATGTAGTTGAGAAATATCTATGCCCCCAGCAACTGAGAAACATTTATTTTCCCTAAGGCACTTTTACCTCTTAAATCACACCATTTAGTCATATAATCCTGGCCTATTTCACGAACAGAAGGGAGTGTCCTGACCTTACTAACCCCTCAAAGAGGCTACAGCAGCCCCTCAACCATGGAAAGTCTTTTCTGGAGCTCTAAGCAAGGGAAAAAAATACCATGTGATCTATATGCTTGGAAGCATATGGAAAATCAAGCCAAGAAGCAGAGGAAGAAGAAACAACCCTTCAGAGAATTTAAAGGTAAACAAGTCTTCTCCTTTTGACTATTTTGACGTGGAAAAGTTAAATAATCCCAAATAGTAAGAAGTTAATTTATTTTGCTATCATGTTACTTCCCTGATGGTTCTACCAATTCTCTCTTTACTCCTTGCTTCCTGTTGAGAGTTTCTTTTAGCTTCTCCACCCACTGGGTAAAGGTCCTGGAGTTATCTCACGAACATTCCTGCAGCAGAGTCCCCCTAGTCCACTGGAAGAGAATCCAGGGTGGCTTCCTAAGCTCAGCAGTGTGACTCTCTGTCTTAAATGCGCCTTCCATCTGGAGGCCACTGTAACTGGATTGTAAGAACTGAGTCCTCCCCATTGGGAGGGCAGGACTACCAGTTCCTGTTGCCCCACAGTAACCTCTAAGTCTCCTCAGCCTTGCTGTCCTGGAATAACCTCATCCAGCTCTCTGCATCAGACAGAAATCAGAGCTATCAGTAAATTGTCATTTGTCTTGTGCTTGGTGAAGATGATATGCAAATAGGATAATGAAGGGACCTTTAAGCAATTTCCATAGAAGAGCATGGCCCAGTGACCTAGTTTCAGAGCCCAGACACAGAGCCTGGACCTCTGTAAAGATTCTGTAGTTCATCATTCTAGTTCCTTCTGCCCTATTTCCTTCTTGCTTCAGGCTTAGCTGAGATGAAACATAGCTCTTTGCTATTATTTTCTTCACACAATTGAAAACAACTACTTTAGACTTCACTTCCTCAGATGAAATAATGCCAAATACATAAATATTTCCTCCATGTTCCATTTTTCATCCTCAATGTAAACATCTCATTTGGGGACTTGTTTCTTGAAGGGCAAATATTCAAGTTAGGTAATGTTATTTTTTTTTATTGAAGTACAGTTGATTTAACTTATATGCAGAGTACATCATGTGAAATGCCAGGCTGGATGAAGCACAAGCTGGAATCAAGAATGCCGGGAGAGAAAAATCAATAACCTCAGATATACAGATGAAACCACTCTTATGCAGAAAGCAAAGAGGAACTAAAGAGGCTCTTGATTAAAATGAAAGAGGAGAGTAAAAATCTGACTTGAAACTCAAAAACATTCAAAAAATGAAGATCATGACATCCAGTTCAAACACTTCACGGCAAATAAATGGGCAAACAGGTAATAGTGACAGACTTTATTTTCTTGGGCTCCAAAATCACTGCAGATGGTGACTGCAGCCATGAAATTACAAGACACTTACTTATTGGAAGAAAAGCTATGATAAACCTAAACAGCATATTAAAAAGCAGAGACATTACTTTGCCAACAAAGGCCCATCTAGTCAAAGCTATGGTTTTTCCAGCAATCATATATGGACCTGAGAGTTGGACTATAAAGAAAGCTGAGCATCGAAGAATTGATGCTTTTGAACTGTGGTGTTGGAGAAGGCTCTTGAGAGTCCCTTGGACTGCAAGGAGATCCAACCAGTCAATCCTAAAGGAAATCAGTCCTGAATATTCATTGGAAGGACTGATGCTGAAGCTGAAACACCAGTACTTTGGCCACCTGATGCAAACAGCCAACTCATTGGAAAAGACTGATGCTGGGAAAAATGGAAGGCAGGAGGAGAAGGGGACGACAGAGTATGAAATGGTTGGATGGCATCACTTACTCAATGGACATGAGTTTGAGTAAGCTCCAGGAATTGGTGATGGACAGGGAAGCCTGGCATGCTGCAGTTCACGGGGTCACAAAGAGTCAGACACGACTGAGTGACTGAACTGAATTGAAAGAGCCCAAGTGCCACAACTAAGACCCAGTGAAGCCAATTTTTTAAAAAAAAGTCTTATTGACACATTTACTGGTTGCACATAAAATTCACTGATTAATTTAGTGATAAAATATATTTTTATGATCATTTTAAATCTACAATGCTAATCAAGACTGTGGTATGTCATTCCATTTGTTCATTCTCTTTTGTGTCCAAAATAATAATTTAGTGATATTGATAAATAATGTCTATAATAATAAGGTCTATTTTTATTCCTTGTTAAAGTGGTTCCTAAATACTTGATTATTTTTGTTGCTGTTGTAAATAGATTGGTTTATTTCATTTTATTTCAATTTGTTGTTTGTAAATATGAAGACTGTAGACATTTTGTATATTAATCTTACCCCCAGCCAGAATACTGAATTTTGTATCATGTATAACAAAATTTAAATTTTTAATGTTAGGGTTTTCAGATACATAATCTTTTCATCTTCATGTTATCATAATTTTCTCTTCGTTTCTAGCATTTATATAGCCTTGTTTTTTTAACAAGGTTCTAAAATTTATTTATATAGAGTTCAGCAAAGTAGCCTCATGATTATTTATGATAATTTAAATTTCCTCTAGATCTGTGGTTATTTCTCCAAAATCCTTTCTTGTCTTCTGAATTTATGAGTTTTCATTTTTATATTAAGTTAGCTAATTACATACTCAATCTTTTAATAACCAAGCATTTGGATTTATTTATTCTATTTTTTCTTGTTTCCTACTCACTTTCTGGTCTTCTCTCTATGGTTTCCTTGTTTCTGTACCTTTAGATTTATTTTGTTATTATTTTTCTCATCTCTGAGTAAATATTTCATTTATTTTCATTTCTTATTTTTTAAGATAGGTACAAACATTGTTTTAGCTGAATTCGATTAGAAAATGTTTTTTTTCTTTTCACCTCTTTATTGTAGATGTTGTTTCTCTTTCTTTTCTAGTTTTAGTCTTATTTTACTATGATCATGGCTATCTGCACCATGTCTACTTTTTGGAATTCATCAAGATTTAATTAATAGCACAGCATTTATGGGCAATTATTTTTACAGTGTTCCATGGGTACTTGAAAAGAAGATACTTTTCCTATATCAAGGAGAAAATTGTAGAGATAACAAACAGTAATAATCGCCTCATTTCATTGTTATTTGGGCCTTTATTCTATTATCTAATTGTTTTTTTATTGTGAAGATGATTGCTGTACAGCGTTGTGTTGACTTCTGCCATACAACAGCATGAATCAGCCACAGGTAGACTTATGTACCCTCCCTCTTGAACCTCCTTTCCAACCCCCACACCATCCCACCCCTCTATGCTGTTACAGAGCACCAAGCTGAGCAACTGGTGCTCAACCAGTTATACAGCAACTTCTCACCAGCTATCTATCTTACATGTGAAAGTGAAAGTCACTCAGTCGTGTCCGACTCTTTGCTACCCCAAGGGCTATATAGTCCATGGAATTCTCCAGGCCAGAACACTGGAGTGGGTAGCCTTTCCCTCCTCTAGGGGATCTTCCAAACCCAGGGGTTGAACCCAGGTCTCCTGCATTGCAGGCAGATTCTTTACCAGCTGAGCCACAAGAGAAGCCCCTATTTTACATATGGTAGTGTATATGTTTCAATGCTAACTGTCTCAATTCATCCCACCCTTCCTCCCCCTCCTCCTGCTGTGTCCACAAGTCTGTTCTCTGTGTCTGCATCTCTATTCCTGACCTGCAAATAGGTTCATCTGTACCATTTTTCTAAATTCCATTTATATGTGTTAGTATATGATATTTATTTTTCTCTTTCTGACTTACTTCACTCTGTATAATAGGCTCTAGGTTAATCCATCTCACTAGAACTGACTCAAATTCATTTCTTTTTATGGCTGGGTAATATTCCATTGTATATATGGACCACAACTTCTTTATCCATTCATCTGTTGATGGACATCTGGGTTGCTTCCATGTCCTGGCTATTGTAAATAGTGTTTCAATGAACATTGAGGTGCATATGTCTTTTTGAATTATGACTTTCTTAGCTACTACCTAATTTTTGACCACTTGAATATTCACAGGTTGAAACAGTGATTTAAAGTTTTGATTATGTGTACTTTTTATTTCATATGAAGTTTTCTATGTGAATATTAATGCTGTATGGTTTGATATACTAGAAACTGTTAGATTTTTATTTTAGGTTGTGCATTTTATTATTAAATAGTATCTTCATCTCACTTTATGCTTTTTGGCTCTGAAAATAACTTAGTCTGCCATTAAGCTTATGACTCCTGATTTTGCTTTTAATTGCATGGTATGTCTTTGCTAACTCTTTTATTCTCAGCATTTTTTAGTTCTTTTGTTTTAAATATTCATTGAGCATACTGTGTAAGGTTGTATTTTACTTTGTGATCATAGGTAAGTCATTTCCTTTTTTAAAACTTACAATATTATATTAGTTTCAGGTGTACAACATAGTGATTCAATGATTGTGTGGATATACTCTAAAGTTAGTATAAAATATTTACTATATTCCATGTGCTGTATATTACATCTTTGTATCTGATCTATTTTATACCTCGTTGTTTGTACTCCTTAATCCCCTTGCTCTATTTTGCCTCCTCCCCTAGTCCTCTCTCCACCGGTAATCACTAGTCTGTTCTCTGTATTTTGAGACTGTTTCTGTTTTGTTATATTCACTCATTTGTTTTATATTTTTATATTCCACATGTAAGTGAAACATATCTGGAGACTGTTAGCTTGGTGGAATAAGCCAGACAAAGACAAATATTGAGTCATTTGCTTTTAATAGGGGAGTTTATATCAAGTATTTTCCTTTTCTGAAGTTATAATGCAACATGAAAGACAGACTTCTAGGCAGTTAAATAAATGTTTCTGTAAAGACATTCAAACTTTTACAATGTAGAAGCCGTGACACATCAGTTCTAAACTTTTTACTCGAGTATTGAAGAACAATTTTGATGTATTTGATTATGAGGATTCTGAGACATATTCCTGTTCAGTTTTCTCATGTTTAGAACAAAGCTAAATGTTTAACTGCTGCTGCTACTGCTGCTGCTGCTAAGTCGCTTCAGTCGTGTCTGACTCTGTGCGACCCCAGAGACGGCAGCCCACCAGGCTCCCCCGTCCCTGGGATTCTCTAGGCAAGAACACTGGAGTGGGTTGCCATTTCCTTCTTCAATGCATGAAAGTGAAAAGTGAAAGAGAAGTCGCTCAGTCGTGTCCGACTCCCAGTGACCCCATGGACTGCAGCCTACCAGGCTCCTCTGTCCATGGGATTTGCCAGGCAAGAGTACTGGAGAAGTATCCCTTAAATTAAATGAGAGTTGAAAATATCTGACATAGACATATATTGTTAGCATATACATATTTATATTGATAGATATATTTTATTTAATTTTTGATCTATTTTAAATTCCCCAATTTTTAAAAAATGCAGTGTATAACATGAGTTTGGCTTAAAACTTAAACAGAACAGAGGACTTATAATGAGCAGGGGCAATTCTCTGCCCCAGAGGCAACCACTTTAAATCACTTTTACATTTACATCTTTAATTTTTCAGATTTCTAAAAACACTTTTACTCACCTATTTCTTTGTTTTTTTAATTTTAGGCATTATCAATTTATAATGTGGCAGATGGAGGTTTTGCTCATTTACACACACATCATCAGCCTCCCTCCGTACTCCCATTATCATCATTCCACCGTATTTAGTTGTTGATTACCTTTGTTACTCATTAAAGTACTTAAGTCTTTTGAATTAGCTGTTTCTTTCTGCCAATCACAGTAAAATTTAGTGACTCACAATAGCAATGAATGTTTATTATCTCATTTCTGTAGGTCAGGAACTTGGGGGTAAATTAACTGTGTGGTCCTGGCTCATGAGATTGTAGTCAAGTCATCAGCTGGAGCTGCAGTCATCCAAAGACTTGACCAGGGTTGAAGAATTTGCTTCCAAAATGGCTTACCCACATGGATGGTGAGTTGATACTGACGGTTGACAGGAGGTCTTTGTTCTTTGCCATCTGCACTTCTCCACAGGGCTGTTGGGCTGTTTAAGTGTCTTTTCTAGAAGATATTGGCTTCCCCCAGAGCAAGCAATCCAAGCAACAGCCACAAGAAAACTTCTGTGTGCTGTATAACCTAGCCACAAAAGCCACATACTATGACTTCTGTAATGTCCTCTTGATTATACATGTCAACCTTGTTTCATGGGGGAGGGGACTGCACAAGGTCATAGGTAACAGAAATAGGGTCATCTTGGAAGCTGCCTACCCAGTCTTACCTCTGGCCTCCCATAATTGACATCTCCCCCTGGCCCACTTACCCAAAAATACACTTACTCCTTCTCCAGAAGTCATATGACTTGACCCTTTGTGGCATCTACTGGAAGTCTAGGATCTTGCCCTCTAAATCAGTGTAAGTGTAGGTGTGATTACTTGTGTATAGGTCTTAAAGTACAGGTCCTATTAACCTAAATACCTGTAAACTAAAGAGACAAATTATTTGTCCCACATATTCAACATGTAACAGTGGGACAGACACAGAATAAACCACTAAGTGCATGCCAGCTCAGTCGCTTCAGTTGTGTCTGACTCTTTTGACCCTGTGGACTATAGCCCACCAGGCTCCTCTGTCCATGGGATTTCCTAGGCAAGAATACTGGAGTGGGTTGCCATGCCCTCCTCCAGGGGATCTTCCCAACCCAGGGATCAAACCTGGTTCTTCTGAGTCTCCAGCATTGCTGGCAGATTCTTTACTGCTGAGCCACCGGGAAAGCCAAAACCACTAAGGCAGTTTCATTTTAAAAGAGGGTAAAAATGGTCATTGATGCATATCAATTCTGAAATTCAGTTGGAACTGTCTTGATTGGGAAGTTTCTTGACTCAGTTTTGTTCCTTTCCTGTAGCTCTCTAAGGCTCTGCCTTTTGGGCTACTGTTGCCATCCTCTGAGTTATCCTGTTTTTTCTATGAAAAGTTGCCTGTGTTTGCAGCTGAATCAGAGAAGGCAATGGCAACCCACTCCAGTACTCTTGCCTGAAAACTCCCATGGACGGAGGAGTCTGGTAGGCTGCAGTTCATTGGGTCACGAAGAGTCATACATGACTGAGCAACTTCACTTTCACTTTTCACTTTCATGCATTGGAGAAGGAAATGGCAACCCACTCCAGCATTCTTGCCTGGAGAATCCTAGGGATGGAGGAGCTTGGTAGGCTGCCGTCTATGGGATCACACAGAGTTGGACACGACTGAAGTGACTTAGCAGCAGCATCAGCAGCTGCGTGGTCTCCTTGTTTGCTTCTTGCCTATAAGTTTGTGGGTTCAGTGCTTCTTTCTTTTCTTTTCTGTTGTTATTCAGTTGATAAGTCATGTCTGACTCATCACGACCCTGTGAACAGTAGCCTGCCAGGCTCCTCTATCCAGGTGATTTTCCAGGCAAGAATCCTGGAGTAGGTAGCCATTCCCTTCTCCAGGGGATCTTCCTGACCCAAGAATTGAACTTGGGTCTCCTGCATTGCAGGCAGATTCTTCACCATCTGAGACACCAGGAGATCAGAAAATGCCAACCCAAAAGATGCCACTGTAGCATAATGATTATTTCAAGCTGAAGGCAGTTGAGAAAAAGAGCACAGGACGAACTCTCTACCTTCCTACAATGTACCTGAACGCAGGATAACAAATTCCTCTCGTGACAGTGTCCCCCTTCCCCTTTAGGTACCAAGGAGGGAACAGCAATCTTATCAACAGAGATGAGGGGGCACTGAGAGTCTACTAACTTGTCATTATATACGATCAGCTTCCCATATATTTGCCCTCCTACAATTTGCCATCCCTAGAAGCTTACATTTCTTTGTCTTCATATTGTCATTTCTCTTTAAATGTATCCTTCTTTGTCCAAATGATACAAAAGCCTCCACTTTTAGCTATATCTTTAGAATTTTTCTCTTCTTTTTGTGAAGACTGCCCCATTCTGCCCCATGCCACATAAAACTTTTATCATCAAATAAATGCATATACTTTTTGATGTTAATCTTTCTGTTTTCAGTTTATTTCACAGGTCCAGCTGGAGAACCTAAGAGAGTGAGAAGAATTTTCTTCCCCCCGAGTCTGAAGTCATAAAGAAAAAAAGATGAAGAAATATGAATGATGTGATAAAGTTTGCACTAATGGAGCTTAATTGGATGTGGATGAGATAATTGGATAAAGAACAAACCAGGGAAACAATCAACTTTCTGGCTGAATGAATGACTGGGCTTTGATGCCATTCACCGAAGTGTCAAACACAGGAGGAAGAGCAGCAAAACATTTTAAGAGAAGACAATGTGGTTTTTCCATTAGACAGGGTTCTTGGCCTTCCCCAGTCAATAGAACTTGACTAGAGGCCAGACAGGAAATACAGGCAAGGCTTTACTGGGGCCTCTGATGCAGCAGGGGGAATGAGAACAAACGACAGGTGTCCTTGCTGGCTCCCTGAGTTGGGGGCAAGCTGGTTTCTTATACAGGGTGAGGATACAATGTGTCCAAGGGGTGTCCGAGGGGTGGCGTAGGTGTTTTCCCCACCCCTTTGGTGTTGTTGAGTGCAGAGGGCATGCACAGTATCCTGCTTTTGCTCCTGATACCCTGTTTTTCCTCCAGGTTATTCACAAGTGGCAGTATGGTCTTTTTAAAATCTCTATCTTTTTAAAAAAAATTATTTATTTATTTATTTGGCTCCCTTGGACCTTAGTTGCATCATGCAGGACCTTCTATACGTCATGCCAGATATTTCACTGCAGCGCTTGAACTCCCTAGCTGTGGTGCATGGGTTTAATTGCTCTATGACACACGGGATCTTAGTTCCCCAACTAGGGGTTGAATTCTCAGCCCCTGCATTGCAGGGTGTATTCTTAAGGGCTGGACCACCAGGGAAGTCCCCTGATCTCTTTGTATCTTGTTGTCCATGATTTGCCCCAACTTTGCATGCACACAGTTATTTTTAGTCCTTTATAATTTCTTTGTATTTTGTTGCTCAAGGAGAGGTTTGTCCAGGTGCAAGCAAGGCAGCACTGCCTTGGGTCCCAGTCTCAGCTTTTTTGGTGTGTCATGTTCAATTCCGTATACCTGTATGACATCCAATAGACATCCAGTTGTATGTGTTTGCATGTACACACACACACACACACACACACACACACACACACACACACACACACCCTTACAGCTCAAGAAAGCTCACTGGACTGAAGATAAAGATTTCAGATGAATTTAGCTTTTATTAGCAGCAAGTCTGATACCTACCCAAGAAGATTCCTTCTAATATCTGAATTTGAATTTAAATTCTAGTCTATTTCTGCCCCTCTCCCCAACCGGAGATGCTAGTACTAGTGTCTAACTAGTTGCTCAAGCCAAAAAAAAAAAATCAAACCTGAGAGTCATTCTTAATTCGTTTTTGTCCTTTATTTCCCACCACACATGCACTGCATCGGCAAGTCCTATTAACTCTACCTTTTCACTTTTCTCCATAGTCACTACTATCATCACTACCACTGTTAAGACATTATCAGCTCATGCCTGATCAATTGCAATGGTTTACAAATTTCCTATTTTGACTCTATTCTCCATGGATTTTATTTATTTATTTATTTTATTCTATATACAATCCGTTATCCAACATCATCTTTTTTAAAAAAATATTTTTAATTGGAGAGTAATTGTTTTACAAAATTGTGTTGGTTTCTGCCATACAACATGAGTCAGCCATAATGATACATATGTTCCCTCCCTGTTGAACCTCCCTCCAACACCCGCATTCCATTCCACCCCTCTAAGTTGTCACAGAGCACCAGGTTGAGCTCCCTGTGTTATGTAGCAACTTCCGATGAGCAATCTACTTTGCATATGGTAATGCATACGTTTCAATGCTACTCTCCCAACTTGTCCCATCCTTTCCTTCCCTCCATGTGACCACAGGTCTGTTCTCCATGTCTACATCTCTTTTCCTGCCCTGCAGTTAGGTTCATCAGTACCATTTTTCTAGATTCCACATATATGTGTTAATGTACGATATATGTTTTCCTATGACTTACTTCACTCTGTATAACAGGTTCTAGATTCATCCATCTCACTAGAACTGACTCAAATTTGTTCCTCTTATGACTGAGCAATATTCCATTGTATATATGTACCACAACTTCTTTATCCATTCATCTGTCAATGGACATCTAGGCTGCTTCCATATCCTGGTTATTGTAAATAGTGCTGCAGCAAAATTATCTTAAAAAGGTAAATCAAATTATGTTATTCCTATTTAAATGCCTCTAGGGCTTCCCTTTGTACTTTGAAGAAAATTAATGTTTGTACCATGTGCAACGAGGCCTTCAGGATCATTTCTATTTACTTCTCTTGACCGACCTCCTCTATCAGTGCTGGACTGTGCTCTAACTCCAGTCCACTCCCCAGCTACAGACCTCTGGGAAACACCAAGCTTGTTCCTACCTAGTCTAGGGCCCTTCCCCCTGCTCCATCCATGACATGCCCTTTCTTGCTATTTTAGATCTTAGTTTAATGTCACCTCCTCACAGAAACCTTCCTTGACCCTAAACTGAAATAGCACCATGTCTGTAATTTCATCCTAGTCCTCAGCACTCCCTGCTATCTATCTATCCATCTACCTACCTATCTATCTATCGCCAAAGACAGAATACTCCAGACAGTGAAGGAGACTGTTTTAGTCAGGCTATTACAACAGAAAGAGCAGTCATTAATGAGGATTGTCTCAAATGAAAAGAAAGAGATCTGGAGTTTTATAGCGATAGGAAAAGGAGGAAGCCAACGGCAATTCTTACAGAGTTATGAAGGAGGGGAATATGTGAGAACTGAGCAGTGGGCTGTTTCTCACAACACAGAAAGTGATTCCAATACTGCTGCTTAGATAAAGTTCAACGTTCTCTTCCTCTGTCTCTTAAATGAGAAATTTATACATATTTGAAATAAAGCTTTTAATAGTTTCAATTTGATCAGATGCCCAACAGGTCACTTGCCCAAGACATTACTTTTTATGACTTAAAATCAATTTTTAAAAACTTTTCACGAGCTCATCTGAACCCCCACCCCGCCCCCACACCCCTGGGCAGGGTGACTGTGGCTGAGGGTGGCACTCAGGAACTCAGTCTCACCTGAACCCCACCCCCACACCCCTGGGCAGGGTGACTATTGCTGAGGGTGGCACTCAGGAACTCAGTCTTCCCTGTATGAACTAGGAGCTGCCTCCTGGGAATGTGGGATGAAGGCTGATCAAGGAAACTCTCTGTGTCCATTCTACTTCCAGGAAAACCAAAGTTTAGGAAGGAGGGAACTTCAGCTGGGGGTAAAAGTACCTGTAAAAGATGTGGCAAAACTCTCATAATGTCCCCCCCACCCCCAGCCCCCTTTGCTGCTGGTCCCAGTGGCCACCTGCAAAGCTTCCCACCAACCACAAAATGAAGACTGCCTTAAAGTCAATTTTGAATTTAATTATATTTTATCTACATATTACAGGTCTTTAGATTAATATGCTGAACTGAAAGTATTCAATTATAGATTCAGAGATTAATCTAACTTTGAATTTGGGAGGAAACAGTGGAGATGTTAAGTTTAAAAGACAAACCTTCAAAGGGTTCAAATATGATAGAAAGTTAGATTTCCCAACCAATACTCTATATAACTACATAAAATCACAGAATATTAAAGCTGATGGAGACCTCGGCCAGTCCAAACCCTATTTTCACAAATGAGGAAACTGAGGACCAGGCTCAGACTCCTGATTTCTAGTCCATATTTCTTTTCAAGTGGAGTTATCTCTCCACTTATTCAAACATGGAAACAAAAGTCAATAAAATTATTTTATTATTTTTCAAAGAAAAATCATAAACATTTTCTGTACTGGATTGAATAGAGTGGCACTAGTGGTAAAGAATCTGCCAATACAGATTGATGCAAGAGACATGAGTTCAGTCCCTGAGTGAGGAAGATCTCCTGGAGTAGGAAAAGGCAACCCACTGCAATATTCTTGCCTGGAAAATCCCATGGACAGAGGAGTCTGGCAGACTACAGTCCGTGGGGCTGCAGAGAGTCAAACGTGACTGAGCGACTAAGCAGCAGCAGAATACACGTTCTTCTGGAACCTCAACAAGAAACCTTATCTGAAGTAAGAATTTTTGCCACTGTAGCTTAGTAATGGATCTTGAGATGAGATTTTTTTTTCCACTTGGAGTTGCCCTAAATCCATTGACAAGTATTCTTATAAGAGAAAGGTACAAAAGACACAGAGAGGAAGGCAATGTGAAGAGGGAGGCAGAGATTGGAGTAATGTGCCTACAATGCAAGGGACACCAAGGATTGCTGGCTAACACTGGAAGCTAAAAGAAAGGCATGAAAGTTTCCCTCAGAACCTCCAGAAGAAACCAAACCCATAGTCATTTTGATTTCAGATTTCTAGGCTCCAGAACTATGAGAACAAGTTCTTTTCGTTTTAGGCTGCCTGGTGGTTTTTCTTGGTATTGTTAGGGGAACCAGCCACTGACTGAAACCACCTGCCTGACCAGACACAACAGTAACCACTTGCATGAGCTATCTTATAACAGGAGGTCCTAGTAAGGAATGTGAAACTAACAAACTAACCCCAACCGGAAGAATTCAGGGAAGGTTAAAAGGAGAGAGGAGACACCATGTGTCCTACCAACCACCCAGAATCATTCTCGCTGAAATCCATCTGGTTTGAGCATTGCATGCACCACCAGGAAGGAGCCTGAGTCAAAGACATTAGCCAGAGATAACCCTGGAAACGAATTCCATCACCATAAAACCTGAGGCAATGAGCCGCATGGCAGAGCAGTTCTCCTGGATTTCCTTACGCTGCTGCTCTCCACTGGGTACCCTTTCTCAATAAAATCTCTTGCTTTGTTAGCACGTGTGTCTCCTCGTACTATTCATTTCTGGGTATTAGACAAGAACCCGCACTCGGGCCCTGGAAGGGGTCGCCCTTCCCGCAATAATGACTTGTTATGCCATCCTAGGAAACTAATGCATCTCCCTGGTGAGTCTCCTTCCCCTGCACGTGGCCCCACAGCCATCAGAGTGATCCTTCCAGAACCCAAGTCAGAACATGCCTTTGCTTTACTCAGAGCTCTCCAGTGGCTCCCGTCTTAGAGCAAAAGCCAATGTCTGCTCAAAGACCTTCAAAGCCTTTGCCATTGGGCAGTGATGCTCTGGTCCTAGTTACCTTTCCAGCCACATCTCTTAACCAACCCTCTCATGAGTCCTCCCAGCACCTGCAGAACAGCTCTAATCACACGGAAGCATTCCTGGAACTCATTTCCCAGGAATGAGTTTTTTCCCCAGGACAAAAGCTTAGAATGCTATGGTCCTCAAGATGTTTCTCTTGGCTTATTTCCTTACTGTTGTCAACTCTTGAATATCACAGTATCAGAAAGAGGCCTCCTCAGAACAGCCTAACCTACCTCCCTCTTCTGTCTTCTCCTTACTCTGCACCTGGCATCTGGTAAACATATAGGCAAATATGAATATAGACATGGATATAGACTCTTTGTTATACAATTTGTCTTTCTCAGTAGAATGCAATGTCTTTGAAGATAAGAATTTTTTTTTTTTTTGCTGCTGGATTCTCATTACCTATGTCTGAAATGTTATATCTCTGTGTTTTTCCTGTCCTTTGACACATCACAATTAGTTTGCATTAACGATATTTCTTTACATGTCTCATCTCTTCTAGTGGATTGCAAGCTTCTTAAAGTTGAGAACTCGGTTTTAGCCATACCTATCTCAGTTTCTCCCTCTTGCATAAGCCAAGAAAATACTCTGTAGTCAAATAGTCAAAGCTGACTGTTTTGAACTTTCATTGTTTTGAGATTTCGTCACTGCCAACAGGCAGGTGTGGCATGGGCTAAATTACTTTATCTAAATATATAAAGAAAATTTTTTCTTTCATTATTTTAACATCTCAGGGAAGTTGTCTGAACCATTTAAGTTGTTCTCTAAGATAACTATTTCTATGTACCATACTTATAAATTTTCAAGTTAATTTTGTGAAAATGAACCTGATCTGCCAATTAAAATCTTGTTTATTCACTACTCCAAGTCCCTTAGGACTTTTGGAAGCAGAACTCTTAGCTATCTAAAATAGAGGTGTCAGCAAGGCAAAGACTTGGTCATAATAGGGACAGAATGAAGGGACAAAGTAGGTGATTAGAGTTAATCCCACCAGGGGATTATAAATCAAAAAACATGGGAAACTTCTGTAAATTAATAATTACTCAAGAAAGCGTGTTGGCTTAACCACAAAACCAAGCAGATTTGCTTAGCAACAAACCATGCAACAGAAACATGAAACATGTCCCCAGAACAATAAAACAATGGTGGCATGAGCCCCACATCCTGTCCAGTGAGCTCAGTAAGTTAATGACCCCCCGCTCCCTGCCAAATAGGCTCTGTGCACACAAAAAAACAGTCATTTATGGGAAGATGATTTTTCAAAATGAAAGACTCTCGTTGTACTGGTCCCTGAAAATATTTTTCCGAACTGCTGTGACAGTTCTGGCCTGACCATATAGGGAGGGACAAATAAACTTCTCTTTTCTATCTGGGGGAGAAATTGATGATGGAAACGTGATGCTACTGAAGAAAAACAAAGAAGGTCTTCTCCCCACTTTTCCTTTGATTATAAAACTGTAACCAAGTAAGTTCTCAGGGTGAGGCATCTGTCACTCCCCTGTTAGTAAGCCTCATAAGCATCGTATTTTAATAAATCACTTCTTTTAAAAATATTATTTATTTACTTTAATTGGAGGATAATTACTTTACAGTATTGTGATGGTTTTTGCAATACATCACTATGAATCAGCCATATATGTACATGTATCCCTTCCCTCCTGAACTCCCCTCCCACTTCCCTTCCCACCCTGTGCCTCCAGGTTGTCAAAGAGCACCGGCGTTGTTGCCCTCGTCATCCATCAGACTAGCACTGGCTATCTGTTTTATATATGGTAATGTATATGTTTCAGTGCTATTCTCTCAAATCATCCCACCCTCTAGCTAGGACATAGAAGCAATGTAGATGTCCATTGGCAGGTGAATGGATATGGAAGTTGTGGTACATATAGACAATGAAATATTACTGAGCTATAAAAATGAACACATTTAAGTCAGTTCTGATGAGGCGAATGAACCTAGAGCCTATTATATAGAATGAAGTAAGTCAGAAAGAGAAGACAACACCATATTTAAATGCATATATATGGAATCTAGAAAGATGGTACTGACGATCCTACATGCAGGGCAGCAAAGGAGACACAGAAGTAATAAATCACATCTTATCCACCACTTTGCTCTTGCTGAATTCTTCTCTGCATTGAGACATAAAGAACTGTGGTGCCAGAGCCCTTCAGAACCCCTCTGAAATGACACTAATCGGTTTCAGTCAGGGGCACGGGCTCTTGAAATTTTCCCAAGGAGGATTTGTACTGGGCATAACACATCTTTGAATTAGGACTGGAAATTCAAAGTTTAAATGAACTTTATTAAGCAATCGTGCCAAATCTGTATGAGTTTAAAATATAAGAAGAATCAGGAAGGATTAACCCTTTTTTAATTTTACTTAAATTTTAGTTTAAAATGATGACACTCTGAGTAATTGTTTGACTATAATAAGACTAAATATAATTTGAGTAATCAGACCAAAGATGTTAGAGTAATAGTGGGAGAGGTAGGATTCTAAGATCCTTGAAGGCAAAGAGCGGGGTGGGGGGTCAGTTGTATGTTTTATTTACTTCGTGTTTTCAGGTCCCTGGACAATGCCTGGCACACATGCTGTGCTGTGCTGTGCTGTGCTTAGTCGGTCAGTCATGTTCAACACTTTTGACCCTATGGACTGCAACTCACCAGAAACTCTGTCCGTGGGGATTCTCCAGACAAGAATACAGGAATGGGTTACCATGCCCTCCTCCAGGGAATCTTCCCAACCCAAGGATCGATCCCAGGTCTTCCACTTGAGGGTGGATTCTTTACCGACTGAGCCACCAGGGAAGCCCTAGAATACTGGAATGGATAGCCTATCTCTTCTCCAGGGGATCTCCCTGACCCAGGAATTGAACTGGGGTCTCCTGCATTGCAGGTGGATTCTTTACTAGCTGAGCTACCAGGGAAGCCCCTGGCACACATGAAGTATTCAGTAAATGATTATTGAAATAACCTGGGTTTTAACCTCCACTCATCAGAATAAAAGGCATCAATAATAGTCCCAGGTCAGGAAATCCCCTTGCTTCCCAAAATATGCCAATTCAGTTCACGCCCTTTCCCACAAAACCCTCAAAGACTTCTGTCTCTTCTCTAACCTCATGTAACCCTGACTGTCACTTCATAAGTGAGTCCTTGGGATGTTAGTTCAGTACTCTGCACAAATTCTTAATCTCAAGTCTTTTATCAATTTATCAACTTCCAGAGGGCAAAGAGCATTTCTTATCTTTGCATTCAATGGAACAAAAACTGTTAACATCCTATGTCTATAATCCCTTTACACTTGGATTGTGTAATGATTGATTGTATGATTCAGAACAGCCTAGGAACCTAAGGACCACTGACCTTCCTAATCACCCCCGGAGGTGAGGTGGGTGCTTGTCTACAACTCATGAGTACCTATGTCAAGTAATATGATTAGAATTGTAATCTGTGCTGAAGATTCTCTCTCTCTTATTTGTGGTTTCTCTCTGAATCAGGGGAGAAGGCCATTCCACCCCTGAAATCCATCCCTTAATTCCATTTTTGTCATTGTTCAGTCACTAAGTCGTGTCTGATTCTTTATGACCCCATGGACTGCAGCCCACCAGGGTCCCCTGTCCTCCACTATCTCCCAGAGTTTGCTCAAACTCATGTCCATTGAGTCTGTAATGCTGTTTAGCTATGTGATCCTCTGCTGTCCCCTTCTCCTTTTGCCTTCAACCTTTCCCATCATCCAGGGCTTTTCCAATGAGTTGGCTCTTCACATCAGGTGGACAAATATTGGAGCTGCAGCTTCAGCATCAGTCCTTCCAATGCATAGTCAGTGTTGATCTTCTTTAGGATTAACTGGTTTGATCTCCTTGCTGTTCAAGGGACTCTCAGGAGTCTTCCCCAGCATCATGGTTCAAAGGTATCAATTCTTTGATGCTCTGCCTTCACAGTCCAGCTCTCACAGCCAGCTGTAGTCACGTGTAAATCACAGTCAGTAATTATAAGGAGAAATTTGCCCCAAAGTAACCTTCTCTAGCCTTCCCCAACTTGGAAATTTAATGTTTTAACTCTATTTTTCATGCTCAGACTACAATAAGTAACTTGATTGGTTTTCAGGAGACAGCCATTGTAAGAGTTAAAGTAATATAACAATATATTTCCTTTTGGGCTTCTCTGGTGGTTCAAATGGGTAAGGAATCTGCCTGAAATGCAGGAGACCTGCATTTAATCCCTGGCTCAGGAAAATCCCCAGGAGAAGGGAATGGCTACTCACTCCAGTATTCTTGTCTGGGAAATTCCATGGACAGAGGAGCCTGGTGGGCTACAGTCCATGGGGTTGCAAAGAGTCAGACACAACTGAGTGACTAACACTTTCACTTTCCATAAACATATCACATCTTCTTAAGCCAATCATCTACTGACTGGCACATGGGTAGTTCCCATGTCTTGGGTATTGTAAATATTGCTGCTATGAACAGTGGTGTACATTTATCTTCTCAGATTAGAGTCTTCTTTCCAGGTATATATCCAAGAATAGAATTACTGGATCATATGGTAGTTCTATCTTTAGCCTTTTAAGAACCTGCCATACTGTTTTCCATAGGGGCTACACCAATTTTAGCTATACACACTTTTATCACAAGTGTGGGTTGCTTCCACCACTGCAGTCAATGATGCTGAACAATTCCAACACCACAAAGATCTCTCACGTGCCTTTTTATAACCGTATCTGCCTACTCCTCCCTTTCTACCACTCCATCTATGTGATTTTTAGCATTTTATGATCATTATATAAACAGACTCATTATGTAAATGAAGTCATACAGTAAACAACAGCTTTTTGTGACTGGTTTTCTTCATTCAGCATAATTCCTTGTCGATTCATCCAGGTTGTTATGTTTGTAAAGAGTTCCTTCTTTTTATCACTGCTGTTGCTGCTAAGTCGCTTCAGTCGTGTCCGACTCTGTGCGACCCCATGGACTGTGGCCCACCAGGCTCCTCTGTCCATGGGATTTTCCAGACAAGAGTGCTGGAGTGGGGTGCCCTCCAACCAGTCCATTCTGAAGGAGATCAGCTCTGGGATTTCTTTGGAAGGAATGATGCTAAAGCTGAAACTCCAGTACTTTGGTCACCTCATGCGAAGAGTTGACTCATTGGAAAAGACTCTGATGCTGGGAGGGATTGGGGGCAGGAGGAGAAGGGGACGACAGAGGATGAGATGGCTGGATGGCATCACTGACTCGATGGACGTGAGTCTGGGTGAACTCCGGGAGTTGGTGATGGACAGGGAGGCCTGGCGTGCTGCGATTCATGGGGTAGCAAAAAGTCAGACACGACTAACCAACTGAATTGAACTGAATATTCCATAGCATGGATGTACTTCAGTTTATTTAACCTTTTCCCATGTGAAAGAACATCTGGGCTGTTTTTAGATTTTACATATCAAGGTGCTGCTATGAACATTCAAGTACAGGTTTTGTGTGAATATAGTTTTTTATTTCTCTAGGATCAATGCTCTAGAGTGCAAGAACTGTATCCCACATGAATCAGAGCTACTGAGCCCAAAGGTCACAACAAAAGATCTCACGTGACTTAATAAAGATACTAAGTACTGCAACTAAGAACTGAAACAGTGTCCATTAGACAGATCAAAAGTATAATCTATTTTTAAAATTAATTAAAAGACATCAAGGCTAGGCTAGGCATTGTGACCAGTCAATGAGACATGAGCAAATGACACGCAAGAGGAGGGTTAATAAGTGCTTGCCTATTGAGAGTTATCCTCTTGAAATGCTAGCTCCTTGTTAGAATTCAGCTGCCATTCTGTGAGCAACTTTACTCAACATGTGGAGAAGCTGTGCAGGAAGAAAACTAAGATGCTGGCTGACAGCTCCAGCTGAGCTGTGAGGTGATCAACTTTCCATCCATGTGAGTTATCTTCCAGCCCTGGTGGAGATGCCTCATCTGAGATTGTGTGGACCAGACATTCATAGTCCACACCAAGCCAAACTGCAGAATTGTGAGAAAATAAGAAGTTATTGTTGCTTTAAGCCATTATATTTGGGGAGAGCTTGTAATGTAGCAGTCGATGAAACAAGTCTAGAAACACTGACATCTTGGTAACAGTAAGCATCCCTGGCGTTCATATTGTCACCTTGAAATTTCATTTCACACTAAAAGAAGCCAAGGGTTTTTGCTTTTTTTTTTTTTTTTTTAAGAAATGGCTAATTCCATTTCTGGGGCATGAAACAGAACATCTGGATATACCAGAGAGCAAGGAAGAGTCAAAGGGACAGGTCAAAAAGACAGAGTCCAACTTGAAGAAGGTTCCACTGGCAAAAGATGAAATACTTTGAGTGTTAATAAAAAATATGCCTTGAAGCATACAAAATACATTTAAATTCAAGTGATATATTTGAAAAATAATCAATCACATTCTGAGAATAACAGGAAATGAATTTGTTATCTTGAAAACTGTGACAAAGGGAAAGAAAGAATTCAGCATAATTCCTGCCTTTCGTATATGAACTGTATTATTGAATCATCAAATAATATATGAGGGAAGCATTTCATGAGAATAAAATGATAAAAAGTATCACCATTTTACAACCCTATTTATTTAGGTGATGATCCTCAGAGAAAGAGAAAGAAAGAGAGAGCAGAATATTACTCACATAGAAAAGAGAATGAGCTAATGCCATTTGCAGCAACACAGACCTAGAGATTGTAATACTAAGTGAAGTAAGTCAGAGAAAGACAAGTATCTTATGATATCACTCGTATGTGGAGTCTAAAATATGATACAGATGAACTTTTTACAGAACAGAAACAAACTCACAGACATAGCATAACTGTGGTTGCCAAAGAGAAAATATGGTGGCAGGGGAGGGATAAATCAGGAGTTTGGGATGAATAAACACACATACTGCTATATATAAGATAACCGACCAGGACCTACTGAATAATACAGGGAACTCTACTCAATATTCTGTGATAACTTATATGAGAAAAGAATATAAAAAGGAATGAACATATGCATATGTATAACTGAATCACTTTGCTTAGAAAACCAAGACGCTGGCTGACAGCTCTAGCTGAGCTGCTAGGTGACAGCATCAACTTTCCATCCATGTGAGTTGTTCTGTTTCATGCCCCAGAAATGGAATCAGCCATTTCTAAAAAAAAAAAAAAAAAAAAGTAAAAAATCCTTGGCTTCTTTTAGTGTGAAGTGAAATTTCAAGGTGACAATATGAACACCAGGGATGCTTACTGTTACCAAGATGTCAGTGTTTCTAGACTTGTTTCATCGACTGCTACATTACAAGCTCTCCCCAAATATAATGGCTTATATGAAACTAACACATTGTAAATCAGTTACACTCCATTAAAATTAAAATTGAAAACCATAAAGTTAAGAAAATGGTTACTTTTTGAGAAAAGAAAAGAGTTTTGATTGGGACAAAGCACTTGGCCAGAGCTCTGGGGCAGAGTTCTACTTATTGATGATGGAAAAAATAAAAACATGAATTACTAATATGTGGAATACTACAGATTATTCTCAAAAATATGACATAAAGTGAAAGATACCAGAATCTACACATAGGGTATATAACATATGCTTCCAATTATATGAAGAGCAGCAAACCCAAATAAAATAAATTTATGTGTGTGCACGGAGAAGGAAATAGCAATCCACTCCAGTACTCTTGCCTGGAAAATCCCATGGACAGAGGAGTCTGGTAGGCTGCAGTCCATGGGGTCACGAAGAGTCAGACACGACTGAATGACTTCACTTTCACTTTTCACTTTCATGCATTGGAGAAAGAAATGGCAACCCACTCCAGTACTCTTGCCTGGAAAATCCCATGGACAGAGGAGTCTGGTAGGCTGCAGTCCACGGGGTCTCGAAGAGTCAGACACAACTGAGTGACTTCACTTTCACTTTTCACTTTCATGCATTGGAGAAAGAAATGGCAACCCACTCCCGTATTCTTGCCTGGAGAATCCCAGGGACGGGGAGCCTGGTAGGCTGCTGTCCATAGGGTCTCGCAGAGTCGGACACGACTGAAGCGACTTAGCAACAGCAGCAGCAGCATCATTAGTCATTTGGAGGTAATGTATATATCCTTTATATTGATTATGAAGATGGTTTCCTAGAGATATAAGCAGTCATTAGCAGGAAATGTATGGAATTAAATGCTATATTAGAAGACAAGTTATAAATAAATGATCTTACTTTACTTTCTGCCTTAAGTATTTAGAGGAAGAAGAATAACCTCCAAACATATGTGTGTTTATATATCTATATCTATCTGGGTCCCAGGACTGGCTACCCCAAACATGCATCAATGGCATATTAATTATTTTCCATTAAAGTTGCTTAGAGGCTTCCTTGGTGACTCAGACATTAAAGAATCAATCTACAATCTGGGAGACCTGGGTTTGATCCCCGAGTTGGGATGATCCCCTGGAGAAGGGAATGGTTACCCACTCCAGTATTCTTGCCTGGGAAATCCCATGGACAGAGGATCTTGGCAGGTTACAGTCCATGGGATCGCAAAGAATCAGACACGACTGAGTGACAAACACTTTCACTTTCAAAGTTACTTAAGAAAGAGACAATGTAAGAGGACATTGGACCTTCTCTCTGTCTCCTTGAAAGCAAGAAAGGGGCCCTCCCTGCATCTGGAGGTAGAAGGTCCTCCTTATCACCAGAGACAGGAAATTCAAGGCTGAGAAGCTTATTTAATTTTTTTTTTTTTTTTGAGGTGGGTGTGGGAAGACTGTGCTTTGTGGCATGTGGGATTTAAGCTTGCAGACCAAGGATTAAACCAGTGCCTTCTGCAGTTCAAGTGCAGAATCTTAACCACTGGATTGCCAGGGAAGTCCAATAAACCAATTTAAACAAACCTTGTTACTTCTTTAATTTATCGAAGCCCAAACTCTGTTTAAATTCTTCACTAATTAAGTACCCAAAGCCCAAGTGTCTTTGTCAATTTCTCACAAATTTATTGTTTGTCTAAAAAGTATAAAAGCAGTCTGCTTTGACTGCTTCTTCCATCGTATTTCTATATTTGTGCACATGACTCACATTTCTTTTTCTCCTATTAATGTGTCATGTCAATGTTATTATTAATACAGCCACAAGGACTCAAGAGGGATAGAGGGGGAATTTTCCACTTCCCCTGACAATATCTATCTATGTTTGTACTTTAAAAACTGTATACTTTAAACATGTGAAGCTCATTGCTTGCCAAATACAGCCAGATAGTGTGGAAATGGAGATAGCTGTGAAATACTGTATCCTTAACCCACTTATTAGTCACAAAAAATCCTCTGAAACCTTGTGTTTTCTTTTGCAATGATTTTACTTAATAAGAAGTGCTTTTTAAAATTTTTTAACCTGAAGAGATCTATCTCAGCTTGTAGTCTCAGCTTGATTCTATGAGTGAA
This sequence comes from Bos mutus, assembly GCF_027580195.1. Taxonomy (NCBI): domain Eukaryota; kingdom Metazoa; phylum Chordata; class Mammalia; order Artiodactyla; family Bovidae; genus Bos; species Bos mutus. The sequence goes on from NC_091624.1 coordinate 42,829,266, forward strand.
ACTGAAGCGACCACATTTATATTTTAATCAGTTAAGCAACTGGTACTTTTTGAACATCTATCATCCATTATGAGAAGAATTCCCAAGAAGTGTTAGACTTCTCTTAACTTTAGTGTCTGAGCAAACAAGATGTATAAGCTAGTATTTCAAAACAATGCAAAGCAGTTACATCCAGTGTAGAATGAGTGCAGAACAATAGCATCCATTGAGCTAAGGGAAAGCAAGAATTTTGCCTCAGTCTGAAGCCTGAAGGAGGAGATGTGCATTAAACAAGGATTTATATGCTGGGGAGGATTGGCTGAAGAAGCAAGAAGAGAAAAAGCACTTGCACTAAGGGGAGGTTTGCAATCTGGAATAGAGCAGCTGGCCAAACAGGATTTCATGGGAATAACATATAGGCTGTCCAAGCTACTAGATGAGTTATCTTTACAGTATTGTAAAGTATCTTTACAGTATTGTGCATTATTTACATGCAGGAGCACACACACACAGAGAGATGGAAAGAGAGGCTGAGGCACAGAGAGAGAGAGTGAGTGGAGGAAATGCCATCTTTTTGAGATATTTAATTTTTGGTCATTTCCTCATTGAACACATATTCTTTTTTTTATTTTATTTTTAAACTTTACATAATTGTATTAGTTTTGCCAAATATCAAAATGAATCCGCCACAGGTATACATGTGTTCCCCATCTTGAACCCTCCTCCCTCCTCCCTCCCCATACCATCCCTCTGGGTCGTCCCAGTGCACTAGCCCCAAGCATCCAGTATCATGCATCGAACCTGGACTGGCATCTCGTTTCATACATGATATTTTACATGTTTCAATGCCATTCTCCCAAATCTTCCCACCCTCTCCCTCTCCCATAGAGTCCATAAGAATGTTCTATACATCAGTGTCTCTTTTGCTGTCTCATACACAGGTTTATTGTCACCATCTTTCTAAATTCCATATATATGCATTAGTATACTGTATTGGTGTTTTTCCTTCTGGCTTACTTCACTCTGTATAATAGGCTCCAGTTTCATCCACCTCATTAGAACTGATTCAAATGAATTCTTTTTAATGGCTGAGTAATACTCCATTGTGTATATGTACCACAGCTTTCTTATCCATTCATCTGCTGATGGACATCTAGGTTGCTTCCATGTCCTGGCTATTATAAACAGTGCTGCGATGAACATTGGGGTACACGTGTCTCTTTCCCTTCTGGTTTCCTCAGTGTGTATGCCCAGCAGTGGGATTGCTGGATCATAAGGCAGTTCTATTTCCAGTTTTTTAAGGAATCTCCACACTGTTCTCCATAGTGGCTGTACTAGTTTGCATTCCCACCAACAGTGTAAGAGGGTTCCCTTTTCTCCACACCCTCTCCAGCATTTATTATTTGTAGACTTTTGGATCGCAGCCATTCTGACTGGTGTGAAATGGTACCTCATAGTGGTTTTGATTTGCATTTCTCTGATAATGAGTGATGTTGAGCATCTTTTCATGTGAACACATATTCTTTGTCCCGAAAAACTAAAAGGAAGTCATTGCATTCATTTGTTCACCCACAAACTTCTTCCAGTACCTTCTGAAAACCCAGTAACATCAGAACAAACACATAGGTCAATTTTGCCCTAATTCAGTGCTGTCACACCTTCAAAAAGAAACAGATATCACATTTACCAATGTATGTTCCTTCTTTGGAACATACAAGATTAGAATTTGATTGTAATTTTAAAAGGAAAGCAAAGTACGTGTTTTTAATTTCTTTCATGTCACTTTCCACTCCTGGCAACTTGCATAAGCCTTTGCCAGGCTGACTGCACTGCTTTCCAAAAGTGAAGACAGTGAACAGACTCAGGGCTATCAAATTCAGAAAAAAATCAAGCTCAGAATTAAGTGTTCAGGGGCCACTTTGCCCACAAGAAAAGTCAGACATAGACTGAGTAAATACACTTTGAGTAATAGTATATTTAGTTCGGCACTTCCCTTGTGGCTCAGTGGTAAAGAATCCACCTGCGATGCAGGAGCTGCAAGAGATGACATGGGTTCCATCCCGAGTCAGGAAGATTCCCTGGAGGAGGCCATGGCAGTCCACTCTAATATTCTTACCTAGGAAATCCCATGGATAGGGGAACCTGGTGGGCTACAGTCCATGGAGTCCCAAAAGAGTTGGACATGACTTAGCAACTAAACAAACAAAACACACTTAGTTTTAGGGATCTAGAGACTAATAAGTGTTATTAATTGAACTGTGCATTAGGTGTAGATTTCTGAGAAATCAATTTCCAAGTTGATTTCTTGCACTTTTCTCCACTTACCTTTCCACTTACCTCCTCAACCTTCTTCTGTCCCTATGAGTTTTCAAGACTGTAGCTTTGGGGAAAGAATTCTTACTGCTGAACATTTTAAAAGTATTTAGTGACTTCTGTTGATTTTTGAATAAAGTCTAAGTGGTACACAGTTCTTGCACGGCTTTGACCTGACTCCTCTTGTGTCTTGCATGCTGCTGGAAACATTAGTTTTCTCTTTGTTCATTCTCCAAATGAACTCCTATATCAGCCCTTTGCACATACTTTCTCCACTACTTGAAATACTCTCTGGAGGCTGAGGCAGCTTGTCTGACAAGTCTATGAAATGAAAAGAGAAAGAAGAAGCTACAATGGGGAGATGTCCAGAGCTAAGAGATTTTTCGTTTCTAGGGGACAATTGACTGTACCAGATTCAAAGAAGTATCAGAACCACACAAAGTCAGCTTTAGGAATGGAAATGCCCCTTGGCCTTCCCTTGCTCTTTTGTACTTTGCCACATGATTTCTTTCCATCAGGAAGACTTTCTTCAAAGGTCATTGTAAACAGGCTTCTCTTGGATAAACCATAAAAATAAAAGCACTTTGCTGTTATCTGCTAGAAATTTAACTTTCTAATGATGGCCCTGATCTCTCTAGGGACATGGCCTAGGGATTGATTGTCACACATTTCTCTTCCATTTTTCTGCTCTCAAGAGCTGACATTTCCTACCAGCCTCTGACCCCTCTGTTCCTTTCTTGTGGAGTCAGGGACAGTCCTTCCCCCAGTTTTCAAGAGCAATAATAATCTATGCAGATTCAGCCACTGTTGCTGAAATTTTGGCCCCCTGTCCCCTGGAGCCAAATAAAAAAAATACAGAGACAGAATTTGGAGAAAATAGAAATATGGTTTTGTCTTTGCCTGGAAAAAGGGAGTACACAGAAGGCTATTACCTCAAGAACTGGGCTCCCTGCCCTGGGGAATAGGGAGAGGTTTCATATTTTCATGAAGGTCTTGTGTAATTTTTTTTTTTCCTGCAAGTTTACAGCCAAAAGCAGGTGTCAGATGGCTCAGCAAGCTGGTCTGGTGTACCTTTTGAGATGTAGGATCCTACAAGGGTGGGTAGAGGGAGAAGAATGCCAGGTGCAGAGTCTAATTTATACTGTGGTTGTGGTGGTTTAGTCACTAAGTCATGTTCGACTCTTGCGACCCCACATACTGTAGCCTGCCAGGCTCCTCTGTCCATGGGGTTCTCTAAGAAAGCATATTGGAGTGAGTTGCCATTTCCTTCTCTAGGATATAATTTAAACAGAGTCAGAGAGTAATTAGCTTTGTGAAGGATAAGTACAGCTATAAATGTTATTAGTAGTAATAGCTAAAGAATAACCAAGATTAACTCTTGCAAGACTGCTTGGCTAATATGTGCCAAAGGCTCTTCACTTATTTGTTTTTGCTGCAACCCCATCCTCATGAACATCATGCACTTTTGGTTCTCTCTTAGTCTCTTAGAGGTATGCATTTGAGTATATACTGCAAGGATGTTATTCAGGCAGTAAATCACTGCAGGTGGTGATTGCAGCCATGAAATTAAAAGACGCTTACTCCTGGGAAGGAAAGTTATGACCAACCTAGACAGGATATTAAAAAGCAGAGACATTACTTTGTCAACAAAGGTCTGTCTAGTCAAGGCTATGGTTTTTCTAGTAGTCATGTATGGATGTGAGAGTTGGACTAAAAGAAAGCTGAGTACCGAAGAATTGATGCTTTTGAACTGTGGTGTTGGAGAAAACTCTTGAGAGTCCCTTAGACTAAGGAGATCCAACCAGTCCATCCTAAGGGAAATCAGTCTTGGGTATTCATTGGAAGGACTGATGTTGAAACTGAAACTCCAATATTTTGGCCACTTGATGTGAAAAGCTGAATCATTTGAAAAGACCCTGAAGCTGGAAAAGATTGAAGGCAGGAGGAAAAAGGGATGACAGAGGATGAGATGGTTAGATGGCATCACCAACTTAATTCACATGAGTTTGGGTAGACTCTGGGCGTTGGTGATGGACAAGGATGCCTGGCTTGCTGTAGTTCATGGGGTCACAAAGAGTCAGATACGACTGAGCAACTGAACTGAACTGAACTGAAGTCATGTCCAACCCTTTGTAACTCCATGGACGGGAGCACACCAGACTTCCCTGTCCTTTGCTATCTCCCAGAGTTTGCTCAAACTCATGTCCATTGAGTCAGTGATGCTATCCAACCATCTCGTCCTCTGTCACCCCCTTCTCCTCCTGCCTGCTGTCTTTCCCAGCATCAGGTTCTTTTCCAGTGAGTCAGCTCTTCACATTAGGTGGCCAAAATATCAGAGCCTCAGCATCAGTCCTTCTAATGATTATTCAGGGTTGATTTCCTTCAGGATTGACTGATTTGATCTCCTTGCTATCCAAGGGACTCTCAAGAATCTTCTCCAGTACCACAATTCTAAAGCATCAGTTCTTCAATGCTCAGCTTTCTTACGCTGCAACAAGTCCATTTTAATGGTTTGAATGTGTGAGATACAGCAATGATTTTTTAACTGAATGGTCTGTATATGATTACATTTAAGGTAGTCATCCTGAAGGAATGGGTTTCCAACGTCCTAAAAATTTTTATTATTACATTACAAGGTACTTGGGTACATGCTATTATGGAAAACTGTACCTTGATAAAAAAAGAACAGCTGATACATTCATTACCTAGTATCCTGCTTAACCTTCTGCTACAAAGAATGATCATTGGTTTTATCCAGAATATTGTGCTTTGATGGAAGCAAGGTGAGCTAATGAGAATTCAACTGGATAACTGTGTTGTTTTCTTTTATACTTTGTATTTACTTTATGAATAGATAGTGTAGCAAAATAGTTCAACAAATGAAACAGCATTGAAAAGCTATATTTGGGAACATGCTTAGTGGTCCAGAGGCTGAGACTCCATACTCCCAATGCAGGGGCATGTGTTTAATCCATAGGCAGAGAACTAGATCCTACATGCTACAACTGAAGAGTTTGTATGCCACAGTGAAAAGGTCTCACATGCTGCAACAAAGACCTGGTGCAGCCAAATAGATAAATGCATACATATGTTTTTAAAGAAAAGATATTTAGAGGAATATATTCTATATTATTCTGTAGAATACAGTTCTATAACCCTTCTCACCATGGGTAACATTTACTAATTTATTTTGTGTTCTTCTGGAGTTTTTTATGCTTAAATTTTGTCTGTATAGCATCCTATTTGATTTTCTCAGAAAAAGAAATCTGCAGCTTATACTAAATAACGGCATCCCTGGTGGCTCAAACAGTAAAGAATCTGCCTGCAATGCAGGAGACCTGGATCAATCCCTGGGTCAGGAAATGTCTACCCACTCCAATATTCTTGCCTGGGAAATCCCATGGACAGAGAAGCTTGGTGGTTACAGTCCATGGGGTCGCAAAGAGTCGGACATGACTAAGCAACTGACAGACAGACATGCTTAATAAACTAAATTTTTAAATCAAAACCAAATGATTAAGGTAAAATAATGAATGATTATCTTTTACAAGAGAAGTGCAATAATAAGTGTTATATAATATGATGTATTCATTTCCTTCTTTTATTCTTAGTGGAATTGGTGTTCAGTGTTTAGCTACAAAATGGATATTCACAGCCATGAAAAAGGGAAATACACTGCTTTTTTTGTTGACATATATTTTGTCTCTTGAAGGCCTAATAAAGCCAGTCAAAGGTAGTGACAATGTTATACGTTCTAAAGACCTTCAATAAAGATGAAATAACTGACTAATAAGAGCCAGATCTGTTAGAATAAACATGAGTAACCATATATATTTTTGACTTTAGTTGAAAATTTGATGCAGATGTTTTCATGTGCATTTGTGGGTATAACAAGAAAAAGAGTTTCAATAATGTTCTTTTAAAGTTTTTTTGTTGGGAATGAACTATGTGTGTGTATGTCAAAATGTCTGTCCAGAAACTTAAATAAAATCTATAGTCAAAATAAAATCTGTATGTTTTCTCTCTACCTGCATGTCATCTAGTTTTCCAAGGCTCTATTAATTACTTCCATCCTTTCCTGAAATCAATCTCTTTCACTCCACTAATGCATAAGACTAAAAACATATCCAATTTTTTTTCTTAAAATAGAGCAAAAATATTACCTCTACTGCTCTGCCCCTTGGATTGCCAGCTTCTTTCCCTCTTGAGTTCCCGGCAAACTTCTCAAAAGGTCATTGACCCCATTTGTGAAAATCCTTCGTGTTCTTTGCCCTTAACAATCTGGTTTTTGTTCCTTGTCACTCCATGGAATTTATACACTAAGCAGTCATCTGTAGATTTCCTACTGCCAGATCCAGAAGCTTTTTTTGACGTTAACTGGCTTTCTTTACTTGTGGAACGCTCTGTGTATCAGACGATAACTTCTACTTAAGTCTTCTTGGAGCCTCTTTTCATGGAATCTTCTCCACCTCCTCTATTATAAACTTAGTTACCCACAAAGATTTCATTTTTGCTTCATATTTCTTTCTCACTGTTATTTCTTCTTTAGTTATCTTATTTATTTATTTCTAATATTTTATTTTTATTTATTTCTTTGACTGCACTGGGTCTAGTTGCCACATGCAAACTCTTAGTTGCTGCATGTGGGATCTAGTTCCCTGACCAGGGATTGAACCTGGGCCCCCTGCATTGAGAGCTCGGAGTATTAGCCACTGAACCACTGGGGAAGGCCCATCAGTTATTTAATTGGCTCATGTTTGTATGAGTTCAGCTCCAAAATCCACGTCTCTAGCCACTACTCCTCTCCTATGCTCCTAATGTCCATCTCCATGTGAATGTTCCTTCACACCTTCATGGTCAATTACTTGAAACTAAGCTCTCTGTCTTGCACAAAACTGAATTTGCTCCAGTGTTTTTTAGTTATATTACGTATAGTTATCCTGTCATTCAGGCTTGAAATCCATTTATGGGTGTTTCCTTTCCATTACTAAGTTTATCATACATCCTATATCTGAATTACTGTTTGTTTGTTTTTTCCCCCTGAAACACTTCTCTTTCCTTCTCTAATTATATCAAGATTGACTGTTCTCTCAGTCTCAACCCTGCCCTGATTTCGAACTATTTCTATACATTCCTTCCAGAAAAATCATCCTAAATACAGCTTCTTGAGTCTATTTTTTAAATATATATTTTCCTAATGTCTACTATGCCAAAGCCTTTGGCTGTGTGGATCATAATAAACTGTGGAAAATTCTGAAAGAGATGGGAATACCAGACCACATGATCTGCCTCTTGAGAAATCTGTATGCAGGTCAGGAAACAACAGTTAGAACTGGACATGGAACAACAGACTGGTTCCAAATTGGAAAAGGAGTATGTCAAGGCTGTATATTGTCACCCTGCTTATTTAACTTATATGCAGAGCACATCATGAGAAACACTGGGCTGGAGGAAGTACAAGCTGGAATCAAGATTGCCGGGAGAAATATCAATAACCTCAGATATGCGGATGACACCACCCTTATGGCAGAAAGTGAAGAACTAAAGAGCCTCTTGATGAAAGTGACAGAAGAAAGTGAAAAAGTTGGCTTAAAGCTCAACATTCAGAAAACTAAGATCATGGCATCTGGTCCCATCACTTCATGGCAAATAGATGGGGAAACAGTGGAAATGGTGGCTGACTTTATTTTTCTGGGTTCCAAAATCACTGAAGATGGTGATTGCAGCCATGAAATTAAAAGACGCCTACTCTTGGGAAGGAAAGTTATGGCCAACCTAGACAGCATATTCGGAGAAGGCAATGGCACCCAACTCCAGTACTCTTGCCTGGAGGATCCCATGGACAGAGGAGCCTGGAGGGCTGCAGTCCATGGGGTCGCTGAGGGTCGGATACCACTGAGTGACTGCACTTTGACTTTTCACTTTCATGCTTTGGAGAAGGAAATGGCAACCCACTCCAGTGTTCTTGCCTGGCGAATCCCAGGGACAGGGGCGCCTAGTGGGCTGCCATCTACGGGGTTGCACAGAGTTGGACACGACTGAAGTGACTTAGCAGCAGCAGACAGCATATTAAAAAGCAGAGACATTACTTTGTCAAGAAAGGCCCATCTAGTCAAGGCTGTAGTTTTTCCAGTAGTCATGTATGGATTTGAGAATTGGACTATAAAGAAAGCTGAGTGCCGAAAAATTGATGGTTTTGAACTGTGATGTTGGAGAAGACTCTTAAGAGTCCCTTGGACTGCAAGGAGATCCAACCAGTCCATCCTAAAGGAGATCAATCCTGGGTGTTCATTGGAAGAACTGATGTTGAAGCTGAACCTCCAATACTTTGGCCACCTGATGGGAAGAGCTGATTCATTTGAAAAGACCCTGATGCTGGGAAAGATTGAGGGCAGGAGGAGAAGGGGGTGACAGAGGATGAGATGGCTGGATGGCATCACTGACTCAATGGACATGAGTTTGAGTAAACTGCGGGACTTGGTGATGGACAGGAAGGCCTGGTGTCCTGCAGTTCATGGGGTTGCAAAGAGTCGGACATGACTGAGTGACTGAATTGAACTGAATGTCTACTAAAAAAGTCTCAACTTCTTATAAGAATCTCTTACTTTAATTCATTTGTTTATTCATAAATTGAGCAAACATCCACTGAGATTCTTTTATTTAATGGGCTTCCCTGGTGGCACTAGTTGTAAAGAATCTGCCTGCCAATGCAGAAGACAAAGAGATGTAAGTTCGATCCCTGGGATGGGATGACCCCCTAGAGTTAGAAATAGCAACCCACTCTAATATTCTTGCCTGGGAAATCCCATGGACAGAGAAGCCAGGTGGGCTATTGTCCCTGAGGTTGCAAAGAGTTGGACATGACTAAGCACACACACTTTCCTTTAGATTTATTATTCAGTAGACAAATCAAGAATCTGATCAATTCTTCAGATTGATGCCAAAGAATTGATGCTTTTGAACTGTGGTGTTGGAGAAGACTCTTGAGAGTCCCTTGGACCGCAAGGAGATCCAACCAGTCCATCCTAAAAGAGATCAGTCCTGGGTGTTCATTGGAAGGACTGATCCTGAAGCTGAAACTCCAATACTTTGGCCACCTGATGCAAAGAACTGACCCATTTGAAAAGACCCTGATGCTGAAAAGATTGAAGGCAGGAGGAGAAGGGGATGACAGAGGATGAGATGGTTGGATGGCATCACCAACTCAGTGGATGTGAGTCTGAGTAAACTCCAGGAGTTGGTGATGGACAGGGAGGCCTGGGATGCTGCAGTCCATGGGGTTGCAAAGAGTTGGACACAACTGAGCGACTGAAATGAACTGAGACATGTGATACATTGGATGTACATAGGTTTAGTTCCTGCCTTGAAGTAGCTCACGGTCTAGTAGTAAAGGCAGCCAAAGAAGTATTTGAAGAAATTAACATTCCCCATGATGGATAAATACTATGTGAAATTTAGATATTCAAGGAAAGGGAGTGAATTTCCAGATAGAGGCAACAGCATGGCCTTTGAAGGCTTGCAGGGATTTGACTTTAGCCCACTTTTTTCAGTTAAATCTCTCACCGAGCCCTTTAGAAACTCCACATACGTTATAGCCAAACCAGACAACTCCAGGTACTTTCCTACTTTGGGGAGTTTGCTCCACCCATTCTATATGCTTTTGTTGTTACTGTTGTTGTTTTGTTTGTTCTTGCTGCACCAAATGGCATGCAGAATGTGAAATCTTAGCTCTGCAAGTTGATTGAACCCAGGCTGTCTGTATTAGGAGCAAGGAGTGTTAACCACTAGACCACCAAGGAAGACCCTCTAAATGCCTTTTTGTTATGTATCTGTCCATCCTTTAAGACTCAGCTCAACTACCTTCGGAGAAGGCAATGGCAACCCACTCCAGAACTCTTGCCTGGGAAATCCCATGGACGGAGGAGTCTGATAGGCTGCGGTCCTTGGGGTCGCTAAGAGTCGGACACGACTGAGCATCTTCACTTTCACTTTTCACTTTCATGCATTGGAGAAGGAAATGGAAACCCACTCCAGTGTACTTGCCTGGAGAATCCCAGGGATGGGGGAGCCTGGTGGGCTAGGGGGTCTATGGCTATACGGGTCTATGGGGTCGCACAGAGTCTGAGACGATTGAAGCGACTTAGCAGCAGTAGCAGCAACTACCTTCAGCTATGAAAACTTTCTCATTTCCTGAGGGGGAATAAATCTTTCCATTCTCTGTGCTTTTGGAATATCTGGTTTATGTATTTCTTATAGCATACCTGCCTCATATTCTATTAATGTCCCATCATGTTCCTTTTTTCATTTTTTTGTATGTGTGCACTCCTTGAAGACAGTGACAATGTCTTCTGTCTTCTTCACTTGTAGATATTTGATAAATTTAGGTTGTTTTTTTTTAAGACACTAGAATCCCCAAGATCTTTTAAGACAAAAGAAAAGATTGATTCTAATAAGGGTGATGAGGTTGGCTGACTGACTCAAGACTGAGTAAGCAGTTCCCAAACTATTGGACTTCATAGCTAAAACACAGAAATTTCCAGGCAAACCCAGATGGCTGTTCACCCTACTTCTTGATTCAAACAGTGAATGAATGGTAGAGCTGTAAAAATGTTTGGAAAGCAGTTTTTTTTTTTTTTTAATTCTCTTTATTACTTTTAAAAAAATCACATGCTCCCCATCCTGAACCCTCCTCCCTCCCAACCTCCCCATACCATCCCCTGGGCCTTCCCAGCGCACCAGCCCCAAGCATCCAGCATCGTGCACTGAACCTGGACTGGCATCTCGTTTCATACATGACATTTCACATGTTTCAATGACATTCTCCCAAATCTTCCCACCCTCTCCCACAGAGTCCATAAGACTGTTCTATACATCAGTGTCTCTTTTGCTGTCTCGTACACAGGGTTATCGTTACCATCTTTCTAAATTCCATATACATGCGTTAGTATACTGTATTTATGTTTTTCCTTCTGGCTTACTTCACTCTGTATAATAGTCTCCAGTTTCATCCACCTCATTAGAACTGATTCAAATGTATTCTTTTTAATGGCTGAGTAATACTCCATTGTGTATATGTACCACAGCTTTCTTATCCATTCATCTGCTGATGGACATCTAGGTTGCTTCCATGTCCTGGCTATTATAAACAGTGCTGCGATGAACATTGGGGTACACGTGTCTCTTTCCCTTCTGGTTTCCTCAGTGTGTATGCCCAGCAGTGGGATTGCTGGATCATAAGGCAGTTCTATTTCCAGTTTTTAAGGAATCTCCACACTGTTCTCCATAGTGGCTGTACTAATTTGCATTCCCACCAAGAGTGTAAGAGGGTCCCTTTTCTCCACACCCTCTCCAGCATTTATTATTTGTAGACTTTTGGATCGCAGCCATTCTGACTGGTGTGAAATGGTACCTCATAGTGGTTTTGATTTGCATTTCTCTGATAAAGAGTGATGTTGAACATCTTTTCAAGTGTTTGTTAGCCATCTGTATGTCTTCTTTGGAGAAATGTCTATTTAGATCTTTGGCCCATTTTTTGATTGGGTCATTTATTTTTCTGGAGTTGAGCTGTAGGAATTGCTTGTATATTTTGAGATTAGTTGTTTGTCGGTTGCTTCATTTGCTATTATTTTCTCCCATTCTGAAGGCTGTCTTTTCACCTTGCTAATAGTTTCCTTTGATGTGCAGAGGCTTTTAAGTTTAATTAGGTCCCATTTGTTTATTTTTGCTTTTATTTCCAATATTCTGGGAGGTGGGTCATAGAGGATCCTGCTGTGATGTATGTCAGAGAGTGTTTTGCCTATGTTCTCCTCTAGGAGTTTTATAGTTTCTGGTCTTATGTTGAGATCTTTAATCCATTTTGAGTTTATTTTTGTATATGGTGTTAGAAAGTGTTCTAGTTTCATTCTTTTACAAGTGGTTGACCAGATTTCCCAGCACCACTTGTTAAAGAGATTGTCTTTAATCCACTGTATATTCTTGCCTCCTTTGTCAAAGATAAGGTGTCCATATGTGCGTGGATTTATCTCTGGGCTTTCTATTTTGTTCCATTGATCTATATTTCTGTCTTTGTGCCAGTACCATACTGTCTTGATAACTGTGGCTTTGTAGTAGAGCCTGAAGTCAGGTAGGTTGATTCCTCCAGTTCCATTTTTCTTTCTCAAGATCGCTTTGGCTATTCGAGGGTTTTTGTATTTCCATACAAATTGTGAAATTATTTGTTCTAGCTCTGTGAAGAATACTGTTGGTAGCTTGATAGGGATTGCATTGAATCTATAAATTGCTTTGGGTAGTATACTCATTTTCACTATATTGATTCTTCCAATCCATGAACATGGTATATTTCTCCATCTATTAGTGTCCTCTTTGATTTCTTTCACCAGTGTTTTATAGTTTTTCTATATATAGGTCTTTAGTTTCTTTAGGTAGATATATTCCTAAGTATTTTATTCTCTTCGTTGCAATGGTGAATGGAATTGTTTCCTTAATTTCTCTTTCTGTTTTCTCATTATTAGTGTATAGGAATGCAAGGGATTTCTGTGTGTTGATTTTATATCCTGCAACTTTACTATAATCATTGATTAGTTCTAGTAATTTTTCTGGTGGAGTCTTTAGGGTTTTCTATGTAGAGGATCATGTCATCTGCAAATAGTGAGAGTTTTACTTCTTCTTTTCCAATTTGGATTCCTTTTATTTCTTTTTCTGCTCTGATTGCTGTAGCCAAAACTTCCAAAACTATGTTGAATAGTAATGGTGAAAGTGGGCACCCTTGTTTTGTTCCTGACTTTAGAGGAAATGCTTTCAATTTTTCACCATTGAGGATAATGTTTGCTGTGGGTTTGTCATATATAGCTTTTATTATGTTGAGGTATGTTCCTTCTATTCCTGCTTTCTGGAGAGTTTTTATCATAAATGGGTGTTGAATTTTGTCAAAGGCTTTCTCTGCATCTATTGAGATAATCATATGGTTTTGTTTTTCAATTTGTTAATGTGGTGTATTACATTGATTGATTTGCGGATATTGAAGAATCCTTGCATCCCTGGGATAAAGCCCACTTGGTCATGGTGTATGATCTTTTTAATGTGTTGTTGGATTCTGATTGCTAGAATTTTGTTTAGGATTTTTGCATCTATGTTCATCAGTGATATTGGCCTATAGTTTTTTTTTTTTTTGTGGCATCTTTGTCAGGTTTTGGTATTAGGGTGATGGTGGCCTCATAGAATGAGTTTGGAAGTTTACCTTCCTCTGCAATTTTCTGGAAGAGTTTGAGCAGGATAGGTGTTAGCTCTTCTCTAAATTTTGGTAGAATTCAGCTGTGAAGCCGTCTGGACCTGGGCTTTTGTTTGCTGGAAGATTTTTGATTACAGTTTCAATTTCCATGCTTGTGATGGGTCTGTTAAGGTTTTCTATTTCTTCCTGGTCGAGTTTTGGAAAGTTGTACTTTTCTAAGAATTTGTCCATTTCTTCCTCGTTGTCCATTTTATTGGCATATAATTGTTGATAATAGTCTCTTATGATCCTTTGTATTTCTATGTTGTCTGTTGTGATCTCTCCACTGTCATTACTAATTTTATTGATTTGATTTTTCTCCTTTGTTTCTTGATGAGTCTGGCTAATGGTTTGTCAATTTTATTTATCCTTTCAAAGAACCAGCTTTTGGCTTTGTTGATTTTGCTATGGTCTCTTTTGTTTCTTTTGCATTTATTTCTGCTCTAATTTTTAAGATTTCTTTCCTTCTACTAACCCTGGGGTTCTTCATTTCTTCCTTTTCTAGTTGTTTGAGGTGTAGAGTTAGGTTATTTATTTGACTTTTTTTCTTGTTTCTTGAGGTGTGCCTGTATTGCTATGAACTTTCCCCTTAGGACTGCTTTTACTGTGTCCCACAGGTTTTGGGTTGTTGTGTTTTCATTTTCATTCGTTTCTATGCAAATTTTGATTTCTTTTTTGATTTCTTCTGTGATTTGTTTGTTATTCAGCAGCGTGTTGTTCAGCCTCCATATGTTGGAATTTTTAATAGTTTTTCTCCTGTAATTGAGATCTAATCTTACTGCATTGTGGTCAGAAAAGATGCTTGGAATGATTTCTATTTTTTTGAATTTACCAAGGCTAGCTTTATGGCCCAGGATGTGATCTATCCTGGAGAAGGTTCCATGTGCGCTTGAGAAAAAGGTGAAATTCATTGTTTTGGGATGAAATGTCCTATAGATATCAATTAGGTCTAACTGGTCTATTGTATCGTTTAAAGTTTGTGTTTCCTTATTAATTTTCTGTTTAGTTGATCTATCCATAGGTGTGAGTGGGGTATTAAAGTCTCCCACTATTATTGTGTTATTGTTAATTTCTCCTTTCATACTTGTTAGCATTTGTCTTACATACTGCGGTGCTCCGTGTTGGGTGCATATATATTTATAATTGTTATATCTTCTTCTTGGATTGATCCTTTGATCATTATGTAGTGACCTTCTTTGTCTCTTTTCACAGCCTTTGTTTTAAAGTCTATTTTATCTGATATGAGTATTGCTACTCCTGCTTTCTTTTGGTCCCTATTTGCATGGAAAATCTTTTTCCAGCCCTTCACTTTCAGTCTGTATGTGTCCCCTGTTTTGAGGTGGGTCTCCTGTAGACAACATATGTAGGGGTCTTGTTTTTGTATCCATTCAGCCAGTCTTTGTCTTTTGGTTGGGGCATTCAACCCATTTACGTTTAAGGTAATTACTGATAAGTATGATCCCGTTGCCATTTACTTTATTGTTTGGGGTTCGAATTTATACACCATTTTTGTGTTTCCTGTCTAGAGAATATCCTTTAGTATTTGTTGGAGAGCTGGTTTGGTGGTGCAGAATTCTCTCAGCTTTTGCTTATCTGAGAAGCTTTTGATTTCTCCTTCATACTTGAATGAAATCCTTGCTGGGTACAATAATCTGGGCTGTAGGTTATTTTCTTTCATCATTTTAAGTATGTCTTGCCATTCCCTCCTGGCTTGAAGAGTTTCTATTGAAAGATCAGCTGTTATCCTTATGGGAATTCCCTTGTGTGTTATTTATTTTTGTTTTCCTTGCTGCTTTTAATATTTGTTCTTTGTGTTTGATCTTTGTTAATTTGAGTAATATGTGTCTTGGGGTGTTTCGCCTTGGGTTTATCCTGTTTGGGATTCTCTGGGTTTCTTGGACTTGGGTGATTATTTCCTTCCCCAGTTTAGGGAAGTTTTCCACTATTATCTCCTCAAGTATTTTCTCATGGTCTTTTCTTTTTGTCTTCTTCTTCTGGAACCCTATGATTGAATGTTGTAGCGTTTAATATTGTCCTGGAGGTCTCTGAGATTGTCCTCATTTCTTTTAATTCGTTTTTCTTTTATTCTCTCTGATTCATTTATTTCTACCATTCTATCTTCTAATTCACTAATCCTATCTTCTGCCTCTGTTATTCTACTATTTATTTGCCTCCAGAGTGTTTTTAATTTCATTTATTGCATTATTCATTGTATATTGACTCTTTTTATTTCTTCTAGGTCCTTGTTAAACCTTTCTTGCATCTTCTCAATCCTTGTCTCCAAGCTATTTATCTGTGATTCCATTTTAATTTCTAGATTTTGGATCAATTTCACTATCATTATTCGGAATTCTTTATCAGGTAGATTCCCTATCTCTTCCTCTTTTTGTTTGGTTTGGTGGGCATTTATCCTGTTCCTTTATCTGCTGGCTATTCCTCTGTCTCTTCATCTTGTTTAAATTGCTGAGTATGGGGTGTCCTTTCTGTATTCTGGCAGTTTGTGGAGTTCTCTTTATTGTGGCTATTCCTCACTGTGTGTGGGTTTGTACAGGTGGCTTGTCAAGGTTTCCTGGTTAGGGAAGCTTGTGTCAGTGTTCTGATGGGTGGAACTGTATTTCTTCTCTTTGTTCAGTCGCGCTGTGGGAGGGAGGGAGGGATGCTGCAAGCAAATAACACTGGCGTGCGCTCACAGTGCCTCAGCCACACTGGGTCTGCCCGCTCACTGCGCGTGTAGCCTCCTGCCCACACTGCTCGGGCTCTAGGTTGTTCCGCGGGAACAATCCAAGGCTGGCCCTGGGTTGCATGTACCTCCCAGGTCCAAGCCACTCAGGTTCAGGCACTCGGATAGTCCTCAGAGGCGCAGACTCAGTTGGGCCTGAGTATTGTGCTCTTCCCAGGTCCGAGCAGCTCAAGTGATGAGGTGTTTGGCGGCGCCAATGCTGCGACTTATCGCCTCCCCCGCCACTCGGTTATTTGGGCGCAAAACCGGCGCACCTTCTTAGGCAGATGTTAACCGTCCAGACCCCAAGAAGTTTTAGTTAGCAAAAAGCCTGCTTACAGTTTTATAGATAATGTCTCTCTGGGGCTGCGATTGCCCCCCTTCGGCTCTGGCTGCCTATCACCGGAGGGGGAAGGTCTGCAGCCGGCTATCTCTGTTCAATTCTTTGTTCCGTGCACGGGCCTGGCGGTCTTAGGTTGGGGCTGGCTTTTCGCGTAGTAGATATCCCACAGTCTGGTTTGTTAGCCCAAATTATTTCGCTCAGATAGTGCTCAGGGTATTCAGGCCAGATTCTTACTCTAGCGATGCAGCCAGCGCTGCGCCTCCCTGCCCAGCCCCGCTTGTTAATGGCGCCTGCAGGCGTCTGCGCTGCTTCTCCACTGGGAGTTACCGTAGGACTCGCAATCTTGAGTTTTAATTGTTTATTTATTTTTTCTTCCTGTTACGTTGCCCTCTGTGCTTCCAAAGCTCGGCACAGATTCGGCAGTGAAGGTTTCCTGGTGTTTGGAAACTTCTCTTTTTAAGACTCCCTTCCGGGACGGAGCTCCGTCCCTCCCTCTTTTGTCTCTTTTTTGTCTTTTATATTTTTTCCTACCTCCTTTGAAGAGTTGGATTGCTTTTCTGGGTGCCTGATGTCCTCTGCGGCATTCAGAAGTTGTTTTGTGGAATTTACTCGACGTTTAAATGCTCTTTTGATGAATTTGTGGGGAGAAAGTGTTCTCCCTGTCCTACTCCTCCGCCATCTTGGCTCCTCCTGGAAAGCAGTTTTAATCATAATCATTGTTAGAATAGATAAATAGCAGAATAACTCAAATTGATCTGAAAAAGTCTGGTTGACAATCAGAGGCATCCCATAGCACCAAGGTGGCAGGGAATGTAACTGGCTCTGATGAGGATTGCTTTACTATGCATTTTGCTCTTTTTGCTGGTCCCAGAGTTACGGAATACAGAGGACTGGAGATTTCCTCCACTCTTCCTTCCTTCTTTCTCCCCCTTTCTCTTCCAAACTGAGGCATAATTTACATAAAGTACACAAATCTTAGAGGCATTTCATGGTATATTTCCTTTTTGGAAAGGCTTTATAGTTGTTCCTTCTTCAGAAAGGACAGAGAATATTGCCAGTAACCTGTGGTGCGACTTATTCATCAATATCAGCACTTGATATGGAAGTCATCTTTTTTTATTTTGTCAGCACTAACAATGCATGGTTTGATCTCAGCAAGATCATAAAATGGCACAGCACCCACACAAACCTATTTCACACTGACTCATTTTCATTCCACTTACCATTTTTATTCCACTTACCATTTTTATTACTTGTCTAATAAGTTGTTTTTATATTTGTATGAATACATAAGCTTTAAGCAAGAACAAAACACTCTAAATATTCTCTTGTTCATCATATTCTCCAAGGAATGCTTTCCTTCTATCTTTAATGTTAAAAAAAAAAGGATAAAGTCACTCAGTCACCATGAATGGGGGCTCTTTAGGGCTTTGCCTGATCATCTGTCATACTTTTCCCTTTGATTTTATCCCGTTCTCAAAGGAAACCTAATGTGAGCCTAATCTCCAAAACAGACAGTGTCTATACCCTCACTTAAACCAGACACTGAGAACCAAAACCCTACAATTATCTACATGAATTCAGCTCTCTTCTGTCTTTATTATTAGCATGGCCTTATTCTTTCAGGGCTTTCCTGATGGCTCAGAGGTAAAGAATCTGCCTGTAGTGCAGGAGATACAAGAGATGTGGGTTCAGTCCCTGGGTTGGGAAGATCCTCAGGAGGAGGACATGGTAACTCAGTCCTGTATTCTTGCCTAGAGAATCTCATGGGCAGAGGAGCCTGGCAGGCAGCAGTCTAAAGGGTCTCAAATAGTTGAAGGTGACTGAGTAAACACTTAAGCACGCATTCTTCCAGGAATGTCCTGCAAAGGCAGTTTGATCGATCACTATGGAAACTTCCCAAAAGTTTTATTAATTCTTTAGTAAAAAGCATCAACAAACAATATACACTACATATTCCTCATTTTGCTGTTTCCAAGCCTGGATGATTGGATTGTGATTGTAAAGGAAGAAAAGGTTTTTCTTAAATCTGTTAGGGTTCCTGGCCGAGTCTGAAAATTAAGCTGACAAAGACAATTTATTATAACAGAATAAAAATGCACTGTTACTAGATGTAAGTTTACATGACATGGGGAGTATCAAAAGAAAATGAAGACCCACAGAAACAGACCTGAGTAATTTTAGGCTAGGTATGAAAAGGGTGAGCACTCACATAGAAGTATGGTGGGTCAGAGTGTGAGGTAAGTTCAATAAGCTGAGGAATACTTAGCAAGGCCTTTTTGTTGGGATTCTTCCCAGTGTTCTTTTGTTTTCAGAGATAATGATGCTCCTTTTCTTTGGGTAAAGGAAGGGCACTTGTTACTTGAACATTTTATGACCTACTGCAAAAGATGAGGACAGGGAAGTTCAGCAGACCTTTCTGCTCTGCCATTTTCTCAAACTCCTTCAACTAAAAATATTCAAGATGTCAAGGTGCCATATTTGGGAGGTAGAGTATCTTGAACCTTATCACAATCCTTACTGAATATTCTTCAAATCTTTGCTTTTAAAGTTCTATCTTAAATCAAACTTCCATTCTCAACAAATTCTGACCTTATCATTCCCTGCTCCAAGACACTGCCAAAACTTTGCTATATGACATTCTTCCTCACTGAAGTAAGCAATATACTCAACTTTGTTTTACCAGCAGATTGTGTTAATACTCTTTGGGGAACCATCTTTTGACATTCCATAGGAGGAGCTTAAATCCATACTGAGCTTACTGTACCTGCCTCCTGAGATTACTCAGATTCCTCTTGCCTCTTCTTTTAAAAAATGTACTACCTGCCTCCTAGTCTTCCCCTTTAAAACTCCCAATCTTTTTGCAGAATGGAAAGCATATTTTTCAGTTAATTGATTAATAAATTTTTTAAAATTGGGGTATAGTTGCTTTACAAAGTTTCTGCCATACAATTAAGTGAATCAGCTATACACATACATATATCCCCCCATCTTGGACCTCTCTCCCACCCTCCCCTCTATTCCATCCATCTGGGTAACCACAGAACACTGAACTGAGCTCCCTCTGCTATTCACAGGGAATGAATACTTTTTTAAACTTCATTAAAAGGGCAACAATTGAAGTATTGGCTTATTAGTTCAACAAACAATTATTCAGCATGTACTAAATGCTGGGTACCATGCATTTGGCTATAAAGATATGATTAAAAAGGAGACTATGGCAGTTTTTCTCTGCTACTCATACCACATTGTAAATTTTCCAAGTCTCTGTGCCTCAGCATTACAAGTGGGTTGTGGGTTAAACCCCCAGGTCTAGAGGATCCCTTGAAGCAGGAAAATGGCAATCCACTCCAGTATTCTTGCCTGAAAAATTCCATGGACAAGAGGAGCCTGGCAGGCTATAGTTCATGGGGTCAAAAAGAGATGGACATGACTGACCACACACACACACACACACACACACTTGAGGGTATTAAGGTTATAGTTAATTCAGTCACTCAATCTTGTCCTACTCTTTGCGACCCCAGGGACTGCAGCACGCTAGGCCTCCCTGTGCATCATCAACTCCTGGAGTTTGCTCAAACTCATATCCATTGAGTTGGTGATGCCGTCCAACCATCTCATCTTCTGTCGTCCCCTTCTCCTCCTGCCTTCAATCTTTCCCAGCATCAGAGTCTTTTCCAATGAATCAGTTCTTTGCATCAGGTGGTTTAGATGAAATTAAAGTTGCTAATCAGCTGACCTTAAAATGAAATAATCTTGGACTATATGGATGGGCCCCATATAATCACAAGGATTCTTAAATGGGGAGGAGGGAGGCAGAAGAGTCAGAATCAGGCATGGTATTATAGAAAGAATCTACCTCCCATTATGGCTTCAAAGATGGACAAGGACAGTGGGTCACAGGATGCAGGCAGCTTCTAGAAAAGAAGCAAGAAAGTAGATTCTTCTCTAAAGCCTTTAGAAAGACTAGAGCTATACTGACACCTTGATTTTATCCCAGTGAGACTCATTTCAGACCTCTGACCTCCTTCAGTATAAGATAATACATTTGTGTTGTTTAAGCCAGTGGTCCCCAGTTCTTTTGGCACCAGAGACTGGTTTCATGGTAGACAGTTTTTCCATGGACTGGGATGGTGGGTGGAATGGTTTCTGGATGATTCGAGTGCATTACATAAATGTAAGGGATTCTTGCTTCTATGAGAATCTAATGCCATTGCTGATGTGACAGGAAGCAGAGATAAGGTAGTAATGTAAGTGATGGGAAGTGGTTGCCAATACAGATGAAGCTTTGCTCCCTCAACCGCTGTTCACCTCCTGCTGTGCAGCCCATTTCCTAACAGGCCATGGACCAGTACCAGTCTGTGGCCCAGGGGTTGGATACTCCTGGTTTAAGCCACTAAATTTGTAATAATGTATTGCAATAGCAAAAGGAAATTAATATAATAACTATAGTAAATTGTGGATAATCATGACATATGAACTTTTCAATAATATCTCCTGGGTTTTTGATGGGGCACATGGTCTGGATAAATTTGTGTTTTAAAATGTACCTGTGACTTTGTTTTTATTTAGGTATGTTGAGGTCCACAGACCAGAAGGCAATTGCCATTTCTTGCTCACAGTTTCCAAGAGGAGAAGGCATGCCACACCATGCAGGACCACATGGGGAAGCACCTGAGTTGACGTGAGGCGGAAGAAGTGTGATGAAAATACCAGCAAAAGACTTTATTGTGTTTTTATGCAAGAAGAAATGGAGGAGGCAATGTAAGGAGCTGAACAGGTTTAGGACTGGTAATTTTGAATAATTTTCTTGGGATCTAGGCTATGGGGTGTTAGTTATTTGGTACCAGGCTCTGGGGGTGATTTAAGGAAGGAAGCTTGTCTAAACTACAGAAACCAGTTAAAAGAAGGTAGATGGGGTGGCATGAACTCTGACTTGGTTGGTTTATATATTAAAGTCACGTTCACAGGCAAGCTGTTTCCTCACTCTAGGGATTATCTAGCTCTGGGAGGGGTAGTATCTCCTCAAGTCTGCAAGGCCTGATGGTATTCAAATCACCATAAAATATAGAAACATTTTTAAGATTAATACAGGTTAACATCCTGGATCCAAATGTGAACCATGAGACTCAGGCTGGAATCCAGTCAACGTATCCCATTTTTCTGACAATAGTAACAGTGGTTAGTGTTTGTTTTGGGGCCTGAGCCAATCTTAATGAGCTGAATTTCAAAACTTTTTAGATATTGGCTGGAAAGTAATCAGTAACATTTTTGGAGGGTCCTCGCCACTGATCTTGGAGCTGTGAATGTAAGACCAGCCAGCTGTCTTCTTGAGAGTGGTAAAAACAAAGACCAAGAAACTTAAAAAATAGAAGCACCTGTATCAAGCTGTATCTGAAACCAGAACTCCTCTTGGATTTTTCAGGTATAAGATTCAGAGAGTTACTTTTTCTGAAATACTACTGTTTTAATTTTCTTCATCTATTACTGAATAACAAGATATCCCCAAAGTCAGCGACTACAACAGTTTTACTATAGCCCACAATTCTGGGGGCCAGGAATTCAGGCGGGGCTTGACAGGACAGTTCTATGTCTTGGGGCGTCAACTGAGGTCATTTTGGCAGATAGGATTCTCTGGAGTGTGCAAGCAGTAAGAAAAAAACAGTATCTCTCAGAAAGCACTCTTCATGTTTTTCAATCTTTTTGGCATAAAATTTTCCTCCCGGGAGAGATACTTTTGGCATTGCTTAACCTGTGGAGGTAGTATGGGTTTGATCTGAATCATTTCCTCTAATGTGTTCTTCTTGTCACTGGGGTTCTTGCCAGTGTTGAGGGAAAAAGCACTCGGAAGGATTTTAGAATCTGTACCCTAAAGATGATTTGTTTCAGTGATATTTATGGAGAACTGGGCGTGTTCCAGAATAACCTGAGGGGCCATCAAGGGAGACTGCCCCTCTTGCTCTTTCCCCTCTGGGGGAGTGAGAATAATTTTCTTTTTACTTACAGGTTCTTGGCTGAATCTTCCCTGTAATAAAAGACAGATTA
The DNA here is from genome assembly GCF_027580195.1 of Bos mutus. Classification (NCBI taxonomy): domain Eukaryota; kingdom Metazoa; phylum Chordata; class Mammalia; order Artiodactyla; family Bovidae; genus Bos; species Bos mutus. The sequence goes on from NC_091624.1 coordinate 42,851,934, forward strand.
ACAAGAGAAAAACAAACAGAAGCTTAAGGACATGTGTACTCCTTTCAGGGCTTCCCCAGTAACTCAGTCAGTAAAGAATCTGCCTGCAATGCAGGAGACTGCCTGCTGTGCAGGAAATGTAGGTTCAATCCCTGGGTCAGGAAGATCCCCTGGAGAAGGAAATAGCAACCCACTCCAGTATTCTTGCCTGAGAAATCCAATGGATAGAAGAGCCTGGAGGGCTACAGTCCATAGGGTTGCAGGAGTCTGACATGATTTAGCAACTAAGCCACCACCCGCACCACTCCTTGTATACAGAAAACTGAATAACTCTCCAAAATGACCCAAGCCACGACCTTAAACATCATCTCAAGCTAAAGACCGTCAACTGAATAAAAAGGTATGGTCTAAAAGTTTCAAGTTAAGTCTTATTCAAGGATCTTACTGAGGATTAGCTTGAAGGGCTAATTCTCAGATAGCTCTGAGGAACTACTCTGAAGAAGGGAAGAGCCAGGATATACTGGAATTTTTGATGGAAAAAAATCAGTTGAACTTCGAAAGATTACTGCTAATAACAAGCAAGAATACTGGAGTGGGTTGTCATTTCTCCCTCAAGGGTATCTTCCCTACCCAGGGATTGAACCTGCATCTCCTGTGTCTCCTGCATTAGCAGGCAGATTCTTTACCACTGAGCCACCTGGGAATCCCAAAGAATAGGCATCTCACATTAATTATTTTAGTGCTTTTTCTATGTATGGGAAGATGTAAGAGTCTGGGCTCATAGAAATTATTCCTTAGATATATGTCTTAACTATCTCATGGCCAGTATCTGAAGCAGAGAAAACTTTCTGTTTTTCTCCATCATGAATTTCCCTAAGGGCACACTATTGAGGGTAGCAGCAGTGGCTGATGGCTTGACCTTTGTAGAACTGGAATGGCAGGCAATAATTTTTTTATTTCCTGGAATAACAAGTAACATTCCTTGTCCACAGAGCCCTCTGTTGGTCAAAAAATTGGGGATGTATTTTGGAGCTTCCCAGGTAGCTCAGTGAGTAAAGAATCTGCCTGTGGTGCAAGGGATGCCAATTCAATCCCCGTTTTGGGAAGATATCCTGGAGAAAGGCATGGCAACCCACTCCAGCATTCTTGCCTGGAGAATCCCATGGACAGAGGAGCCTGGCAGGTTACAGTCCATAGAGTTCCTAAGATTGGACATAATTTAAGTGACTGGGCATCCACATGGGAGGTATTTCATGATCAATTTGTCCTACAGTGCCAGGAATTCTCATTCCTAGGTCAGACAAGGATTTTGTTGATGGGTCATTCAATGTGTTATTCTTGGATTAGGCCATGTTGGTAACCTAAAATTCTCTGGATTGTCTGTTTTTCTAGTATATTATAATCCAAGAAATGTTTTCCCTTGTTGTTTTCTTCCATATCTAGAGTTGTACTATTACAATTACCCTATATAGAGTTATATATATGATCAGTTGCCTCAAATAATTTAGGTATCATTAATTTTGTCAGAAACTTGGTTTCACATTGAGAAGTCATGAACTCTCAGAACAAAACCAGCTCATCAAAACTAGGAAGTGGATCACTTAAGGCAATAACTTAATTTTTCATGTGGGTCACAGCATAAGGGGAGAGGTTTTTCTGAAAAACAAAGATTAAAAGACAATAATATTTTAGACCAAAAGCCATACAATTATAAGTGATATTGATCAGTTCATTTATCCCTTGTAATTAATTCCTATTTACCTGGATGAAGCCATCAGATATTTTATTAGTTTTATAATTTCTTACTCAGTTCAATGGCATGATCTAAAAGTCATCAGAACTTATATTTGTCAAAAAGTCCTTTCTATGGATCTCTTTTTTTTTTTTTTTTTTTAACTTTTTTTGGGATATAGCTGATTAACAAACAACATTGTGATAGTTTTAGGTGAACAGCGAGGGTACTTTGCCATACAGAGACATGTGTCCATTCTCCCCCAGACTGCCCTCCCATCCAGGCTGCCACATACCATAAGATTGAGCAGAGTTCCATGCGCTATACAGCAGGTCCTTGTTGGTTATTCTATGGATCTTCTTGAAGATCTTCATTTTGTAAATGCATCAGAGTATGTGTCTGATTCTTTGCGACCCCATGGACTGTAGTCTGCCAGGCTCCTTTGCCCATGGGATCTTCCAGGCAAGAATACTGGAGTGGGTTGCCACTTCCTTCTCCAGGGGATCTTCCTGACCCAGGGATGGAACCTGGGTCTCCCGCATAGCAGATTCTTTTACTGTCTGAGCCACCAAGGAAGACCCCCAAACAGTAACTGTCTATAAAAGACAAAAGATTTTAAAAGGCATAGTTAAATATCTGATTGCAATGCAGTTGACAAATGATTATATCTGTGTCATACAACATTTAAAGATAATAACTAAAATTATGACTACCAACATTATACCAGGACATATCAGAGTTTTAGGAATTCCATATAATTTTTTGGAATATCTACATTAATGACATTTGACCATACCATATAATCTAAGAAGGTTTATCATCGCTTATTTAACGTTTCCCATGAAATTTAGCATATCAAACAGACCTAATTCTCTTTTTGGGACGTTTCAGTGGCCCACTGAAGCATTTCAAAGTTAGTTAAAGGTCAAAAGAAGTTTATTTAAAATTTGATTTTGAGAAGTTTGTCAAAGACATAAAAAGTTTGTAAAATACTTGGTCAAAGAGGATTATATGTAACTGTGAAACTATACTTTTCACTCAACGAAAGTGACAGTAAAATATTTTAAATGCAAATATAGCAAGTTACAACAGCTTACTTAAAAGGTAAAGAAATTTCACATATTATTATCAAAAGCAGATCAGTAGGCAAAAAAAAAAAAAAAGCTTTGTTTTCAACACAGAGAAAAAATAAAATTCTAGTTTTTATCAACTTACTTTTAATATTAAAATTTATTTATTTACTCGACTGAATTTTATCTTAATCTTAGTCCTGACCATGCACAGAACTCTTTTCTCAGCATTCCATTCCCACAAATCTTTTATAAATCTTACTTTACCTTTAGATTTTGCCCTATGCTTTCTTTTACCTTTTTCTCTCCAGTACACAATTACTTCCTTTTCCTTAGCAACATGGATTTCCATTCCTTATGCCTTTTTTCATACAAAATGTTTTCCTTATTAATTTTAGTAGTTTTAATTATATATGTTAATTAAGTTCTTAACTTTTAAAACCTTAATTGCTGGTGAAAACTAAGAAGACAGAAGTTATGGACAGTGTTTTACATTACCATGCTATAGATTGTAATATTGTAAATACTATTTATGATTTTTAAAACATGCTTTTTTATAGAAAATTTTTCAATAAAATTTTTCAAACATTTTTATTAATAGATTCAGTATCTTTGGTTTCTCTGTAAAAGGAGGCCTATGTTTGGTAGGTTTCACTATCTTATTTGGGAATGACCTAGATATTTAAATAATTTCCATCATTCAACTTAATTTAGCAAACTCTAAAATTTCAAATTACCAAAAATTTGGACAAACTCTTTTCAAGTAGACATACCATAAAACATAATAATTTCTGAAGAGTCCACTTAAAAGCTCTTACCCCATTTATATCTGTTGAATTTGTTCCCAATAGTTATGGTAAGATTAGTCATGAAAACTTTATGAGATATTAGACCAGTTCATTCATCATTCCAAGCTACTTTCTTGCTGATAAATTTTACGACAGAGATAACATGACTTTATCTGACTTTTAGTAAACCTAGGTGCAATAAACATAAGACATGTTTGATTTAATTATACCAACAAACAAACTTTAATACTGAATATTAATTTAATACTAAATATTTTCCGGATAGCATGAACCTGAAAGTAATTTGGGCTCGTCTCTGTTACATCTAGAAATAATTACTTTGTAAATGCTTTAATGTTAAATTGATCATAAATTAATTTTGAAAATACTATCTGAAGGTGAAGATATATCATTTGTATAATATACACACAGATACATAAACAGGCATAACTAGAAATCTCATAGTTTCATTTCAAAACTTAGTCATGAATCAGGTATTACAATATAAACTTGCTGCTGCTGCTGCTGCTAAGTCGCTTCAGTTGTGTCCGACTCTGTGCGACCCCATAGACGGCAGCCCACCAGGCTCTCCCGTCCCTGGGATTCTCCAGGCAAGAACACTGGAGTGGGTTGCCATTTCCTTCTCCAATGCATGAAAGTGAAAAGCGAAAGTGAAGTCGTTCAGTCGTGTCCGACTCTTAGCGACCCCATGGACTGTAGCCCACCAGGCTCCTCCATCCATGGGATTTTCCAGGCAAGAGTACTGGAGTGGGGTGCCATTGCCTTCTCCAATATAAACTTACTAGCTTATAAATAGGAGAAGGCAATGGCACCCCACTCCAGTACTCTTAACTGGAAAATCCCATGGACTGAGGAGCCTGGTGGGCTGCGGTTCATGCGACTGAGCGACTTCACTTTCACTTTTCACTTTCCTGCATTGGAGAGGGAAATGGCAACCCACTCCAGTGTTCTTGCCTGGAGAGTCCCAGGGACGGGGGAGCCTGGTGGGGTTCCGTCTATGGGGTTGCACAGAGTCTGACACGACTGAAGCTACTTAGCAGCAGCAGCTTATAAATAACAATTGGAATAAGTTAAAGTTATTTGCTCAGATATGACGAAGGCTTTTTAATATTTGTAGAAAAGGCTTTCAAGATTTGTATTTTCCTTGATAAATCTTTAAGGAGGCTGTGAATTAGATTTTGAGGGAGGGAGTCTTTCCAGTAGTTTCCTCTTTCCTCCCCCCTCCTCCTTTTTTTCTTTTGGTCACAGTTTTTACCTGATTGAACTAGTTAGACTGAGTCTCAGGTTATTGTGTGCTGTATTTCAATTTCTGATTTGTAGAGATTTTCAAGACAAATACAGTTGCTTTTTAATTCCCTGAAGAATTGGTCTATTACCTAAATGATATAAAAAATTGATTTGCCCTGCCACGTTTTCTTTAATTTGCTTTTTAAAAGTATATATTAGCAAGAAGATTTCCAATTAAACTGGAACTCAAGATTTCTATGTTCTAGAACTTTAAGGTTAAATTTATAATGGCCTCAAAATTTGCCAGAGTAACTTAACTCTCAATTTTTGCTTTTATTTCATGTATGCTAAGTCATTTCAATCGTGTCTGTCTCTTTGCAAGCCTATGGAGCAGACTGGGCTCCTCTGTCCATTAGATTCTCCTGGCAAGAATACTTAGTGGGTTGCCATGCCCTCCTCCAGGGGATCCGTGCCCTCTGATCCAGGGATCAAAAGCTCATCACTTACATCTCTTGCATTGGCAGGTAGGTTCTTTACCATTAGTGGCACCTGGGAAATCTTTCTTTTATTATTAGTCCCCAAATATTAGCTCCTGATTTTTATTTCACACTCTGTGGGCTCAGGTAACCCTATTGGTTTCCCTTAGTATGTTTAATTAATATTATGTTAGCAGCAGATTTATATACCCTGTCTTATAATACCAGGCAGGGCAAGCATCCCTAGTGAGATATAATGGCTATCCCAAAATATAATTAGGCTAAAGAGATATAACCATCTTATATAAAGCCTCTTTAAATATATCAGTTCTTATAAGCTTTCATTTCTCTTGTGTCAACTCTGATACCTAATTTTAGCCTCCATTAAGACTCCATCAACAAGTCTGATCTGACAAGTAGTCCCACAAACTTTCCTTTTTGTCCTCTGGCCATTTTATGTACTTTTGTATAAAAGGCTTTGGAGCTCCCAGTGAGGAATTGAGACAAGGGACTCAGGGGGATCCTTTTATCAATCTTTTAACTTAATTGACCTAAATGTTAACCCAAGAAATTGTTGTTCAGTGTAATTTTCTTCTTATTTTTTTTTAAACTAGGGCAAACAGAGTTGACTTCTTTGGGGTCCTTTAAGGCTGGGGGAACCAAAAGGAGGTCCCTTTGGCTTGTACAAACTTAGATATAGTACTATATCAGAACTTTGTTTTAATTCCATGAATATGAATATGCTTTGTCTCTATTTTTAAATAACTATCTGAAGGTTACCATTCTGTTGGAACAAGTCTCTTTAAAATTTTCACCTATTGGGAAGAAGTCTCTAGATTTTCTCTCAGCTTCTTATTCCTCTGTGAAGCTAATGAACATTAATCTAATGTTTTTAATAACATCTGTAAGATTCATTGAGGGGAAACCAAGACCACAAATAAGGCTTCCCAAATGATTGTTCCTTTTTGTTTTAAAAAAGGGGAGTTCTTAAGCTTCAGTTCAGTTCAGTTCAGTCACTCAGTCGTATCTGACTCTCCGCGACCCTGTGAACCGCAGCAAGTCAGGCCTCCCTGTCCATCACCAATTCCTGGAGTTCACCCAGACTCATGTCCATTGAGTCAGTGATGCCATCCAGCCATCTCATCCTCTGTCATCCCCTTCTCCTCCTGCCCCCAGTCCCTCCCAGCATCAGAGTCTTTTCCAATGAGTCAACTCTTCGCATGAGGTGGTCAAAGTACTGGAGTTTCAGCTTTAGCATCATTCCTTCCAAAGAAATCCCAGGGCTGATCTCCTTCAGAATGGACTGGTTGGATCTCCTTGCAGTCCAAGGGACTCTCAAGAGTCTTCTCCAACACCACAGTTCAAAAGCATCAGTTCTTCGGCGCTCAGCCTTCTTCACAGTCCAACTCTCACATCCATACATGACCACAGGAAAAACCATAGCCTTGACTAGACAAATCTTTGTTGGCAAAGTAACGTCTCTGCTTTTGAATATGCTATCTAGGTTGGTCATAGCTTTCCTTCCAAGGAGTAAGCGTCTTTTAATTTCATGGCTGCAGTCACCATCTGCAGTGATTTTGGAGCCCAGAAAAATAAAGTCTGACACTGTTTCCACTGTTTCCCCATCTATTTCCCATGAAGTGATGGGACTGGATGCCATGATCTTAATTTTCTGAATGTTGAGCTTTAAGCCAACTTTTTCACTCTCCTCTTTCACTTTCATCAAGAGGCTTTTGAGTTCCTCTTCAATTTCTGCCATAAGGTCTGCATATCTGAGATTATTGATATTTCTCCTGGCAATCTTGATTTCAGCTTGTGTTTCTTCCAGTCCAGCGTTTCTCATGATGTGCTCTGCATATAATTTAAATAAACAGGGTGACAATATACAGCCTTGACGAACTCCTTTTCCTATTTGGAACCAGTCTGTTGTTCCATGTTCAGTTCTAACTGTTGCTTCCTGACCTACATACAAATTTCTCAAGAGGCAGATCAGGTATTCTGGTATTCCCATCTCTTTCAGAATTTTCCACAGTTTATTGTGATCCACACAGTCAAAGGCTTTGGCATTGTCAATAAAGCAGAAATAGATGGTTTTCTGGAACTCTCTTGCTTTTTCCATGATCCAGCAGATGTTGGCAATTTGATCTCTGGTTCCTCTGCCTTTTCTAAAACCAGCTTGAACATCACGAAGTTCACGGTTCACATATTGCTGAAGCCTGGCTTGGAGAATTTTGAGCATTACTTTACTAGCTTGTGAGATGAGTGCGATTGTGCGGTAGTTTGAGTATTCTTTGGCATTGCCTTTCTTTGGGATAGGAATGAAAACTGACCTTTTCCAGTCCTGTGGCCACTGCTGAGTTTTCCAAATTTTCTGGCATATTGAGTGCAGCACTTTCACAGCATCATCTTTCAGGATTTGGAATAGCTCAACTGGAATTCCATCACCTCCACTAGCTTTGTTTGTAGTGATGCTTTCGAAGGCCCACTTGACTTCACATTCCAGGATGTCTGGCTCTAGGTCAGTGATCACACCATCATGATTATCTGGGTCGTGAAGATCTTTTTTGTACAGTTCTTCTGTGTATTCTTGCCACCTCTTCTTAATATCTTCTGCTTCTGTTAGGTCCATACCATTTCTGTCCTTTATCAAGCCCATCTTTGCATGAAATGTTCCTTTGGTATCTCTGATTTTCTTGAAGAGATCCCTAGTCTTTCTCATTCTGTTGTTTTCCTCTATTTCTTTGCATTGATTGCTGAAGAAGGCTTTCTTATCTCTTCTTGCTATTCTTTGGAACTCTGCATTCAGATGTTTATATCTTTCCTTTTCTCCTTTGCTTTTCGCTTCTCTTCTTTTCATAGCTATTTGTAAGGCCTCCTCAGACAGCCATTTTGCTTTTTTGCATTTCTTTTCTATGGGAATGGTCTTGATCCCTGTCTCCTGTACAATGTCACGAACCTCATTCCATAGTTCATCAGGCACTCTATCTATCAGATCTAGGCCCTGAAATCTATTTCTCACTTCCACTGTATAATCATAAGGGATTTGATTTAGGTCATACCTGAATCGTCTAGTGGTTTTTCCTACTTTCTTCAATTTAAGTCTGAATTTGGCAATAAGGAGTTCATCGTCTGAGCCACAGTCAGCTCCTGGTCTTGTTTTTGCTGACTGTATAGAGCTTCTCCATCTTTGGCTTCAAAGAATATAATCAATCTGATTTCGGTGTTGACCATCTGGTGATGTCCGTGTGTAGAGTCTTCTCTTGTGTTGTTGGAAGAGGGTGTTTGCTATGACCAGTGCATTTTCTTGGCAAAACTGTATTAGTCTTTGCCCTGCTTCATTCTGTATTCCAAGGCCAAATTTGCCTGTTTCTCCAGGTGTTTCTTGACTTCCTACTTTTGCTTTCCAGTCCCCTATAATGAAAAGGACATCTTTTTTGGGTGTTAGTTCTAAAAGATCTTTTAGGTTTTCATAGAACCGTTCAACTTCAGCTTCTTTAGCGTTACTGATTGGGTCATAGACTTGGATTACTGTGATATTGAATGGTTTGCCTTGGAAACGAACAGAGATCATTCTGTCGTTTTTGAGATTGCATCCAAGTACTGCATTTCGGACTCTTTTGTTGACCATGATGGCCACTCCATTTCTTCTAAGGGATTCCTGCCTGCAGTAGTAGATATAATGGTCATCTGAGTTAAATTCACCCATTCCAGTCCATTTCAGTTCACTGATTCCTAGAATATCGACATTCACTCTTGCCATATCTTGTTTGACCACTTCCAATTTGCCTTGATTCATGGAGCAATTAAGCAAGTACTTGTCAGTATAAACACTGTACATTCATAATGAAATCTTCCCAGTGTCTCTCAACCTACTTAACCTACTTGAATGTCTTTAAACTGAACAAAATCTTCTCAGAATTTTTCAACTGGACTATACTTCAGTTCAGTCACTCAGTTTTGTCCGACTCTTTGTGACCCCATGAACCACAGCATGCCAGGCCTCCCTGTCCATCACCAACTCCCAGAGTCCACCCAAACCCATGTCCATTGAGTCGGTGATGCCATCTAACCATCTCATCCTCTGTTGTCCCCTTTTCCTCCTGCTTTCAATCTTTCCCAGCATCAGGGTCTTTTCAAATAAGTCAGCTCTTTGCATCAGGTGGCCAAAGTATTGGAGTTTCAGCTTCAACATCAGTCCTTCCAATGAACACCCAGGACTGATCTCCTTTAGGATGGACTGGTTGGATCTCCTTGCAGTCCAAGGGGCTATCAAGAGTCTTCTCCAACACCACAGTTCAAAACCACCAATTCTTCAGTGCTCAGCTTTCTTTATAGTCCAACTTTCACATCCATACATGACCACTGGAAAAAACCATGGCCTTGACTAGACAGACCTTTGTTGACAAAGTAATGTCTCTGCTTTTGAATATGCTGTCTAGGTTGGTCATAACTTTCCTTCCAAGGAGTAAGCGTCTTTTAATTTCATGGCTGCAATCACCATCTGCAGTGATTTTGGAGCCCCCCAAAAATAAAGTCAACCACTGTTTCCACTGTTTCCCCATTACACTAGCATTTTTCAACTAGAGGGACATCCTTCAGTATCTTCCAACTGGGGAACCACATATTTGTTATGCATCGATCCCCTGGAGGAGGGCATGGCAAGCCACTCCAGTATTCTTGCCTAGAGAGAGAATCCCTTGGACAGAGCAGCCTGGCAGGCTACAGTCCATAGAGTCCCAGAAAGTTGAACAAGATTGAAATGACTCAACACACATGCACCAAACAAAACTCAGGTTCATCAAGCAATAGTTGGGATATCTGAGAACCAGGAGATACTTATCCAGATTCATCTGTTCTCACTAATTAGGTAAATGGACACAAGAGGCCTTTGCTGGTATCAAGGCTCTGGATACTTGGAGAGTTCAGGTGAAGGAGAGAAGTCTGCTCTGAATCCCTTCATGGTTATCAAAACTGTCAATTGAAGAAAAATGCACAACTTAAAAGTTGTGAGTTACTTTTTATTCAGGGATCTTACTGAAAACTATAACCTGGGGAGACATCCTCTCAGTTACCTCCGAGGAACTACAACAGACAGGTAAAGGAAGAAAAAGATATATAAGAGGTTTTTCTGAAAAAAACAAAAAAAACCCAAAAAAAACAAAAAACAAAAAACATTTAGTGCAGCATTGAAAGATTACAGTAAGTCCCTTATATATGAACAAGGTCAATTCTTAGGGCATATTTGTAAGTCCAATTTGTGTGTAAGTCCAACAAAGTTAGCCAACTAACACAATTGGCTAATAGTACTCTAATGTAATAGGTTTGTTTCACACAAATAATACGTGAAAAAACAAACAAACAAACAAAACCCCACAAAGAATAAAGAAAATATTTTTAATCTTATAGTGTGCCTGCATGCTCAGTCGTGTCTGACTCTTTGTGACCCCATGGACTGCAACCCATCAGGTTCCTCTGTCCATGGGATTCTCCAGGCAAGAATACTGGAACAGGTAGCCATTCACTTCTCCAGGGAATCTTTCTGACCCATGGATGGAACCCAGGCAGATTAGGTTTCTTTACTCCAGGTAGTAACCCTGCAGTAAAGAAACTGCAGACAGATTCTGCACTGTCCGAGCCACCAGGGAAGCCCATAAATAAAGCCATACAGAAAGAAAACATTTTTAATCATTCAATACCTTGAAAAGTACAGTGGTACAGTACACCAGCTGGCATACAGGGATTGGCATCGAGTGAACAAGCAAGAAGAGTTACTGACTGGAGGAGGGAGAGAAGGTGGGAGATGATAGAGCTGAAAGATCAACAGCAATGGGAGATGGAGGGCAAGCTCCAATTTTAGTAATATCAGAACTTGTTGAAACTCAGGTTAAAAATTTCATAACTTGAAGTTCATAACTTGAAAAGTTCATAACTTGAAGGTTCATTTGTTTGTAGGGGACTTACTGTACTGCTAATCACAAAGAATGAGCATCTCAAGTTAATAGCGTCTCAAGTGCTATGAGAAGATACAAGAGTTTGGGTTCATTGAAAGTATTCCTTAGATATACAACTAAACTGTCTGAGGATCAGTATCCAAAGCCCAAAATTCTTCCTGCTTTTCTCCATCCTGAATTTCTCTCAGAATCCACAATCAGGGCAGCTAGAGACTGATGATCTTTGTAGAACTGCAATTGTGGGCAACATTCTTTATTTACGGGGAATAGCAGAGAACATTCCCTGTCCACAAGACAAAAGAAAAAGTTGAGGTGGGGTGGAGTTAGGGGAGTAGCTAGCTATGGGAGGTTATCACACAAAGCACAGTGAAGAGGGGTTTGGCTCTAATGCAGATTGTAGTTGGTGCTTAGATGATCCTCTCCATTGATAAGAGTTTCTAAAATGTTTGTCATCTTTCTCTTCAGGGAACTGAGAGGGAAACACCCTTACAAGTAAAAGTTGCCCTTGTAAATGTAAATTTCCCTTACAAAATGATTATTTATACTCAGTTTTCAGAGCTTTCCCTGTGTTTGCTGTTCCTTAAAAATACTAGCTCAAAATAATCCATACACCAAATAGGCATATTTTGGGATGGCGTAAAATATACACACATATTTCTTATAATAGTTCATATACTACTTATAGTTCTACATGTGTGATTTCATTTGAAGAAAGGGTTCTGCTAAAACTAAAAATTTCAAAAATGCTGTGATATTGTGATTTATTCTAGGAAATAAATATTTGGTCTTTGATTCCATTACTGGCACAGAGCTCCTAAAATACTTGGAATTTTGTAGGGAAGATGTTTTTTGTTATGTTAATGTGAGGATGAGGGCTGGTTGCTAGTGGAGCCAAGGTGGTTTGAGTGTTGAAAACTTTCAATTCCTCCAACCACTTGCCTGCCCCCCCTTTCCCTGAAACCTTCTGAGAGGAGACAGGGACTAGAAATTGAATTCATTTGCCAATGGTCTATAATTTAATCAATCATATGTAAGAAATGAAGCCTCTATACAAACCCAAAAGGATGAAGTTCAAGATCTTATGAGATGGTGAACAGGTAGAGATTTGGAGAGAGTGGTATGCTCAGAGAAGTCATGGGAGCTTCAGGCCCTTTCCCTACACCTTGCCCTATGCATTTATTCCATCAACCTGTTCCTGAGTTATATCATTTTATAATATACCAGTTAAGTAGTAAGTAAAATGTCTCTCTGAATTCTATTAGCGACTCTAGCAAATTAGTTGAACCCAAGGAGAAGGTCATAGAAATTTCCAACCTGCAGCCAGTCAGTCAGAAAGACAGGTAGCAACTTAGGCTTATGATTGACATTTGAAGTTACAGGACTGAACCCTTCACTTGTGGGATCTAAGGCTATTGCCAGGTAGATAATGTCAAGACTGAACTGAATTGTAAGATACCTGGCAGGTGCTGGAGAATTGCTTGGATGTGGGGACCCTACACCCTCCCCTATCACTACAGTGGAAATGAGGCAGGAGATAGATGGGTCTCTTCACTAGACCTCACCCATAGCCCTTTTCACTAGAATCCATCTTGGCTAAGAGATGCGTGCACACATATAGCGGAGAAACGAGATAAACCAAACATGGACTCAGAACCAGGCAAAGCAAGATGATTGGCCAGAGGAAACCCAGAAGATATTGCTCCATAAAATCATTTCATACCATGAGAGTACAACTCTCTCTCTGAACTGCCCATGTGAGTCTATCCACTTATACTTTTTCCCTCCTAATAAACACTTTACTTGTTTCACTAGTTTCTGGCTTTTTGTGGAAATTCATTTCTACAAGGCCAACAGAACCAGATCACTTTCACTGGTGGTCTAGTGGCTAGGATTCAGCACTCTTACAGCTGTGACCTGACTTCAGTTTCTGGCCAGGGAACCAAAATCCTGCTTCTAGCCATTTCAGGCCAAAGCTGCTGGAGTTCAGATCCAGCTAGATTAAATGACTTGCTCAAGGTCCCACAGTTCAAGAAGTAAATAGATGAGAACTTAGGTCTCCTGAGTATGGTTATCTAATGTGTGTCCTCTCCTGTTTGATTCTAATAACCTAAGAAGCAAGTCCTAAATCTACTTAGATGTGAAAATGGGATTCAGAGAAGTTAAATGATTAGGCCAAATGCATAAGGAGTAGAGTTGGATTTTAGAATACAGGTTGCCTAAAATATTTTTCCTGCCAGTCTGGTGCACCATATGTTACACTAGTGATTCACACGTTTTTTGGTTTGTTATATTCTTTCAGAATCTGATGAGTGCTATGGACTACCTCACAGAAAACTATACTGTGTGCTTGTGGATGTTAAATATAATATAATGGACATTCTGAAATTCATCTGTGGGCAAAGGTCTAGGAAGAGGTTGCAGATCTTAGGTTAGAAATAGTAGTGTTAGTTGCTCAGTCATGTCTGATTCTTTGTGACCCTATGGACTATAGCCCTTAAGGTTCCTCTGTCCATTGAATTCTGCAGGCAAGAAGACTGGAGTGGGTTGCCATTTCCTTCTCCAGGGGATCTTCCTGAATGAGGGATCAAACTCAGGTCTTCCATATTGCAGGCATATTCTTTACTGTCTGAGCTACCCTTGTAAATATTTAGCAATCTCTCTACATGTACTTCTGCCATAAATATTTGTTGATATTTTCCTTTATTCTAACAAGTAAGATGAAAGTGAAAGAATGATGTATGTCAAAATCTCATTTGTTTCTCTAATGACACAAGGACATTTTTTTCCAAATTAGATAACAGTTTTTAAATATTAGAAAAATATTCCTCAATTCTTGTGCTATTCACAAAGTAATGGCAACAGTCACAACTTACCTTTAGGTTTAATCTGCATTAGTAACACTTCTCCTTCACTGTTTCATGTGAAAATTAATTGTAAAGTGATTAGCAGAACATGAGGAAAGAATTAAAAACCATGGAGAATTTAGTCCCCACCAAGGACATCATAGGTGATGTCCTTGATGTAAAAGAAGTGGCTTGATGTATTGCCCTTCTTTTCAGTTAACTAATTTTGTGCAGGAAAGAAAGTGGGGCTGGAGAGGATGGTCACGTCCCAGTTTTCAAGCAAGTCCCTGGGATGGCCACCAAGTGTGATTTCTTGACTTTGCACAGGAAAGAATTCAAGAGCAAGCCATAGTGAAGTAAAAGAAGATAGGTTCAGATACACAGTCCACAAGGCCTTTCCTGATGGCTCAATGGTAAAGAATCTGCCTGCCAATGCAGGAGACACAGGTTTGATCCCTGGTTTGGGAAGATCTCCTGGAGAAGGAAATGCAACCCACTCCAATATTCTTGCCTGGGAAATCCCATGGACAGAAGAGTCTGGTTGGTTATAATCCATGGGGTCTCAAAGAGTTGGACATGACTTAGTGACTCAATAATAACAACACTCCACCGACAGAGCGTGGGCCATCTCAGAAGGCAAGACTACCACCAGGGTGGAGGGCGGTCAGTTTTTATAGGGGTGGATTATTTCATAGGCTAATGAGTAGGAGGATTATTCCAACTATCTTAGATAAGGGGAGGGATTTTCAGGAATTGGGACACAACACACTTCTTGGTCTTTGATGATTGGCCTCAGTACTGTCATGGTGCCTGTGGGTGTGTCATTTAGTGTGCTGATGTACACAATAAGTGTACACTGAGGTTCAAGCTCCTCTGGAAGTTGACTTGTCTGTCATCTTGGACCCAGTTGGTTCTAACCAGTTTTTGTCATGTCCTTTGTCTATGTTATTCTTTTGTTAGGTAGTTAGAACAGGGAAAAGGAGTCTGAAATGGCGGTGGCTAAAAGACAAGGAAGGGAAAAGCCCGCAAAAATAGAACAGAGGAAGGTCAAAGGAAGGTCTGAGGACCGGAGTGAGGACTTCAGGTAGAACAGCACTCCTGACTAAGTACAATTTGCATAGGGCAGGCCCAGCGGAAAGAAAAAAACATAAAAAGAGGAGACAAAGCTAGCTGTCTGTCTCTCTCCCGCGAGCTGGGGTGCTCTTCTCTTCGCATCTTTGTATGGACATGCCCTCATGCCTCAAAGATGGATTTTCCTGCTATCCTCTAAATAAAGGGAGGGGGGTTCAGGACTGGGAACATGTGTACACCCGTGGTGGATTCATGTTGATGTATGGCAAAACCAATACATTTTTGTAAAAAAAAAAAAAAAAAAAGATCTGTAACACTGAGCTGTAACACTGATTTGTCTAAGAGCTATAACATGGTCTGTTTGAGACCTGAGAGCTATAACGCGGTCTGTCCAAGACCCGAGAGCTGTGACACGCCGAGGGGGCTTTAATGTCCATCACTCCAAATCTTTGTTGTGACGAGACAAAAACCGAGGAGCATACACTCGCCTGATACTTTTAAAGGTTGTGCCATGCCCCTCCCTTCTTGTTTCAGTTGGAAGTGTGTATGTGTGCACACATGCACATTCATATCAGCACAATGAGGAGCACCCAGGGGACAATGTGAGCACTAGGATGTATTTTGGTAGAATTGGGTGGAGAGTAACTTCACATTCATCTGGAATCCCTTAATTTACTGTGTGACCCTGAGCAAGTCACTTCACTCCTGGAAGTCTCAGTTTTCTCATTTGTAAGATAAAAGGATAGCACTGAGTCCCTACCAGGTTTTAATGGTACTATAAATGTATTTAAATCATTAAGGTATATGTGTTGGAGGGGCGGGGAGGGACAAATATCTCAAAACACATATTTGTAGAAAAGAAGTAGGATCTGTTCTTGCTTATCACAGTCAAGGGAAAAACACAGGAAAGTAAACCACCATTTCCCATTTCAATTATTGATGGAAAGTGTGACCTGTCAGAAGAAAGAGGGGGAACTGACTGAGAGATTGAGACTTTTTTGTGTAATTTGTGTTTAAATTCAGGCAATAGCTTCCTTTTGTTGCAGGAATGGGCACTTCCTCCAGGGCCCGAAGATTGTTAGACAATCTTTCAAATTGTCTAACATTTGGAAATGAATTGTCTGAGGAGACACACGAGCTGACAAAGCAACAGACTTTATTGGGAAGGGGCGCCCAAGGGCAGAGCAGCAGGTGAGAGAACTCAGAACTGCTCTGTTACATGGCTTGCAATCCCAGGTTTTATAGTCATGGGTTATTTTCCAGGTTGTCTCTGGCCAATCACTCTGACTTAGAGTCCTTCCTGGTGGCACAAGCATCTCTCAGCCAAGATGGATTCCAGCAAGGATTCTGGGAGGTTGGTAGAATATAAGGACAGGCATCTCCTCTCTCCTTTTGACATTTCCTGAATTCTTTTGGCTGGTGGTAGCTTGTTATAATAGTTCCATGTTCCTTACCAGGACCTCCTGTTGTAAGATAACTCATTCATGTGGTTACTATTGGGCTTGGCTAGGGGTTGGGGGTGGAATTGGGGGTGAGAGAGTGAGGGGCAGTTTTAGTCAGTGATTCCCCTAATACTTTTAACCCTTTATAACGGATACTCAGCATCAATAGCATTGTTATGCTAAATTATTTTTTTCTCCATAAAAGGGGGTATGCCCTTCTCAGAAGAAACATTCCAGTGGTAATTAAGTTCTAAATTAAGTTCTATTTCCCTCTGCTAGGCCTCTCTGTTCAACCCCAGACTATTTTTTTCTTACTCTCTTTGCTATGTTAATCAAGGTTTCCACAGATTTTCCAACCTTTTACCCTCATAGGCTGCTATTTCTTACCCCACCATCTTATTTTTTGCCAGAATTCTCTAAATTCCTTCAAATGCTGAAGGAATTCTCTAAATTCCTTCAACACTTCTCCCAGCCCCTTTGTCCCTTCTGTGTTAGAGCCCAGTCCACACCTTCAGCAGTGACCCTATTGCCTTCATCCATGGACTTCACCTGTGTGGAGGGCACTAGCATGAGCTTGGAATTGTGATGGAAAATCAAGGTGGAATGGATATTACTAAGAAAGCTCTATAAAATAGAGCTGAGAGGCTTGCATCAGAATCAGTCATAACTCTTGTAACTTTAACAGTCATATGCCTTTTGCCTTTATAAACTCCCGGCTGTTTTTCTTTCCTGTACACTCTTGGTTTTACCCAAATCTTTGTCTTCCAAATTGCAGTTCCTAGGACCACACATGAAACTCTGTTCTTTGTAGCTTTGTTATTGATTGCTGTTATACAAAATACCAACTTTCTACTTGCATCACCTCAATCTAGTTATTTAATTTTTCTGTGTCTTGATTTTCTCATTCATCAAATACAGATAATAGGCACTTCCCTGGTGGTCCAGTGCTTAAGATTTCATGCACCCAATGTAGGGAGCCCAGGTTCGATCCCTGGGCAGGGAACTAGGACCCACATTCCACAGTGAAGATCCCGAGTGCTGCAACTAAGACCCAGTGCAGCCAGATTAAAAAAACGAAGAAATATAAATAATAAGGGAACTTTCTCCATACCTTTCTTGTAAATATTAAATCAGTCTATGTGCATTAAAGACTTAGCACAAAACTGGCAGACAGTAAAGAGTAAGTAGATATAAGATATTATATGTTTATACAATTATATTTTATATATTTCTGTGCCCACTCCAAAAGCAGGGTTTGTAGGCAGTACAAACACTTTTATTCCAACAGCACAACTGACAAACTTTACTGAAAAGCTGAAATTTTAAAAATAAAGTTGGTTATTTTGCATCATGTAAAAACCCTTCTCCTATCTATCTCCCTTCAAAAATCAAAGGTTTCTGAATTTGTACCTATATTTCTGTAACAATTTGTAATTGAACTTACTCTTGGTAGTCAGTTTTATCTCCCCAATCTGGATGCCTTTTACTTTCTTTTTTGTTACCTTATTGCACTGAATGGGGCCTTTAGTACAAGGTTGAGTAGAGTGGTGAGGTGACCCTTCTTGCTTTGTTCCTGATCTTAGGGAAAATGAATTTAATATTTTACCAGTAAATGGTATTAGCTCTGAGATTTTTCTACAAGCTCTAAGCTTGTAGGTGCCCATGATGGTTAGCTTTATGTGTTAACTTGACCATGACAAAGGATGTACACATAGCTGGTAAACCTTATTTCTGGGTATGTGTGTAAGAGTATCTCCAGAAGAGGTTAGCATTTGAATTAGGAGGTTGAGTAAAGATAGTTCTCACTAATGCCGGTGGCATCATCCAACCCACTGAATGTGTGGATAGAACAGAAGGCAGGCCAGTCTACTCAACCTGAGACATCCATCATCTCTCATCAGACAGTGTCACTCCTGGTTTTGGGGCTTTGGGATTCAGATCAGAACTAGTTTACACCACTGACTCCAAATTTTCAGGACTTTGAAACTGAACAGAATTGCACTATATCTTTTCTGGGTTTATTTGCTTTGTGGACAGCAGATTGTGGAACTTCTCAGCCTCCATAACTGTTTGAGTCAATTCCTATGAAAAAATCTCTTCTTATATCTATCTATATCTGCATCTAATCTATCTATATCCTATTGGATATATCCTATAATCTATCTTTTTCTCTTGGAGAACTCTGATTAAGCCAATGCCCTTCATCAAATCCCCTTCTACTCCTAATTTTCTGAGAGTTTCTTTTAAAAATCATGAATGGATATCAAATTTTGCAAATGTTTTTTTTAATCCTCTTTTTTTTTAATGGTTAGAAAATAATCTTAATTAATGGACACATATGCTGTTTACAAATTTTCAATTACAAACATGATCATAATAAATGGCATCAGGCTAATATCCTAAAGATAAATTTCCAGGAGCAGGAATATTGAAAAGGATGTGTATTTATAATTTTGATAGTATAAACAATTGCCCTTCCTAGGAACTTTACAAATATATATTCCCACTATCAGGTAAAAAGTTTTTACCACAAGGTAAAACTCTTTTCAGTAAATGTATAAATTGCATCTCTTTTTATGAGTGATCATAAATATCTTTTCTTCTATTTAAGAAACTTTTTATATTTATTCTTCCCATCTTTTGCCCATTTTTTTACTCTGTGTGTATGTGTGTGTATATGTAAATGACTTTTTGAATTGATTTTTAGGATATTATTTTTTATATATCAATATTTCTTAGTCAATTTATTATTTTTTGACTTTGCTTTTGATATGTGTGTAAAGGTGATATTTTAACCTGAATCTCATTATTTCCATTAACTTTTCTGATGAGCTAGAAATGGACCTTATGAGAAAATGTGGGAAATACTGTAGTTTTATCAATTCCTTTGACAAATCATCTTGTGGAAAGTTGTCCACAGTGGTAAAACTTATAATAATAGTGAGCTGATTCCTGCTAATTTTTTTTTTTCACAGAAAGTAATGAATATAACTTGTTTCTTTTTTAATTGGTGTGGATAAAAGCTATTATCCTTACTTATTCATATCATTTCTTTAGTATTAGAGAAGCAGTAAAGGTAAAGGAACTGGGTGATACTATTTGATGCATATGGAGTTATTATGTGCCCTTGACTCAAGATCACCTTGAAATGATTAGTAGTCTGGATTCAAATAGAATATTCCTTATTTCCAATAGTATGCCATTCAATGATATCTTAGCCCAAAGGTCACATGTGGTGGTAATAGGGGAGTCCCAAGGCCTCATTTCCAACCTAGACTCTCCAACTTGGGGATTTTTGAAAGCCTAATTTTTTTAGCCCTTACTTGGATATCAAAGTGCTGAGTTCACAGTGATGAATTCAACCAACTCTTTATTTAACTTGTACTGTCATTGCATTCTGTGTACAACACAATCTCACATGATGTTGGCACATACGATGGAAACAAAAGTTATTTTTTCTTTTAAAATTAATTTAAAAAATAGTGTTATGACATAATTATCTTCCTTCCTTGTCTTTAACTTCTGTTTTCTGTTGCTTTTTTGTTAACCTAAACTCAGCTCACCCACTCTTTCCTTAGCTTTTTTTGGATCTATATCTCAGTTCCTTTTTTCTTCTTCTTAAGACATACAGGAAAATCTCTTTCTAGGGCTAATTATGTTCATGTTTGCTACACTCTTGAGCAATTTATTTTAGTAAATCAAAGAAGAATGTATTTTTAGAACATCCCAGGAAGAATGCATATACTGGTTAAGTTCAATTACACCTACTGCTGAAAGAAACCTACAGAAGTGGAGGTACAGAGAGTGGAGTAAAGAATTTTGTTCATTTGTACTATTCACCAAGGTTTTAACAGTACTTAATTATCATATTTATCATCATTCACTTATTTATGCTTCTATTTAATGAATAGTTGTTAAATAAATACATGCAAAATTATTTTCATACTCTGAGGTTTTTTGTTTTTTAAGTTGATGGTTGATATAAACACTATCATCAAGATTGCTGGGAGAAATATCATTAACCTCAGATATGCAGGTGATACCACCCAAACGGCAGAAAATGAAGAGGAACTAAAGAGTCTCTTGATGAAGGTGAAAGAGGAGAGTAAAAAAGCTGACTTAAAACTCAACATTCAAGAAACAAAGATTATGGCATCTGGCTCCATCACTTCATGGCAAATAGATGGGGAAACAATGGAAACAGAGACAGACTTTATTTTCTTAGACTCTAAAATCACTGAGGACAATGACTGAAGCCATGGAATTAAAAGAAATTTGCTCCTTGGAAGAAAAGCTATGATAAACCTAGACAGCATATTCAAAAGCAGGGACATTACTTTGCCAACAAAGTTTTGTCTAATCAAAGCTATGGTTTTTCTAGTAGTCATGTACTGATGTGAGAGTTGGACCATAAAGAAGGCTGCACGTTGAAGAAATAATGTTTTCCTATTGTGGTGCTGGAGAAGATTCTTGAGAGTCCCTTGGACAGCAAGGAGATCAAGCCAATAAATCCTTAAGGAAATCAATCCTGAATATTTACTGGAAGGACTGATATTGAAGCTGAAGCTCCAATACTTTGGCCACCTGATTTGAAGAGTTGATTTATTGGAAAAGACCTTGATGCTGGGAAAGATTGAGGGCAAGAGGAGAAGGGGACAACAGAGGGTGAGATGGTTGGATGGCATCATTGACTCAATGGACATGAGTTTGAGTCAACTCTGAGGGGTAGTGAAGGACAGGGAAGCCTGGTGTGCTGCAGTCCCTGGGGTTGCAGAGTCAGGCTCAACTGTACAACTGAACAGCACCAGCAGCAGTTGCCGATAACCTTGACAAATGAAGGTTCATTTGTTTTTGAAAATGGAGAGAAGAAGAAACAGCAAGTGGAGACACATCAGGCAACTTTGCTGTAAAGGAGAATATACACATAGCATGGTAGTTGGAGATAAATGTGGGATCATGGGACTTTTGTTTGGTGTTAGGTAGAAATTGAGGCAGGAGATAGATGGACCCCAGGCTGAATACTAGAGTTTGTCCCCTGTGGATAAATACTCCAAGATGAAGAGGAGGAGGAGTTAAGCCCTGCCCAGATATGAAACTATATATTTCTCATTCTAAAGGTCAAGGAGACCTTCCTTGAAAGTTAAAAAGGAGGGGGTGACACCCCATAGTAGGTGATGTCAACCTACCCATAGGCCTCTTCACAAGAATCCATCTTTGCTAGATGCACATGCATACATGGGAAGGCCCGGAGATAAACCAAATATGGGCTCAGAACCAGGCAAAGCAAGATAATTTGCCAGAGGAAACCTAAAAGAAATGCCCCATATCAGTGATTCAAACTATCATGATGCCACAGTAAATTTCATTTATGTGCATGGAGGTCTCATATCAATAAGATCTAAGATGTGACCAGAGCAGGGAGACTTTATACCTTTTTAGACAAAGAAACAATGAATATATATCTATGGAAAACTGAGAAGACAAGGAAAGTTAGGTTTTGGGTGCTTAATTAGTGAAGAATCTAAACAGAATTTGAGTTTAGGTAGTAAATTAAAGGACTAAAAATGTTTATACAGACTTCTTGGCCTGAATTCTCTGTCTCTGGTGAGGATGTCCTTCTGTCTCCAGATACAGGTAGAGAATTTTCACACAAGTGATTTATTTCCTACTTTAAGGGAGACAGAAAGGATGATCAGAGTGTCCCTCTTGCATTGGCTATTTCTTCAGTAAAACCATCTACATGCCACAGAGGAACATTTTAGGATGGCCCACCCTGAAGTAAAAATTGAGGGACAGGGGAGAACAGGGATAACTTTAGAGTGATGTCTGAGTAGGAAAGAAGGAATTCTTTTTCCTGAACAATCAATCTGTGCATGAATTGGCCTTAGATAGAAACAGGGAAAACATCCCTCTCTTAAAAAAAAAAAAAAGATTTATTTATGGCTGTGCTGGGTCTTCATTGCTGTGCTGGCTTTTATCTAGTTGGGGGGCTACTCTCCAGTTGGTGGGCAGGCTTTTCATTGAGGTGGCATCTCTTGCTGCAGAGCACAGGCTCTAGGGCATGCGGGCTTCAGTAGTTGTGGCTCCCTGGCTCTAGAACACAGACTCAATACTGTAGTGTGTGGGCTTAGTTGCTCTGAGGCATGTGGGATCTTTCCAGATCTGGGCTTGAATCTGTGTCTCCTGCATTGGCAGGTGGATTCTTTACCACTGAGCCACCAGGGAAGCTTTCAAACATCTCTTTTATCTGGAGGGAAAGTGGCAGGAATGGAGCAGGAAAGTTGGTACCATTAGGAGTGGTGCGCATAGACATTCCTTTATGATTGCCTCCATATTCTCAGTAAAATCAGAAGTGTAGCCATCAGTTGGGACTGAGGAGAAGTGGGGAATTATTGGAGGTTTGAGGTGAAATAATCGTCGGGGAGAATAAAAGAATGTTTGTAATTGTAGGAGGGATGTTGGGCAGTTATAAGGTGGTGACAAATTTAAAGTAGACAGCCAGCAGGATGTGTGTGTGTGCACGTGTATACACTGGAGTGCTTCCAGTCACATTCTCAGATGCAGTTACTGAGAAAGTGATGTTTGGATTTGTTTATGTTTTGCCTGTAAAGCTCAATTCAGGGAGAGAGAGGCAAGGGCCTTGAGAGTTTTGGCAGTGGAGTAATAATGACGTTGGGCCTTGAAATCTAAGCTGAGTAAGGACTGAAGTGAGACTTTGTAAGGAAGCAAGAGATGGATAAATCAATGAATTGGAATTCCTAGGGCATTTGAGGAATTATTGGATTAAATTTATTAACTAAAAAGGCAAGTCATAGTGGTCAAAGAGAGGAGAAATTTAAATGGAGTATATGAGTTATTAGTAATGATATGATGTAGTATTAAAATATGACTCAGATTCAGACTTAAATTGAAGAAAGTAGGAAAAACCACTAGACCATTCAGGTATGACCTAAATAAAATTCCTTATGATTATACAGTGGAAGTGAGAAATAAATTTAAGGGACTAGATCTGATAGATAGAGTGCCTGATGAACTATGGAATGAGGTTCGTGACATTGTACAGGAGACAGGGATCAAGACCATTCCCAAGAAAAATGAATGCAAAAAAGCAAAATGGCTATCTGAGGAGGCCTTACAAATAGCTGTGAAAAGAAGAAATGCAAAAAGCAAAAGAGAAAAGAAAAGATATACCCATATGAATACAGAGTTCCAAAGAATAGCTAGGAGAGATAAGAAAGCCTTCCTCAGTGATTAATGCAAAGAAATAGAGGAAAGCAATAGAATGGGAAAGACTAGAGATATCTTCAAGAAAATGAGAGATACCAAGGTAACATTTCATGCAAAGATGGGCTCAATAAAGGACGAAATGGTACAGACCTAACAGAAGCAGAAGATATTAAGAAGAGGTGGCAAGAATACACAGAAGAACTGTACAAAAAAGATCTTCATGACCCAGATAATCATGATGGTGTGATTGCTTAGCTAGAGCCAGACATCCTGGAATGCGAAGTCAAGTGGGCCTTAGGAAGCATCACTATGAACGAATTCCAGTTGAGCTATTTCAAATCCTGAAAGATGATGCTGTGAAAGTGCTGCACTCAATATGCCAGCAAATTTGGACAACTCAGCAGTGGCCACAGGACTGGAAAAGGTCAGTTTTCATTCCAATCCCAAAGAAAGATAATGCCAAAGAATGCTCAAACTACCACATAATTGCACTCATCTCACATGCTAATAAAGTAAAGCTCAAAATTCTCCAAGCCAGGCTTCAGCAATACGTGAACCATGAACTTCCAGATGTTCAAGCTGGTTTTAGAAAAGGCAGAGGAACCAGAAATCAAATTGCCAACATCTGCTGGATCATCGAAAAAACAACAGTTCCAGAAAAACATCTATTTCTGCTTTATTGACTGGTCAAAGGCCAAACGGAGAAGACGATGGCACCTCACTTCAGTACTCTTGCTTGGAAAATCCCATGGACGGAGGAGCCTGGTAGGCTGCAGTCCATGGGGTTGCGAAGAATCAGACACAACTGAGCGACTTCACTTTCACTTTTCACTTTCATGCATTGGAGAAGGAAATGGCAACCCACTCCAGTGTTCTTGCGTGGAGAATCCCAGGGACGGGGGAGCCTGGTGGGCTTCCGTCTATGGGGTCGCACAAAGTCAGACACGACTGAAGCGACTTAGCAGCAGCAGCAAGAAAGGCCAAAGCCTTTGACTGTGTGGATCACCACAAACTGGAAAATTCTGAAAGAGATGAGAATACCAGACCACCTGACTTGCCTTTTGAGAAATCTGAATGCAGGTCAGGAAGCAACAGTTAGAACTGGACATGGAACAACAGACTGGTTCCAAATAGGAAAAGGAGTATGTCAAGGCTGTATATTGTCACCATGCTTATTTAACTTATATGCAGAGTACATCATGAGAAACCCTGGGCTGGATGAAGCAACAAGCTGGAATCAAGATTGCTGGGAGAAATATCAATAACCTCAGTTATGCAGATGACACCACCCTTATGGTAGAAAGTGAAGAAGAACTAAAGAGCCTCTTGATGAAAGTGAAAGAGGAGAGTGAAAAAATTGGCTTAAAACTCAACATTCAAAAAACTAAGATCATTGCATCTGGTCCCATCATTTCATGGCAAATAGGTGGAGAAACAGTGGAAACAGTGGCAGACTATTTTGGGGGGCTCCAAAATCACTGTGGATGGTGACTGCAGCCATGAAATTAGAAGACTCTTACTCCTTGGAAGAAAAATTGTGACCAATCTAGACAGCATATTGAAAAGCAGAGACATTATTTTGCCAACAAAGGTCCATCTAGTCAAAGCTATGGTTTTTCCAGTTGTTATATATGGATGTGAAAAGTGGACTATAAAGACAGCTGAGTGCTGAAGAATTGATGCTTTTGACCTGTGGTGTTGGAGAAGACTCTTGAGAGTCCCTTGGACTGCAAGGAGATCCAAGAAGTCCATCATAAAAGAAATCAGTCATGAATATTCATTGGAAGGACTGATTTGAAGCTGAAACTCCAATACTTTGGCCACCCGATGCAGAGAACTGACTCATTTGAAAAGACCCTGATGCTGAGAAAGATTGAAGCAGGGAGCAGAAGGGGCCGACAGACAATGAGATGGTTGGATGGCATCACTGACTCAATGGACATGAGTTTGAGTAAATCCTGGAGTTGGTGATTGACAGGGAGGTCTGGTGTGTTGCAGTCCATGGGGTCACAAAGAGTCAGACATGACTGAGAGACTGAACTAAACTGAAAATATGACTCAGGAAGTCTATATAAAAGTAGTCTATTGAAATACAAGATCATGGGAGGACAGGTTGTAAAGAAATTATGAAGGACTTCCCTGGTGGTCCAGTTGTTAAGAATTCTTACTTCCACTGCAGGGGTCATGGGTTCAATCCCTAATCTGGGAACTAAGATCCCACATACCTCACAGAGCATCCAAAAAAAAAATTCTTTTAAAGAAGAAATTATGAGGCCATTATATTGAACACATTATTTGTATATGTTCCAGTTACCTCTTTTTGTATAACAAAGCTAATCAAAACTTAGGTAAAACAACAATGTATTATCTCATGGTACTGTGGTTAGTTCCAGTGGTTAGCTGAAATTACCGTCTTTTAAACACTCAACTGGGTGGAAGTCCAAGATGGCTCACGCATAGGGCTGACAGTTGATGCTGGCTGCTTGCCAGAAGCTCAGCTAGGCTGTTGCTCAGACTGCCAACATATGGTTGCTTTATGTAACTTGGACTTCTCACATCACAAGCACTGGTTTACAAAGGGAAGTGTCCCAAGAGTGAGTGTTCCAAGGAAAAGAAAGCAGAAACCACAAAGCCAGTACAGGGTTACACCCAAACTGGTACAGTGATAGAGTGTGATTTCACCATATTCTGTTTTTTTGGCCATGCAGTATGCAGGATCTTAGTTCCCCAATCAGGGATCAAACCTGCATCCTCTGTATTGGAAGCTTGGAGTCTTAACCACTGGACCGCCAGGAAATTCCCCATATTCTATTAGTAGAAGCAGTCTCAGGGCCCGCATAGATTCAAGGGGGAGTGAAGGACAGAGACTAGCTCTTGAAAAGGGTGGCAAAGTAATACTGCAGAAGAGCAAACACATGGAATGAGAGATATTGTTGTGGCCATCTTTGGAAAAGAAAATTTTCTGTAGTGTGAATACTGAAATTGATGATAACAGGACTAGCATTGGTGGGAAAGAGGGTGAGTTGGATGTTAAAACGTTGATTAGGAAGAACAACTCAGAGATATCTTGTTGAAGATATCTGCAACAAGGAGAAATAAAAGATAATGAGTTTGTTAGCATAAACTTTAGCTCCCTTTCCTTGGTTTATTAGCTCGAACTGTTTTGTAATTTTACTCATTGCCTTACTAATTATGGTGTAAACCTTTACCTTATGACAGCTTTTGTTCTAAAGGTGTTATATGATACAACTTCACTTCAGCATTATAACCTGACAATTGTATATTTTCATTTCTCCCCTCCCAGTCTCTGGTCTATTGTCATCTATTTATTTCTACATACGTGAGACACCCCACTATTCTTTTGTTATTTTTTGTTTTAATCGGGTGATGGTTTAAACACATTTAAATAATAAGAAAAGATCTTACATGCTTATTCAAATAGTTACCATTTCTACTGGTCTTCATTATGTTGTATAGATCCATATTTCCATTTGGTACTATTTTCTTTCCACCTAAGGAATATTTAATATTTCTGAAACATTTCTTGTAGTGTGAATCTACTGTTGATGAATTATTTTAGCTTTATATATGGGGGCGACAGAGGATGAAACAGTTGAATCTCATCATTGACTCAATGGACATGAGTTTGAGCAAACTCCAGGAGACAGGAAAGGACAAGGAAGCTTGGCGTGCTGCCGTCTATAGGGTCAAAAAGAGTTGGACACAAATGAGCAACTGAACAACAATGTCTGAAAAGCTCTTTCCCCCACCCACTTCTGTTTTTGAAAGATGTTTTTATTAGGTATAAACTTCTAAGCAACAGGTTTTTTTCTTTGAGTACTTTAAAGATGTTGCTCAATTGTATCTCATGCATTTTTTTTTCAACAAGAAATATTCTATCATCTTTATATTTCTTCCTCTCTATGTATCTTATTTCTTTAGCTGCTTTAAAATATTTCTTTCTCACTTGTTTGAGACACTTGATTACTGTGAACCTTGGTGTAGTTTTCTTGTTTCTAGGTTTCATTAAATTTCTTGAATCTGTGGTTTTCATCAGATTTTGAAATATTTGCACCATTTTTTCATTTCATATTTTTTCTCTTCCTTAAGAAGTCCTCCTTTCATTTGAAGTCTCCAATGATACATTTAATAAAACACTTCAAGTTATCCCACAGTTCACTGAAGCTTTGTTTAATTTTTGATACTTTCTATTCTATTTTACATTTTGTATAGTATGTCTTACAAGCCCTTAACCCTTTCTTCTGCAATGCTTAGTCTGCCATTAATTTCTTCCAGTTTATCTTTTCATCTCAAACAGTATAGTTTTCATCCTTGGATTTTTTATTATTTTAAAAGAGCTTCCATGATTCTACTTCACATACTCAATCTTATCTCTAGCTTTTTAAACATATGCTATATAGTCATTATAACTGTTTTAAGGTCCTGAACTACTGATTCTGTTGTATGGGTTGGTTTTTATTTTCTTTTTCTTTTTAGGTACAGGCCACATTTTTCTGCCTTTTGCATTCTTAGTAGTTTTTGATCAGGTACATTTGTGGATTTTGCCTTTGTGGATGCTCAAAATTCTTATAAATGTTCTTTAGCCTTGTTCTGGGATACAGGTTCTTGAAAACAGTTTTAGGCTCTGAGTCTTTCTTTTAAGCTGCGTTGACAGGACCAGTGAAGTGTTTTAGACTTATTTTTGTTGAATTATTGAAGCAAAGGTCTTTTGTTCATCGTACTTGGTAGCACTAATTATGAGGTTTTTCTTGTCTGTGAATTGGAAACAGGCGCTATCTTATTTCTGTGTGAGCTGTACAGGTACTATTTCCTTTGTTCCTTTTGGTGAGTTCTTTCCTGAACCTTTGGTAGTTCACCATCCCCCTCCCCATCCCTCTCACACACACAGACACCCAGTGATCAGTACTCAAAGGCTCAAGGGGGATCCTCAGCTGAACTCCAGAGTTCATTATGAAATGATCACCATTATAAGTCTAGTAATCATCCATTCTCATACGAAGTTACTACAATATTATTGATTGCATTCAAATTATTAATCATTTGACACTTATAGAGTGGAAATGAGAACAATCAGGCATAGATCTTGCATTTATAAAACTCAGTGGGCACAGCTGGAACGCTAATAGGGTAGATTAGAAGCTTAGGTTGTCCAGAAGTAGCTGATAAGCATGCATGTCATTCAGATTCAGTATAATAATTCTGCTTTCCAAAAGACTTTCCTTAATGAACAAGATAGAGGCTGTGTCTAAATATTAGTAACTGTGTAAATTTCTTAAGAGGTCATTACAGATTTTATAAAACAATACTTATTTTAGTTTAAGGTAACTAGAAAAACAAAACATATAATTCGTAACACTTTAAATGAAGAAAGTGTGGGCCAGGAAGTCAAATCAATAGTAAACTATTCTGAGTCTTAGAACAGCAACCCATTCTCCAACAATTGGTTCAAAAATACTAAGTACTGACTGTACTAAGAAGCAATCCCTACTTAGTTACATGGGTGGGCTGTATGTTGTTCTTTTCCATTATCAAAACAATTCAATGAAAAGGTCTAAAAATGCACCTCCAAAGGGTTCATTTTATTGTACAAATGCCATCTGCTTTATAGCTAATGATCAGATCTCAGAAACAGAGACATTATTCCAGGAAATGGTGAAAGATATTTAGTATTAATCTAACATGTTACTTGTGAAGAAGTATCTGGCAGGCAAGAAAAGTTCTGTGTGTTTTATTTAGGAAAAATTCGGTATCATTTTTCGCTATAGTTTAAATGATCTCTAAGACTTTGTACAAATGTAAATATAAAAATTAAAATATACTGCGCACTATAATTTTAGAAGCTGTACTTTTTACTGAGCATAGGGATTATTCAGTAAAAATTTGCTGAATTAATCTGGCCCTAAGAATAAATTTCTTTTAAGGCGGGTTTAAATGATACAAAATAATGACTTAGCATTGTAATAAAATGTTGTCAATTTTATTAAAAGTAGATTCCATTTCTTCACACAAGTAAGTTTTGTGTTTTTTTAAAGCCCATTTTATTGTATTGTTTCATCAGAGTAAGTTGGCTCAGTGAAACTGTCACTGATAAAAACACGTACAAAATTAGCACCAAACATCTATAAATGCAGATAGCCACAATGACCTTTCCAGTATGTACAATCTCCCTTTACACATACACACATATATTTACAGCTAATAAATAACATTGAAAGTCAAAGCATTGCTGATATATATATAGTGAAGTCTGTAGAAGTCAGAGTTCCCAGGGCCATACACTGACTGAATTTATACTTTCTTAAGTTGATGTACCCTTGCTCAAAACCCAAATCTCGAGAATTAATGAATTATAACAATGAAGGGGGATGCCAACAACAAGTCACACAACATTTTATTTTTAGAGAGAATTCATTCCAAACTGGCTGATGTCAATCACAGCATTCACTCTACTTTGTACAGGCACAACCGTATCTCTCAGATGAAGGAGTGTTCCGGCACCACTGGAACATTTTCTACTCAGTGTGTTCTAATGTACCTCTTAATCATTTACCTTCCGAGCCATGCTAAGCAATAATCGTGTATGTGGGGCTTCATACGTGAATATGTGTTCAGACACCCACACACATTCACAGTTTGGATTTTCAGTAATAGCCTCTGAAATATTTGACTTCTCTATCATTTGATAATAATATATAGAAAAGCATTCTGAAAATATGAGATCTAGTTTATAAATAAATGTTCACTCACTCTTGACTAGTTGTTAAAAACAACTTTCATGACAATTCACGTGGATATAGCAATTGATCCTTTTCATTGTCCACAATGGTTTTAAGCACTGCCAGTGACTATATGACTGACTGTAACTTTTCTGTTTCTTTACTTAGTAAAAACAATCTTTGTCTAAAATTTGTAGGACTTTGCATGATGCAAAGTTTCATCTTGAATACGTGTTTTCTTATCAAAGTTAGGGAAGAAAGAGACATGCTCAAAGTCTGACTGAAGCATGGCTGAAATTAGCCTAAAATTGAACAGTAACTATCATACATTAAAGGACTTCAATGAATATAATTTTGAAAGTCTGATAATAAAATTACAGTATCATTTTTTTCCCTCTGTAGTTAAAATTCTGTATCAGCTGATGATAACAGTCTCAGTTGAAAAGCCTATCTAGGGAAAAACTATTAAAATATAATCTTGAGACAAAGCAGGAAAAGGAAGGGGAAATACTAAACCATAAACTGTTAAGTTTATTAAGATTTAATTGATCTCAACTTTATATATCTCCTTTAATTTGTAACTTAGTTATGATGCAACCAACCGTAGAGGGGGTTTAAAGGTTCAGTGCTTTATCAACTCTATTCTTCATTTCTATCTCCAAGTCACTAGTTCCTGGTTCATTCTTGGACTGCATTCCAATGGCAAGAGGAGAGTAATTCCAAGAAAGTAGGGATTTTGATTGATAAGTAAACGGGTCCTACTCACGCTGCAAAAAAACTTACTTCCTATATTTAGACTCGGAGAAAACTTTGAGAAGGTTATCAGTCTAGAAAACGCAGAATCCCAATTAAAAATGAGATTTTAATCAATTTTAGGCTATGGCTAAACTTACTACATGAAGAGATCTGATTATTTTATCATTTTAAATAACTCATATTTTTTCAAAGGACAGAATGCAGTGCTTTTCATATCTGTTATTTTTTTAATGTTGGAAGATGTGCTATTTGGCCACTATACACCTCAAATTGAATTAGTTTTAGTATTTGAGACTGTCTCCTAAAATAACTAATAAGGCTAGAGCTGGGGTTAATACTCAGGAAAATCCACATTTCACCATCTAAAGCACTGGCGTCTTTTGTAAAAGTTACTTCATTCTTCATAGAATTCATATGCTGTTCTTTCTTCTGTAGCTTTGCCAAGTTTCTGAGAGAAAACAGAGGAAGAATAGCAATTTATTATCTTAGTGTTTTATAACCCTCTTCCGTCCCTCACCACCTTCAAGATGAAAAAGTAGTCAACCAGAAGTTCAGAACAAAGGTTGTGAGAATAAATGTAATCAGAGGAAGTGGCAGGCTCATAGGAGTCAGACAGTCTAGTATTTACTTAGCCATGTCTTGATAAGGAGTTTCCTTTTCAGAAGACTGAATTGAATGATTTCAAAATTTAGCAAGATTTCTTACCTCTAAAACTTGTTAAATAAAATACCTATTTTTTTTTTCCTTTTCTTGTGGTATGAGTCTTCTAAAGAGTTTTACCAGAAGATGAGAGAGAAGCTTTTAGTTCATTGACTTAGTCACAGAGGTGAGAAACAGCAGAAGCTTATTAGTCTGAGTCATAATTACCTCCTAGATAAAGTTCAGGAGTAAAAAAAAAAAAAAACTCCCTAAATATCTGTTGTTTCAGTAATCTTATCATCAGATGAAGAACATATCACTAGACTATCTTAGATAAAGTCTTATAACTTACACAAATGTGACAAGAAATACTTGATAAACAGATGAGTTGGTTCCTAATTTTTCAAGATTTTTTTTTTTTTAATTCACATTACAGATTAAAGTCATGGATGACCTTGGGATAATATATACATAAGAATGTTTGTCTACAATGGCACCCCACTCCAGTACTCTTGCCTGGAAAATCCCATGGACCGAGGAGCCTGGTAGGCTGCAGTCCAAGGGTTGCTAAGAGTCGGACACGACTGAGCGACTTCACTTTCACTTTTCACTTTCATGCATTGGAGGAGGAAATGGCAACCCACTCCAGTGTTCTTGCCTGGAGAATCCCAGGAATGGTGGAGCCTGGTGGGCTGCCGTCTATGGGGTCACACAGAGTCGGACACGACTGAAGTGACTTAGCAGCAGTAGCAGTATCAGCAGTACATAACTTAAATTCATATATAAAACTTCATATAGGAGTTCCTTTTGAAGAGTTAAAACAAATATGAAGAACCTCAGATTTGTGATGAAGAAAAACAAAGCAATGAAGCTCTTAGTAGAAGTATACACTTAGATAAAAATTCAATTATTCTCCCTGGCTCAATACCAGTAACTATTCTCCATTTCAAGTTTATCTTGAGTGCTTTTACATTAATGTTTTTAATCCAGATGGCTTCATCTTGTCCAAAGTATATATGTCATAACGCCATAATGTAAAAAAACTAAAAGGTAAATATTATACATGTATAGAGAAAGTCTGAAATCCACACTTATCCATTGATAAACTGTATTATAAAATAGAAATTAAAAATAAAAGAGATATGTCACATAGAACCTTTAATATGCTTTTTCTGATTAGAGAATTCTTCTGTACTTTTGTCTGTAAATGCAACTGCGGAAGACAAACCAAAAGCAATTAGCTTTTCTATTTCCGTATGATGTTGTGACCAACTTTTCCCATTGTTTTCTCGTGTCACTGGCTGGTATGATATGATCTAAGCTTTCCCCCTTTATACTTACAACCCTTCAGCACTTGCACCTGGCAAGGGGATGAGTGGAGGAATGGAAGTGGCATACTTTGGGAATTCCAGGAGGGAACGTGGTGGAGAGAGAGGCAGTCACATGTTCAGTCTCTACTTAGTACTGACGCTCTGGAAAAATCAGCTGACAGCTGCCATGTGGATTAAAAGGTCAGGTAGAAAAGATCCAGGCAGTTGTTTTGAGGTAGAAAAGAGAACCATCTTCTAAACTTTTAAGTCCACAAGCTTTCCATCTTTGGGGGTTTTGAGACGGAGGCTTGGTGGCTGCCCCTTTGGCTCCCTGTCCTGGAATCTGCTGGCACTTAGAGTCAAGGAGGACTCTGGTTTTGGCTGATGTTTCACTCCCCTGGGTACCTCCCAGGAGGAGCTGTGCCCATAGCCACAGTGATGGCTACAAACTTGTGATATATGCTCTGCACACAGGTCTGTAAAGGGAGCAGGGTTGCAGTACAGGAAAAAACAGAAGTGAAGATTTTGTGGTAATTCAAGAAGTAAAATAAAACCTATGAAGTGCACCAGAGCTGGCATAAAGAACAGGAAAAAGAAAATAGAGGAAGTACTGCTAAAAGCAAATGGACAGGTCTAATGTGCGTGGGTGTGTGTGAGTGTGTGTGTGTATGCTCAGTCGCTCAGTTGTGTCCAACTCTTTGTGACTCCATGGGCTGTAGCCGTCCAGGCTCCTCTGTCCATGGGATTTCCCAGGCAAGAATACTGGAGTGGGTTGACATTTCCTACTCTAGGGCATCTTCCCGACCCAGGAATTGAACTCGCATCTCCTGCATTGGCAAGCGAATTCTTTACTACTGAGCCATCGGGAAACCCCCTAATGTGTATACAGAAGACTTTAAGAAAGACCACCTGAAGGTTCTCATCACAAGACTCAATCCAAGACTCTAGTTCAGGGTGAAGGGCAAAGCATGAAGCAGCATCCCTTGGAGAGCAAGTTCAAGATACCCAGAAAGCCTGAGCCCATGATGCTCACCAGCCAGACTTTCTATTCAGAGACTTGTCATGGCATTTCACAAATATCACAGGTGACTTTCCTTTCTGCAGATAAGACATTTTCTCCCGGGAACAGAAGATCACCCTGTGGAAGAAATTGTATGTCAACACAGCATATTGGAACAATAAAAATGACTTCAAAAATAAATGCTTCTGTCAGGGTTTTCTGAAACTCACATGATTCTTCTGACTGTTTTGATATTTCCAATAATTAACTATTTATACTCAGGCCATTCCAGTCAGCAACACATCTGAATCAGATGGTTATTTGCAGGCTTAATGCACTGTTTGGCAATAAAGCTCGTTCATTAATATAGACTGGCATACAGATAGCCTGGAGCAGGTTTAAAATCACCAGGCTCTTAGAAAAAGATGATACAAGATCAACTTTACCACTTCTTAGTGTTTGCATTAAGGAATTCAGAAATCAGCCTTCAACTGGCCCTGCTAGAGAAACATTACTCTGTATGGCTTCTCCATTCACAACTTCTTTCCCTCCCCAACTTTGGTTATAAAAGAAAATGACAAAAGAGAAATATATTATTGATCCTAACTTAAAGAGTCATTTTTATTTACAGTAATGGTATACTGAAGTTTACAAAATCCCTGTACATTCAGTATGAAAGACAGTGAAAGTGTAGTTGCTTAGTCGTGGCCGACTCTGCATTCCCATGGACTGCAGCCTGCCAGGCTCCTCTGTCCATGGAATTCGCCAGGCAAGAATACTAGAGTGGGTAAGCCATTTCTTTCTCCAGGGGATTTCCCAACCCATGGATTGAACCCAGGTCTCCTGCACTGTAGGCCGATTCTTTACCTTCTGAGCCACCAAGGAGGCCCCATTCAGTGTAAAAGTTTTAAATCCTCTGAGGCTCTCCATGCAATTCATTTTATAGATCTATGTGGATTTGGGTGGGGAGAGAGGATGAGATTATCTTGGAATCTCATCCTTCTTGAAGAGGTTGGTTTTTATTTTATTAAAAAAAAATATTTGGCTATTTCTCTTGGCATGTGGGTTAGCTCCCCAACCAGGGACTAAACCCATACCCGCTGCAGTGGAAACTTCCAATCTTAACAACTGAACTGCCAGGGAAGTCCTAAGAGGTTGGTTTTAATCTCTGAATGTCCCAGTGGCATCACTAAGGTTCTCTGCATAACTGTTTTGTGCTTGCAGGAATCAATGTTAAATGAGAAGTCGAAATTTTTGACTTCTAATCTCAGCTTTACTCAATGATTGTGGCAAATCAGTTTATGTTTTCTTTCCATGAAATGCAGAAATACCATTACTTCTCTAGTATAATAATAAAATAATACTCTTAAAAATAATAATAATAATTTTATAGGTATATAGTTTTAAATGAATTGCAAAGAGAGCCTCAGAGGATTTAAAACTTTTATACTGAATGGGGCTTCCTTGGTGGCTCAGAAGGTAAAGAATCTGCCTACAATGCAGGAGAGCTGGGTTCAATCCGTGGGTATAGGTATATAGTTTTAAAAACAAAGCCTACTAAAGTTTCACCT
The DNA here is from genome assembly GCF_027580195.1 of Bos mutus. Classification (NCBI taxonomy): domain Eukaryota; kingdom Metazoa; phylum Chordata; class Mammalia; order Artiodactyla; family Bovidae; genus Bos; species Bos mutus. The sequence continues at coordinate 42,887,774 of NC_091624.1, forward strand.
GAATGTTGGAGGCTCCAGAAATACTATTTCTAGGTAAAGACATTTGAGTGAATCGGAAGTGAATGGAGAAAAATTAATTACTTTTTTTGAGTCTCTCCTGCCTTTACTCTGATCTTCCCAATATCAAAGCCGGGGCTGCTCCACCAGTTGGACCAGCTGAAGTAGGAATCGCTAATCCATTTGAGTTTCAACATTAGCAATTCTCCAATATCCACCTCCGTGTAAAGTAGAAAGGAGTATGTCTTATTTGTGGAAACTTCAGGCCTGAATAAAAGATCAACATATTTGGTTAGTTCTGAAAATCAGAATTCTTTCCCTTTTTCTTCTTCCTAAAAGGTAAATAGCTTTATTGTTTGGGGAATATTTTAAAAATGCAAAAAATGTCCAACAAAATACACAAGATGAATGTCCATGGCACTTAGCATATTTTGAAAGATGGCTACACCCTTTTAAAGTATTCCAAATTTTATCCTAACAATATGAATTATGTAATAGAATTCCTAAGAGAAAAATTCATAAGTCCATCATTTAGAGATATTATTTTCATTTTCATATATTTCCTTCCTTTGTCACAATCATAGTGTACATGCAATTCTCTATTTTTTCTTTATTCACTTCATGTTTTACCTTCCACTTTTTAACATGCTTTACCTAGTTTTCTATAACTACACTTTTTAGAGGCTAGGTTGATTTTATTGATTTGTTGAACCACAATTCACTTAACCATTGCCTCAGTTTTGGACACTTACTTTGCTTCTAATTTATGCTATTATGGGTACCACTGTAATGAACATCTTTTGCCTTTTAAAAAATTTAAAGGTTTTAAAAAAATTTCCTATTGAGTACACCTGTTTTTAGGAGTCCTATGCCAGGGGTCTGGGATCTAATGCCTGATAATATCAGGTGGAGCTGATGTAATAATAATAATCAAGCGCACAATTCATGTAATGCGCTTGAATCATCCTGAAACCATCCCCCATCTCCCAGTCCGTGGAAAAATTGTCTTCCACAAAATAGGTCCCTGGTGACAAAAAGGTTGGGGCCTGTTATCCTATGCCCTTTCTGTTCCTCAGACTGACGGTCAGGGCAGGTAACAGTGCCATGATAAGCCCCCATGCTGAAGGTAAAATTCTGTGGCTACTCACAGGGTAAAAGGGATGTTCTCGCTCTCAGCCACAGTGCCATACAGAGAGATCTCGAAGGCCTGGTTGGTGTATGTATTACTCTCAGTTCCAGAAAAATGTATCTTTACTTGGTAATGGAAGACTGTAGAGAGAAAATCAGAACAAGCTCTTATCAGTCTTTATGGAAACACTGCAGCACAAACAAGCAGGCACTCTCAACAGCAGACTGCATCTTACTAGTGATCAACAGGAAGCATTCATACATGACTATAAATGTGACTCAGAAAGATTGCTTCATATCTGTACAGTGCTTACTACTAGAATATTCAGGCTTTGAATTCTACTTCCTTGCAGAAGAGTGTGGTTCTAGTGGATAGGAAGAATCCAGGTATATCTGACTTGGTAAGCAGATCCAGAAAGTAATCATCTTTGATCGGGTACTGGGCTTCCTAAGCAACTCAGATGGTAAAGAATCTGCCTGCAATGCAGGAGACTCAGATTCGTAACAAAATGGGAGTATCTTAGAAGGTTTGGTATATTCCTCCTTCTCAAGACTAGTTCTATTTTCAAATACAGGTGGTTCCTGCCTTCACTTAAAGCAGACTTTGTTGTTTAGTAGTTCAGTTGTGTCCAACTCTTTTTTGACCCCATGGACTGCAGCCCACCAGGCTCCTCTGTCCATGGGATTCTCCAGGCAAGTATACTGGAGTGGGTTGCTATTTCCTTCTGCAGGAGATCTTCCCAACCCAGGGATTGAACCTGTGTCTCCTGTATTGTAGTCAGATTCTTTACCGCTGAGCCACCTGGGAAGCCCCAAAGCAGATTTTAGGAGTTGGCATCCTTTTTCTGCAAAGGATGAGAGTAAAGAGTTTAGGTTTTGCGGGCCACATAGTCTCTGTCTCAACCACTCAACTCTGCCATGGAGGCATGAAAGCAGCCTTAGTCAATACAGAAATAAATTAATGTGGTTACATTCTAACAAAAGTTTTTTTTAAAGAAGCAGATGATGGGCTGGAATTGGTTCAAGGGCCATAGTTTGATGACTGTGTATGAATGGTTTCAAATGAACTCAGAGCCTGGTACTAATGTGGTGACCCATGCTAATGGGCACAAGCACAGAGGATGGTGGCAGGCAGAACTGATGCACAGGGTGGTGCTGTTGTGCCCTGGGCCTTACTAGCAGTGGGAATTAGGAACTCCAGCAACATGGATTAGTGCAACTTCCTCTCTACCAACAGAAACACAAATGAGGGCTCAGAACTTAGCAACATTGTTTTATCATCTCTATTGCAATGGACAAAATCAGTACATGTGATGCAACAAGCATGATAATAAAAAAAAATAGGATCAAATCCATTTTCCTATTTACAACAGTCTCCAGCCTACCTTTGTAAGGCATCTGAGAACGAGTCTTCAGGTACATCTTGCTGCTTCTTTTGGCTCTGACCTTGTTGATCTCGTAGCCCATGTTGTTGCAACGGTTCTTTCTGCAGCTCAGGCAGAGACCTTTCTCAAAGGCTTCTTTGGAATTGCACCGGTAGGCCTTACTTGGATTTTCTTCATTCAACAGAGAGTCAATGAAGAGATGAACGGAACGCTCATGGGAGCACTTCACTAGCTGATCCACATCTGGGGAAAAAGAGACACAAGGAACATTTCAACTCTGTGACAGTTCACAATGAGTGTTTCATCTTGCATGTCTAATATAGCTGAGATGTGGTGTTAGAACAAAATGATCTCCTTGATTGTAGGTCCTATTTAAGGAGGCACTCTTGATAACAGCTTCTTCCCTACCCCAAGAGTGTTAAAGCTGCCAATTTTATCAGGAACTTTAGATGCTTCTGCTGTCTTATATTTGTGAGTATGTTTATGAAGCTGTAATAAGGACATCCAAGATAGAAGTTGATTTCCCCCAGTTCATCACACCTTTTGCTTATATTGAAAGTATATAATACCTCTAGATGCTTCTGGAAGTATACCCCTAGAAACCACATCATAGGTATAATTGCCATATTAACAGCATTTTATCATAGATACTATGAATAATTGAGGAGTGTGTCACTGTTCATGATTTTTACATTAAATTATAGAAATAATAGACTTAATAATTATTTCTATAATTTCTATAATTATAAAATGTATTATTTCTATATTTCTATAATTATAGAATTATAGAATTATAGAAATAATCAGCAATGTCATAAAAGTACAGCTTTTTATCATAAGCTTTTTTACAGATTAAAATTAGTAACATTATGCTATAAATTCTATAACATAGGCCCAAAACACCAGAGTATATTGGTTATAGGTAGGTCCCATTGTCCACAAGGTATGCAAAGGTCTGTTAAAACAAATCATAAAATTAACACACACTAACATGATTATTCAACATTAAAAACTAATATTAAACTGTATTTTCTTCTTAAAAAGTTGGAATATTTATTGTTCGGGAATGGTGATTTGTACATCTCTTTAAAAGGCTGGCAAAAGAAATTTGGACTAATTGACATGTCCTTTACTTTTAGTAGAATTAAAAATAACTCTACTGGTTTTGCACTGTATTCAAAGTTTAATGTGTAGCAAGACAATACTTTTTCAAAGGCAAGGCAGTTTTCTTGCCATCTCACTGTTTGTTTGTTTTTCCCTTTTATTACTGCAAGTGCAGTACTCAGTGCAGCTTACAATATAATACAAGATGAAATGTCTATCTGACCCCAGGAAGTATTGAGGCTCCAAGGTGAGCATGCTAAAATGTGACAGACTTCTTCAAAAACACATCTTGGCTAGATGTATATTCAAACTATGTACTTGAGGAGAATGGTAGGGCACTTGGTCAGTAAGAGTTAAGACAACAACTACATTTAGTTAACTTCTGAATTATATTTACCTCCAAGGCCTCTCTCTGCAATCACACGGAGAGCTTCCCCAATGTTACATCCTGGTTGGAAAGTGCCTCCGTTAGGGTAAATGTCCACATGCCCTACTGGTTTCTGGATTCCGATACTTCGACCTGGTGACCCCCTGGTGAATGTGTGTAAAACGTCTACAAATTCCGCATCATCAGGAGAAAGGCGACTTGGAGCTTCTGCATACTCGAAGTTAGGTCCAGCTGGATCTAAGCCTTAGAGGGAAAACAAAAAGTCCTCAAAGATTTTTATTTATTTATATATTTGGCTGCATGAGGTCTTAGTTGTGCATGTGGGATTTTTCTTTTTATCACATGGGAACTTTCCTTTGGGCTGCATGAATTCTCTAGTTGACGTATGTGGGCTTAGTTGCTCCACCACACGTGGGATCTTAGCTCCCCAAGGAGAGATGGAACCTGTGTTCCCTTCATGTGAGGTGAATTCTTAACCACTAGACCACCAGGGAAGTCACTCAGAGATTTTTAAATTCCCATTAGTTTTAGTCTCCATCAGTATCATCTTAGCATTCCATTGCTCATCATTTGAATGTAACTGGCAGTTACAGATTGTTATCAGCTCCAATTCTGTATTGACTGAGTTTTAAATTACTGAGATTCATAAGAGAAGGCTTATCTCTTCTTCAAATAAAATTTGAATTTTTCAAACTAATCATTAAATAACAATTTTCACACAGGATGACTTGATTCCCTTTTGTAAATTATTTCTGTGCCTGGTTAGAAGGCTTGTAAATAGTGTTGGGCTCTTTCTTCCTCTCTACACAGGCCAAACTATCTATTGCCATTGGCCTGGATGACAGGTCTCCTTTTTCCAAATGGCCTCTGGTGCGGGTCCTTTTTCTTTCTCTCCAGTATTGATGTGAGAGGTGACAGATATGTGTGCATACACTATCATTGCACAGAGCAAAGGTTTGTTTCTGAGATGCCACTGGGCGTTCTGTGTTTAACTCTGCATCGTTTCTCTTCTTCTGCCAGTAGATGGTGAGCCCATGAGAGCAAGGGTCTGAATTTTATTTTATTCCAGAAAAAGAGCCTTCCCATGTGATAATCAAATGGCCAGGCATACCCAGGAGGGTAACACACATATGCTTGTTTGACAAGCATCCTGATTCTCTTTCAGAGCAACAGGCAATGCAGTTCTTTTATTTTAAAAGAAAATGGCACTGCTTTCTTACCGGTTATCCTGTTGACCTTCTTATTGGTCAGACTTCCTGCAATACCAGCAGCATGGGCCCCAAGGCTGTATCCCAAGAGATGCACATTGCCCAGGGGATAGTTAAATTCATCCTTTGGAAGACGAACAGAAAAAGGAGTTTTATAGTTCTTTGCAAAATATCAATGCTAAAAGAAATAAAAGTTGAATAGTGTTTCAAATAAATAAATATCATTTTCAAAATAGGGGCAATACTGAAACCTAACTCTATTTATTTTAATTTCTTGTTATAGGTAAGAGGAACATAGACTATATTGTTGAGATTTTCTCTTTCCTTACTAATATTTAAATTAGAGTTTTCCAAATGTCTGAAATAGAAATGTATGGAAACATGAATTTCCATACATCTGAAAATATATGTATAAGTGTATATTTATATATTGGAGTAAGAAATGGCAACCCACTCCAGTATTCTTGCCCAGAACATTCCATGGGCCGAGGAGCCTGGCAGGCTACAGTCCATGGGGTTACAAAGAGTTGGACATGATTAAGCGACTGAGCACCATATTTATATATGGTATTTATATATATATATGAGATTCCCTGGTGGCTCAGATGGTAAAGTGTCTGCCTGCAATGTGGGAGACCTGGGTTCGATCCCTGGGTGGGGAAGATCCTCTGGAGAAGGAAATGGCAACCCACTCCAGTACTCTTGCCCAGAACATTCCCTGGGCAGAGAAGCCTGGCAGGCTACAGTCCATGGGGTTACAAAGAGTTGGACATGACTAAGCAACTGAGCACCATATTTATATATAGGTATTTTTATATATATATAGACATACACATACAGATATATATTTAACTCATCACTTTCTACTCAAATACCCTGTGTTACTTTATTATTTAAGGTTACTCAAGCAATGACTTAAAATCAGAAACTATTACAAAGGATGGGACACATATGGGCCAGCCTCCTCATTCAACAGATGAGAAGTCTGAGTTCCAGGAATGTGATCTGATTTGCCCAAGTTCACTCTCCTGGTTAGCAAAAGAGTCAAGAAAAGAACTTTTATCTTTTAATGATCGATTCAATAAACAGAGCTTATTTTTAAGTACCTGGCTTAAATAATGGCCTGTGAGAGTATTATCTTCATTTCAACCCCAAGATACTTTCCAAAGGTAATTTTCAAAGGATGACCTCAGAGAGTCAGAGTGAATAAAGCTCCTGATCCTCAGCTACTTCATATCCTACACACTTTTCCTGCCATTTTTTTCCCCTAGCTCATCTCCTTCACTCCTCCAACTCTCAACAAAAATCCAGATCTTTAATCCACACTAAGAAATAAGTAATATTAAAATTTTCATCAAAGATTGATATTCTAACAGGTCAAAGCCTGGATAAAATTTCCATGTGCCAGCCAACTGGTAGGGAAGGATTTGGCTGAACATGACATCTTTCCTCTGCCCTGAAATAACAAGCTTTTGTCTGTTCTGCCCACTTAGTTCTTGGTCTCAGCAAATCTATTCACCATGAAAATATCAAAGGACAGTGCAGGGCAGAACTATGCTTTATGGGTTTTATAGCTTTATCATTTTTATCATAATGCTACTTTTAGCTGAAAAAAATAATGACTATGCTTATTCTGAAGATATGAGTTGACCCAAAAAATATCTATGTCTAAATGTATAAGAATAAAGGGCTTCCCTGGTGGCCCAGATGGTAAAGAATCTGCCTACAATGTGGGATACCCAGATTCGATGCCTGAGTCGGGAAGATCCCCTGGAGGAAGGCATGGCAACCCACTCCAGTATTCTTGCCTGGAGAATCCCATGGACAGAGGAGCCTGGCAGGCTGCAGTCCATAGGATCACAAAGAGTCAGACACGACTGAGTGACTGACACTTTCTCTTTTTTACCACAAAGGAACAAAAACCGGTCGTTAGTTCAGCTCTAGCCAACTGGTCTGTTTTGGATATACAAGGCTCCTTCCCCCAGTCTTACCGCCATCCAGTTCATAAACTTGGCCACATCCTGTCCCACCAGCTTGGTGTACCCTGCAGACACTGGATAATGCTGCTGGGCCCGTGACAGCCAGTCCACCACGATGACGTTGGAGTCCGGTTCCCTCTTGTACAAGGCAGCCACGAGTTTTGGCACCCAACTCTCATACATTCCTGTCACCTGAAGAGGATGATACAAGCATCCTTAAAATGCCCACCTAAAACTTGTTGTATTAATAGATACATATGTCAACCCCATACATTAAATGGGGGGGGAAAATCCATAGGAAGCCCATGGCTCATCAGTAAAACTTCAATAATTTATAGTATTGAAAGGAAAGATCAACCTGAATAAGTTAAAATTTACAGTAGAATGATGGACTATTTTAAAAGAAATTTAGTTTAAATACTTTCAAATGGGTTAATAAATATTTCCCAACAGAAATATTTTGGGGAATGTGAGTACCTTTTATTCTTTTTTTTCATTTTCTTTTTTAAATTTTTAATTAGAGGATAACTACTTTACAATATTATGTTGGCTTCTACCATACACCAACATGAATCAGTCGTAGGTAAATATAGGTCCCCCTGCTTTGAACCCTCCCACCTCTCTCCCCATCACACTGCTCTAGGTTGTCACAGAGCACTGGCTTTGGGTTCCTCGTGTCATACATCAAACTCTCACTGGCTATCTGTTCTACATATGGTAATGTATATGTTTAAATGCTTTTCTCTCAAATCATCCCACCCTCTCATTTCCCCACTGTGTCCAAAAGTTTCTTCTTGCTGTCTGTGTTGCCTTTGCTGCCCTGCAAGTAGGATTGTCATCATTGCTGTCTTTCTAGATTCCATACCTTTATTCTTATAAAGGGTTATTTACATACAAAATTTGATGTGATAGTGAAGAAAAATAGTTTTAAACATACTATTCTAACAGAAGATAATTTTATTTAGCAATCTCTTAATACATTAGAAAATTATTAGTTTCAGCTCAGACTTGTTCACCATCCTTTCAAATTCTTGATTATCAGAGTGCAAATTAATGAGGTTTAATTATCAAATTTCCAAAATTATGAGATTGGTCTTGTTTTGGAGATAAGCAAACTGCCATCTGTAATTCTTTACTTCTTGTTGATAAAGGCCCCCAAATTCAAAGTGAAAAGATTTATGCCATCAAAGAGGAGACCCTGAACATCTTGGCAAATATGCTTATTTTTAAATAATCGAACACATTAAAAAAAACATAGATGACAAAATTCCATGCCATCCCGCCAGGAGCCTATACATAGCAACAACCTGTTTTAAATCTACCCACCCCTAATACAACCTGAGAGCTGATCATACCGTAGCCCTAGTAAAGGTTGTGACTCAGCAGACAAAGAAGATTCTGAAATAAATGTCTTAGGCTGCTTTTAAGGGGAAATCTGTAAAACCTGTATTCTTCTTAGAGTAAACGCCAATAGAAAAAAATAAGACTCTTGAATTCCCAAACCAAGGGACTTTGTTTGAAACTTTGATCTTAGATGGTGGGTCCTTTCAGATCTGCTTCCTTTATTATTTGTATTTGTATTTGTTTTCTTTTTAAAAATTTATTTATTTTGTAATTGGAAGATAATTGCTTCTTAATATTGTGTTGTTTTCTGCAATATATCAACATTAATCAGCCATATAATTCCATTCCGTTTAATCTATTTTGTAGGATAAAACATTAAAACATGAACTCTCGATTCACGCCTGACACTAACAAAGTGGACAAATTTTCACCACATTGCTGTGCTTTGTGGAAGGAAAAAGCAAGCCTGGGACTCAGGAGATGTTGGTTCCAATCCAAGTTCTTCCCCTAATTACGTCTATGAACACAGGCACTGTTTTAACCTTACCAGGGCACCTATGAAACAAAGGGATCAGATGATCTGGAAGTTACTCTCCACTCCTAAATGTCTTCTTGTGACCACTTTGGTTCCCAATCTACTTGCAGTGATACAATGTCCGCTCTATAAGCTATATGGAAACAGTGACAGACTTTATTTTCTTGGGCTCCAAAATCACTGCAGATGGTGACTGCAGCCATGAAATTAAAAGATACTTGCTCCTTGGAGGAAAAGCTATGACCGACATAGACAGCATATTAAAAAGCAGAGACATTACTTTGATGACAAAGGTCTGTCTAGTCAAAGCTATGGTTTTTCCAGTAGTCATGTATGGATGTGAGAGTTGGACTATAAAAAAGATGAGCACCGAAGAATTGATGCTTTTGAACTGTGGTGTTGGAGAAGACTCTTGAGAGTCCCTTGGACTGCAAGGAGATCCAACCAGTCCATCCTAAAGGAAATCAGTCCTTAATATTCATTGGAAGGACTGATGCTGAAGGTAAAACTACAATACTTTCGCTACCCAATGAGAAGAATTGACTCATTGGAAAAGACCCGGATGACAGGAAAGATTGAAGTCAGGAGGAGTAGGGGCTGACAGAGATGGTTGGATGGCATCACTGACTTGAAGGACATGAGTTTGAACAAGCTCTGGGAGTTGGTGGTGGACAGGGAAACGTGGCATGCTGCAGTCCATGGGATCATAGAATCAGACATGATTGAGTGACTGAACTGAACTGATAAGCTATCTCAAGCACAAAGAGAAAGCAAAGCCAAAAAAGCACAAAGGTGATGTGAGATCACTAGGAACATGTTGGAATCTTCTATGAACACATCTCTGTGTGGCTGCTTTCAGTCAGGGTGCAAAGCCTGAGTCTTTGGAAGAAGCAGATGCAATGCCCGCCCAGCATAAAACCCTAAAGAATTGGTCCTGCTCCATCTTTCTCCTCTCTTGGAAGTTGAAGGGTAACCACCATTTGCAGCTGCCTTTCCAGAGAGGATGATGTCATTTCTCCAGAACACAATGCTAATCACTCCTCCTTTTAGCCGGTGGTGAGGAGCGCCAACATCACAATGAGAACCCTGTACTTAAACACAAGCAGGTGGCCAAGCTCCAGGACATCTGTGGCTGCACTGCCTCCTGGGAAGTGTCCTGGGCACCCTGCATGCTAAGCATTCCCTTGGGTTTCTCATGACAAAGCTGCAGAACCTCCTCACTTAGTACCATACCCTTAAATGGCTGAGAAGCTTACCTCAGATAAGGCAGGAAAATCTTATTTTCTCTCACCCCCTATTATAAATTTTTTCTGTACTATCAGTGCTTCTGAGTTGGGCAATCTGTCAAAGGGCAAGGAACTCAACCTACCCCTACAGCGACTAATACTTCAGCGACTGATAATTTTAGTAACTGCCTAACAATCTTATCCTTTCTTTTTAAAATTTAACATAAGACTCTTCTATAAGTGAAGTGAAGTGAAGTGATGTGAAGTGAAATTGCTCAGTCGTGTCCGACTCTTTGCAACCCCGTGGACTGTAGCCCACCAGGCTCCTCCGTCCATGGGATTCTCCAGGCAAGAATACTATAGTGGGTTGCCATTTCCTTCTCCAGGGGATCTTCCCAACCCAGGGATCGAATCCAGGTCTCCCGCATTGCAGGCAGACGCTTTAACCTCTGAGCCACCAAGGAACCCCCAACCCCCAACAAAAATATCAATAACCTCAGATATGCAGATGACACCACCCTTATGGCAGAAAGCAAAGAGGAACTAAAGAGCCTCTTGATGAAGGTGAAAGAGAAGAGTGAAAAAGCTGGCTTAAACTCAACATTCAAAAAACAAAGATTATGGCATCCAGTCCGATCACTTTGTGGCAAATAGATGGGGAAACAATGGCAAACTATTTTCTTGGGCTCAAAAATCACCGCAGATGGCGACTGTAGCCATGAAATTAAAAGACACTTGTTCCTTGGAAGAAAAGCTATGATCAACCTAGAAGCATATTAAAAAGCAGAGCCATTACTTGGCCAACAAAGGTCTGTCTAGTCAAAGCTACAGTTTTTCCAGAAGTCATGTATGAATGTGAGAGTTGGGCTATAAAGAAGGTTGAGTGCTGAAGAACTGATGTTTTTGAACTGTGGTGTTGGGGAAGACACTTGAGAGTCCCTTGGACTGAAAGGAGATCCAACCAATCAATCCTAAAGGAAATCAGTCCTGAATATTCATTGGAAGGACTGATGCTGAAGCTGAAGCTCCAATACTTTGGCCACCTGATGTGAAGACAAAGACCACTCATTAGAAAAGACCCTGATGTTGTGAAAGATTGAAGGCAGGAAAAGAAGGGGACGACAGAGAATGAGATGATTGGATGGTACCACCGACTTGATGGACATGAGTTTGAGCAATCTCTGGGAGATATTGAAGGACAGGTAAGCCTGTCATGCTACAATCCATGCGGTCACAAAGAGTCAGACATGACTGAGTGACTGAACAGTAACAACAACCCAACAAAGGACTGGAAGACAAGGACTCACCTTCTTCAGTTCCAAAAAGGTAATATTTCCTAGCTTTTTTCCTTCTCAGTTTCCTTAAACCAGTACTAATTTTTAATAGCTTTGATTCACAGGCACAAACGGAGAAGGCAATGGCACCCCACTCCAGTACTCTTGCCTGGAAAATCCCATGGAAAGAGGAGCCTGGTGGGCTGCAGTCCATGGGGTCGCTAAAGAGTCAGACATGACTGAGAGACTTCACTTTCACTTTTCACTTTCATGCATTGGAGAGGGAAATGGCAACCCACTCCAGTGTTCTTGCCTGGAGAATCCCAGGGACGGGGGAGCCTGGTGGGCTGCAGTCTATGGGGTAGCACAGAGTTGGACACGACTGAAGCGACTTAGCAGCAGCAGCAGCACAGGCACACAGCTGCACTTGAAGTCTCCCTTGCTACCTGCACCCAGTGGTCCCACTGAAGAAACCAGGTTGTTCACTGAAATGCCTAGATGAGTTGTTGCACAGAACACCTAGTTCTGCACAACGAAACTCAGTCCCACAGCCAGTGGCCCAGCCTCTGAGCCCAGGCACTCAGAAATGTCAGGACACACGTGAAGAATGTAAGTGGTCTTATTAAGCAGTGGGGTTAATGATAGAAATTACCACTATCTACTGATACTGGGTGAGTCACGTCATCTTAGTGTGAGGAGGAAATATTTTTCAAAAATTCCTAAATTACAAAATTCTCTCAGGGACAAGTTGAGATACCTGAGATATTTAATTTATTTCTGTCATATGAATGTTAAGCTTAAACTTTTTTGAAAAGTATTAAAAGCTAAGTTCTAAATATAGCCAAAATGTGTCTAAAATAACCAAAGATTATATCTTCCAATATAAACCTCTTAAAATGTAAAAAAATCTGTCAGAAATTTGAAAATGCAACTTTATCATAAGATATATAATATACTACCTGAACTCTAGCAAATAGAAGTGTTTTGTTAAGATAAATATCCCTGTGAAATCCATTAGTTGTTTCCTTCATCTTTATAAAAGTAATAGCAATTGTCCTACACTGTCAATAACAAAGGCACTTAAGTTATGTAGGAAAAAAAATCAGGAGTACAAATAGCAACCATTAGCTGATTCATCTCATTGAAGTTAAGTATCTATTACCACATTCACAAACTCTGGACATAATGGAAAGATAATATTTCTTTAAGCATCAATTTTATCTAAGTTCTTTTTAATGAGCTATAAAAATCTGTTCATTAAGGATTGAAAATATTGGAAACAAACTAGTTAAGTAAGAACTATACCATATAAAGGGACTAGCTGGTATATTTAAAGAGAACTATATTTTTCATATTCTTGAAAAGTAAGTATAAGCAGTTTTCACCTTTGCTAATCATCTTGCATGACAGTTCCCTGGCTAGTCCTCTTTCATCTCTAGAAAAGCTCCCTAAAGTTTACAGTTGGAGAATATTGGGAGAGGAGGGACGTCCAGTCTAAATTCATTTTTTTTAACAGATAGTAAACTGAGGCCCAGTGGTGAGAAGTGGCTGGATCCAGTCACAGAGCTAGAGGATGGCAAAGCAGAACACTAACAGTCTCTTCCCTCCACCCCAGCCCTCTCCTCACTCTCACAGGTCATCTTCCTTAGGAAAGGACTTGGGTGATGCGCCGGATGAATCAGGATCACGCCAAGTCTCCACTGGTTCCTCTAACCCACACTCTGCTCTATACTTGAGCAAAGGCTAGGGGAATGGCCAGTTTGAGGTCACAGCTAGGCACCATGGTAAACTGAAGGCTAGCACTGTCAGAGGAAGTTCCCATGAACTCGTGGCTTTTCTTATATACTTTAAAAAAATTTATTTTTAATTGAAAGATAATTGCTTTACAGTATTGTGTTGATTTCTGCCAAACATTAACATGCATCAGCCATAGGTATATCTATGCTCCCTCCCTCTGGAACCTCCATCCCACCTCCCTCCCTATCCTACCCCTCTAGGTTGTTATAGAGCCTAGCGTGAGTTCCCTGAGTCATACAGCAAATTCCCATTGTCTATCTATTTTACATACGGTGATGTATGTTTCCATGTACTCTCTCCATACATCCCACCCTCTTCTTCCTCTCTCACCCAGGTGCATAAGTGTGTTCTCTATGTCTGTATCTCCATTGTTGCCCTGCAAATAATTTTATCAGTACCAGCGTTCTAGATTCCATATATATGCATTTTTATCTTTCTGACTTACTTCACTCTGTATAGTAGGCAACTTGTGGCTTTAGATTCCTCAATCCCCACCTGAGCCAGAACTGTTTTTATTCCAGTTTAAAGCAAAGGCATCACTGTTCCCATCACGGGCTCTCAACAAGCCTGTTAGAAGGCTTAGTTCATGCCAGTCTACTCCTTCCTAAAGAGCTTTCCTTACCGTCCAGCCATGGATCACCACAAAGGTTTTGCTGCTGTGGTTGAAGTGACAGTTAGCCACAGATTCGGTCACTCCAGGAATGAGGTGGCAAGTGTCCTCAGCTGTGTCTTCAGGAGTCCTGAGAGCAAATTTACTTTCAATGTCTCTAAAATCTTTTCCTCCTGTAATCCCTGAAAAGGAAAAATTGGATAGGAGGTTAATTAGAGGGTGGTTTGTTTTATTTGCTGGACTAGTGTGTTTTAGATTCACAAGCAAATACCAGTAATGCTATTTTTGTTTCTAAAGTAAAAAAAAAAAAAAATAAGTGGATTGCAAGAGAATGGCTGATCCTCCAGTGGTACTCAAAGTGGACAGTGCTCCAGTGCTCAGTTGTATCTGACACTTTGCAGAGGATAAGATAGTTGAATGGCATCACCAACTCAATGGACATGAGTCTGACCAAACTCCAAGAGATAGTGAAGCACAGAGAAGCCTGGCATGCTGTAGCTCTTGGGGTCACAGAGAGTCAGACAGAGTGACTGAACAACAAAAACGAACAACAACAAAGCTTGTTTGAGGGAAGACTGTTTCCTTTTCACTAGCATTATTTTTAAAATTTTAACAAGAAGAAAAGTTGGAAGCATGGGAACATTTTGTATGGAATTATTCCTCCCCACATGGCAAGATACATCAGTTCAAAATTGCTTTAGTGATTTGTTCAGAAATATCTGTGCTATGTATGAATTATGATTAATTCTTTTTCCCCAATGTTTCTTTCCTCACTTATGTCTTCACAGACTTCCACACAAAGCTGACGCTTAAAATACTACAGCAGAGGTGGTTATGGAAAGAATACACTCTTCATTATTAAGCCCGACTGAGTCAGAGAGAAAGAAAACTTTGGCCTATTTTTTGAGTCTCTGGACAATACTTCTAAATGTTGATGAATCTTCACAGGGTATTTGTAGGAAGTACACACTATATCACAGTAAACATTTTAAGTACATTTTAAGTAAATTGTATTGCAATTTACTTTTGATTTTGCCCAAGAAGTTCTTCTATTGTTAGAAACTGCCTTAGAAAATTTCAAACTAGGTTAGTTTCACCCACATCACTCTGTATCAAATAATTAATGTTTCCCTTCTTAACAGTCTTATTTTAACATGTTCGATCAGCAAGCTTTTTAAAGCAGAAATAACCTGAACAGTCTGGCAGACAGATCTCACCCACCACCTGGTTGCCAAACTGATATTTGCTTATTGCTCTGCATAACTCCAGAGGATAACAGTCACTTTTAGTCTCTTTTTTTCTAGAATTATGCAACATGGAGGCCTAGAGTTGCTGGTGGTTTTGAAATGACTAAGAATATTCTTTGAAATTATTAAGGCAGGATTTGTATATTTCTATGAAAAATAAAAGTCTATTAAATCTCTAACTCTTGTACCAGATTGTCATATGGATCACTCAGAGCTCCAATTTCCCACAACCATCATTTCTATGGGCTATATAGCTTGTAAAGAAATTTAGAAGAAAATTCATACATTTGTAAGAAAATTTGTATTTGAAAACTTCTGTTTTCTTTTTTTCATTTTTTTTTTTTTAAGTTACAGAAAACATAATGAAGGCTTTGACAAGAAAACAGTACCCCTCTATATGCTATGTGATGTTTTCAATTCTTTGTCTATTCTGCATATGAAATTATAGATGCTGCTGGTGTTTAATCAGTCTTTCCCTCTCCTTGGTGTTCTGACACATACCAAAGGTATTTCCACATACCTGGTTGTTTGTAATCCCTTAAGGATGTCTTGGCATTCTAAAGATGAGTGTGGTTTCCCAATTTCTACCAGCCCTCATACAACTGACTTAGGCCAGGAAGAGTTAGGGAGAAGGATGGACCCTGACTGTGGGTCAACAGTGTGTTTAGTCATCGTAATATATACACTGGGGATTGCTCCTGGCTGGCTGATGAACTGATTTGACTCAGCTGCTACTAAGGAAATTACTGTTTCTTATACATGGAAATGATAGTAGAAGGACCTTTCACTAGATCCCTTAAGTAAAGCCACCTTAGAATAGTGTGTGTTACAGAGGCAGTTGTCTAACGTTTAATCCTTTATAAGGGCTGAATTCGACTCATCATATTAGTAACATCACACCATCAGATGTGTCCTCATCAAGCACTAAGGAGAGATTTGGGGGCATCAGGTAAGTTACAAGTCAATGCATTTCTTGACTATATAATCTTTATCTCTAAAGTCCTAAATAAGTAACAAAAAATCAAAGTGTGTCAACAAAGGCTAGGAGTTACCTTAACATAGATAATAACTCACAGAGATGAAATTAGGTCAAGTCAAAACCCTTTAAAGGTATACTTATAGAAGGTACATTGTAGAAGGAGCATTGAGCATCCCAGCAAAGTGACTCTAAAGGTAGTTCACAGTTATCAGATAAATAAGATTAACATGTATGTGAAGACATGAGGTATATGAGCTCAGTTATAATGCCATTCTCTTAAAGTTTTTACTTCTTTCCTTTCTCTGTTTGTTTTCCTCTCTGACACACACAAACATACACTCCTAAAGAACTTCATCAGTAATTCATCCCTTCTCTGAGGCTGATGGTCATAGTTATTGACTCAGCTTCTATAGAATGCTGACCCCAAAAAAAGGTTTGGGAAAAAAATCAGTGTTGTTATCTGACTGAATTGATTGGAGTTTTCAGACATTCCAATGTAGACAAGGCACTTGCTTATCTAACAAGCAGATTTACTTTCCAAAGCTAAGTTCTAAATATAGCCAAAATGTGTCTAAAATAACCAAAGATTATATCTTCCAATATAAACCTCTTAAAATGTAAAAAAATCTGTCAGAAATTTGAAAATGCAACTTTATCATAAGATATATAATATACTACCTGAACTCTAGCAAATAGAAGTGTTTTGTTAAGATAAATATCCCTGTGAAATCCATTAGTTGTTTCCTTCATCTTTATAAAAGTAATAGCAATTGTCCTACACTGTCAATAACAAAGGCACTTAAGTTATGTAGGAAAAAAATCAGAGTACAAATAGCAACCATTAGCTGATTCATCTCATTGAAGTTAAGTATCTATTACCACATTCACAAACTCTGGACATAATGGAAAGATAATATTTCTTTAAGCATCAATTTTATCTAAGTTCTTTTTAATGAGCTATAAAAATCTGTTCATTAAGGATTGAAAATATTGGAAACAAACTAGTTAAGTAAGAACTATACCATATAAAGGGACTAGCTGGTATATTTAAAGAGAACTATATTTTCATATTCTTGAAAAGTAAGTATAAGCAGTTTTCACCTTTGCTAATCATCTTGCATGACAGTTCCTGGCTAGTCCTCTTTCATCTCTAGAAAAGCTCCTAAAGTTTACAGTTGGAGAATATTGGGAGAGGAGGGACGTCCAGTCTAAATTCATTTTTTTTAACAGATAGTAAACTGAGGCCCAGTGGTGAGAAGTGGCTGGATCCAGTCACAGAGCTAGAGGATGGCAAAGCAGAACACTAACAGTCTCTTCCCTCCACCCCAGCCCTCTCCTCACTCTCACAGGTCATCTTCCTTAGGAAAGGACTTGGGTGATGCGCCGGATGAATCAGGATCACGCCAAGTCTCCACTGGTTCCTCTAACCCACACTCTGCTCTGTACTTGAGCAAAGGCTAGGGGAATGGCCAGTTTGAGGTCACAGCTAGGCACCATGGTAAACTGAAGGCTAGCACTGTCCAGAGGAAGTTCCCATGAACTCGTGGCTTTTCTTATATACTTTAAAAAAATTTATTTTTAATTGAAAGATAATTGCTTTACAGTATTGTGTTGATTTCTGCCAAACATTAACATGCATCAGCCATAGGTATATCTATGCTCCCTCCCTCTGGAACCTCCATCCCACCTCCCTCCCTATCCTACCCCTCTAGGTTGTTATAGAGCCTAGCGTGAGTTCCCTGAGTCATACAGCAAATTCCCATTGTCTATCTATTTTACATACGGTGATGTATGTTTCCATGTACTCTCTCCATACATCCCACCCTCTTCTTCCTCTCTCACCCAGGTGCATAAGTGTGTTCTCTATGTCTGTATCTCCATTGTTGCCCTGCAAATAATTTTATCAGTACCAGCGTTCTAGATTCCATATATATGCATTTTTATCTTTCTGACTTACTTCACTCTGTATAGTAGGCAACTTGTGGCTTTAGATTCCTCAATCCCCACCTGAGCCAGAACTGTTTTTATTCCAGTTTAAAGCAAAGGCATCACTGGGTTCCCATCACGGGGCTCTCAACAAGCCTGTTAGAAGGCTTAGTTCATGCCAGTCTACTCCTTCCTAAAGAGCTTTCCTTACCGTCCAGCCATGGATCACCACAAAGGTTTTGCTGCTGTGGTTGAAGTGACAGTTAGCCACAGATTCGGTCACTCCAGGAATGAGGTGGCAAGTGTCCTCAGCTGTGTCTTCAGGAGTCCTGAGAGCAAATTTACTTTCAATGTCTCTAAAATCTTTTCCTCCTGTAATCCCTGAAAAGGAAAAATTGGATAGGAGGTTAATTAGAGGGTGGTTTGTTTTATTTGCTGGACTAGTGTGTTTTAGATTCACAAGCAAATACCAGTAATGCTATTTTTGTTTCTAAAGTAAAAAAAAAAAAAAATAAGTGGATTGCAAGAGAATGGCTGATCCTCCAGTGGTACTCAAAGTGGACAGTGCTCCAGTGCTCAGTTGTATCTGACACTTTGCAGAGGATAAGATAGTTGAATGGCATCACCAACTCAATGGACATGAGTCTGACCAAACTCCAAGAGATAGTGAAGCACAGAGAAGCCTGGCATGCTGTAGCTCTTGGGGTCACAGAGAGTCAGACAGAGTGACTGAACAACAAAAACGAACAACAACAAAGCTTGTTTGAGGGAAGACTGTTTCCTTTTCACTAGCATTATTTTTAAAATTTTAACAAGAAGAAAAGTTGGAAGCATGGGAACATTTTGTATGGAATTATTCCTCCCCACATGGCAAGATACATCAGTTCAAAATTGCTTTAGTGATTTGTTCAGAAATATCTGTGCTATGTATGAATTATGATTAATTCTTTCCCCCAATGTTTCTTTCCTCACTTATGTCTTCACAGACTTCCACACAAAGCTGACGCTTAAAATACTACAGCAGAGGTGGTTATGGAAAGAATACACTCTTCATTATTAAGCCCCGACTGAGTCAGGAGAGAAAGAAAACTTTGGCCTATTTTTGAGTCTCTGGACAATACTTCTAAATGTTGATGAATCTTCACAGGGTATTTGTAGGAAGTACACACTATATCACAGTAAACATTTTAAGTACATTTTAAGTAAATTGTATTGCAATTTACTTTTGATTTTGCCCAAGAAGTTCTTCTATTGTTAGAAACTGCCTTAGAAAATTTCAAACTAGGTTAGTTTCACCCACATCACTCTGTATCAAATAATTAATGTTTCCCTTCTTAACAGTCTTATTTTAACATGTTCGATCAGCAAGCTTTTTAAAGCAGAAATAACCTGAACAGTCTGGCAGACAGATCTCACCCACCACCTGGTTGCCAAACTGATATTTAAGCTTATTGCTCTGCATAACTCCAGAGGATAACAGTCACTTTTAGTCTCTTTTTTTCTAGAATTATGCAACATGGAGGCCTAGAGTTGCTGGTGGTTTTGAAATGACTAAGAATATTCTTTGAAATTATTAAGGCAGGATTTGTATATTTCTATGAAAAATAAAAGTCTATTAAATCTCTAACTCTTGTACCAGATTGTCATATGGATCACTCAGAGCTCCAATTTCCCACAACCATCATTTCTATGGGCTATATAGCTTGTAAAGAAATTTAGAAGAAAATTCATACATTTGTAAGAAAATTTGTATTTGAAAACTTCTGTTTCTCTTTTCATGGATTTTTTTTTTTAAGTTACAGAAAACATAATGAAGGCTTTGACAAGAAAACAGTACCCCTCTATATGCTATGTGATGTTTTCAATTCTTTGTCTATTCTGCATATGAAATTATAGATGCTGCTGGTGTTTAATCAGTCTTTCCCTCTCCTTGGTGTTCTGACACATACCAAAGGTATTTCCACATACCTGGTTGTTTGTAATCCCTTAAGGATGTCTTGGCATTCTAAAGATGAGTGTGGTTTCCCAATTTCTACCAGCCCTCATACAACTGACTTAGGCCAGGAAGAGTTAGGGAGAAGGATGGACCCTGACTGTGGGTCAACAGTGTGTTTAGTCATCGTAATATATACACTGGGGATTGCTCCTGGCTGGCTGATGAACTGATTTGACTCAGCTGCTACTAAGGAAATTACTGTTTCTTATACATGGAAATGATAGTAGAAGGACCTTTCACTAGATCCCCTTAGAAGTAAAGCCACCTTAGAATAGTGTGTGTTACAGAGGCAGTTGTCTAACGTTTAATCCTTTATAAGGGCTGAATTCGACTCATCATATTAGTAACATCACACCATCAGATGTGTCCTCATCAAGCACTAAGGAGAGATTTGGGGGCATCAGGTAAGTTACAAGTCAATGCATTTCTTGACTATATAATCTTTATCTCTAAAGTCCTAAATAAGTAACAAAAAATCAAAGTGTGTCAACAAAGGCTAGGAGTTACCTTAACATAGATAATAACTCACAGAGATGAAATTAGGTCAAGTCAAAACCCTTTAAAGGTATACTTATAGAAGGTACATTGTAGAAGGAGCATTGAGCATCCCAGCAAAGTGACTCTAAAGGTAGTTCACAGTTATCAGATAAATAAGATTAACATGTATGTGAAGACATGAGGTATATGAGCTCAGTTATAATGCCATTCTCTTAAAGTTTTTACTTCTTTCCTTTCTCTGTTTGTTTTTCCTCTCTGACACACACAAACATACACTCCTAAAGAACTTCATCAGTAATTCATCCCTTCTCTGAGGCTGATGGTCATAGTTATTGACTCAGCTTCTATAGAATGCTGACCCCCCCAAAAAAAGGTTTGGGGAAAAAATCAGTGTTGTTATCTGACTGAATTGATTGGAGTTTTCAGACATTCCAATGTAGACAAGGCACTTGCTTATCTAACAAGCAGATTTACTTTCCAATTTTATAGGAAAAAACGTTTGCAAAAATAGCAGCTGTAAACTCTACAGCCTAATTTCTCCTGAAATAAAGCAAGAGAGGAGGGTTGAGCTAAAAATACATCGTCAGAAAGAAAGTGAACATTTCCTACTGCCAAATCTTCCCTGGTGCCTGACTCCCACCTTTCCATACATTAATCAATCATGCTCTTGCTGAGCTCTGCTTCATTTGAAGGTGCTATGTGCTATTTTGCTGTCATCACTCATGTTTAACTCAGATATTAGCCTAGAAATTCACTATGGCCAGTCAAACAGACTTGTAGCTACTGAGCTCTTCAAATTTCCTAAAGAAGGCCTTGCAGAGATTGTGGTGGCTCTAAGAAAAACGGAGAAGGCAATGGCACCCCACTCCAGTACTTTTGCCTGGAAAATCCCATGAACAGAGGAGGCTGGTAGGCTGCAGTCCATGGGGTCACTAAAGAGTCAGACACGACTGAGCAACTTCACTTTCACTTTTCACTTTCATGCATTGGAGAAGGAAATGGCAACCCACTCCAGTGTTCTTGCCTGGAGAATCCCAGGGATGGGGGAACCTGGTGGGCTGCTGTCTAGGGAGTCACACAGAGTCGGACATGACTGAAGCAACTTAGCAGCAGCAGCAGCAGCAAGAAAAAAAAGAGCCTGAGGGCAGTGCCCATATCCTCATATTTTTCTTAGAAATTGAAGTATAAATTGAAGTAGAAATTGAGAAGTATAGTCAGAGCCCAGAGGTGGTAGTACTTACCATTCCCTCCTCACACTTGTTCCTTTCTACTCTGAATGTCTTACTGCTGCTGCTGCTGCTAAGTCGCTTCAGTCATGTCCAACTCTGTGCGACCCAATGGATGGCAGCCCACCAGGCTTCCCTGTCCCTGGGATTCTCCAGGCAAGAACACTGGAGTGGGTTGCCATTTCCTTCTCCAATGCATGAAAGTGAAAAGTGAAAGTGAAGTCGCTCAGTCGTGTCCGACTCTTCGAGACCCCATGGACTGTAGCCTACCAGGCTCCTCTGTCCATGGATTTTCCAGCCAAGAGTACTGGAGTGGGGTGCCATTGCCTTCTCCGGAATGTCTTACATTCCTACCTAAATTAGTTTGGAGGAGAAAGAGGGCAGAGAGTTGCTGTGATAAGCATAATATAAAGAGGGGATGGGGGTTAGATTTAGAGTGGGAAGGAAGGATGTGAGGGGGATTAATTTCAAGTCCATTTCCAAATGATTCCTCCCTTACAAAGCATTTATAGCTAGGAAAGACATAGATTGATTAAATTGATTAAATCCAATTTAATTCCTTAATCACTTGTGTCTATTTGCATCGAAGAGTAATTAAGGAATTCAAGGAATTCCTTAATTAAGGAATTCAAGGAATTAAAAGGTCTAAGAGGATTTTGAGTCTGGTCTAAATTCCTCATTTTAGGGCTGAGGAAGCAAAATCCAGAGAGGTGACACTGACTAGCCCAGTAATTTAGGGTCCTGAATCTCTCAGGGAGTCTGACAAATACTTTAAAACTGTGAATGACACTTATTTGTGTGTGTTTTTGGTCTAAGTAACATTATCCCGTGATGTACTTTCTGAAACAAGAATTTGGAGTTTGTTGCACCCATTTTCTCAGATAGTGTAAAACACTATCTAGGGGCACATGCTACCTCGTAAGATGTTTGCCTGTGTGTCTGGTCAGCCGCTCTAGTCCTGTAGGACTCTGTGGGACCCCACGGACCCTAGCTGCTGGATTCCACCATCCATGGGATTTTCCCGGCAAGAATACCAGGCTGGGTTGCCATGCCCTCCTCCAGGGAATTTTCCCGACCCAGGGATCAAACCCATGTCTCCTGAGTCTCCTTTCTCCTAATGCTGGGATAGACTGAAGGCAGTAGGAGAAGGGAACAACAGAGGATGAAGTGGTTGGATGGCATCACCAACTCCACGGACATGAGTATAAGCAAACTCCAGGAGATGGTGAAGGACAGGGAAGCCTGGTGTGCTGCAGCCCATGGGGTTGCAAAGAGTCAGACATGACTTAGCGACTGAACAACAACAAATTGAACCTCCAGTGTTCTCAAACTGATCAGACAGAAAAGATAATTTTTTTATCAGCTTTCCTTTTTTTTAACCTATCAAAAATGCTATTTCATATACAGCAGAAACTAACACAACATGGTAAAGCAATTTTACTCCAACTTAAATAAATTAAAAAATGTTATTTCACAACTCTGTGCTGAAATAGCAAAGTCAGAGACAAACTTAGCAGCAAAGTCAAACTTCACTATAAAATGAGCCGCTGCAGGACGTGCTGCCTGAAAGCACATCCAGGAGACACGCCCTGACTGCAATTCCACCAAAGAGAAAAGAAAACGTTGCCTCTTTTTATGACTTGCTTCAGCTGCCTTTTTAGTTCTGCTGTGTGTTAGCTGAACCAAGGCTCAAGTTACACAGGCTGCCTCTATCGTGGGCAGGTCTCAGGCTGGCCGCTCTTCTTCCCTGCAATAAACTCACATCTGGCCTGGACGCCTTAACCCTGGTGAGCGGTGACTGGGATTCCGCCAGTGGCCTCCCCGAGGCGCCCAAGAAGCCCCAAGAGCTCGGACCGCACCACGGGGCAGGGCGCCCGAGTCGGGCTCAGCTCCGAGAACAGTCCGAGGACAGTAAGGGTAGCCAAGCGCAAACCTGGCAATCTCCAAGTCAGCGGTCAGATTGCTGGTCGCTCTGCCACGTTTTTTACGGCGGGGGTGGGGGTGAGGGGAACGGTGGTCAACCCTTCACCAGGTTTGCTGGCGGCTAAGTAAATCCGAGGGTACAAGAGTGGAAGCTGGACAGCTTCCCCGGCGCCCCAGTGCGTGCAGGACCCCGCGTGCCCAGGACTTCGCGCTCCGCGTCCTCTCCTCCACGTCCCTCCACGTGGAGAGGAGGGGTGTCCAGAGTTGGGGTCAGTGCCTCCCTCCGCTCCCCCACAGGCCGGCTTCTCCAGGAGAAGGGGCCACTTTCTACTCGCGCTCTCACTGGCTGGGGCTGAGCTGCGACCAAGGCCAACCCAGGGTCACCTTGGCCCCCTTCATTTCATTCCAGGGCCCCTGCAAGAGGAGAGGTTAAAGCAGGTCACCGCTGGCAGAGCCCTTCCTCCCTCCTCCCTGGCCCCGCCCCTCACACTCTACCGGACCTACCCGGCTCCTTTCCTTGTAGAGCCCAGGCTCCAGGGAACTCAGCCCCAGCCGGAGTAGAGAGGACTGCGCGGGAAAGAGAGAAAGGGGTACTGGAAGCCGCCCCAGAGAGATCGGAGGAAAAATTTCTTCCGTGCTCCTTCTAGATCCCACCCCCGCGACCCTTTCTGAGGCAAGCGCTCGGGCTAGGAGAGTCCTCGGTGCGCATCGCAACCCCTTCCTACTTTCTTTCCTTCTCATCCTCACAACGTGTGCAAATGGCCACTGAGCCTATTCTGCAAGTGGGGAGTCTGCGCGCACTTACTGTCTGCGGCGACCAGCCCTCCGCGGGAGACGGTCAGACTCTGCAGGCACACGCTCAGAGCCAGCAGAAGTAGGGCCTTGCTCTCCATCTCGGGGGATGTCCCTCTGTAGGAGATGCAGGGCACCAGGCGCGAGCGCGGACAGAACAGTAGACCCGCTGAACCCAAGGCGGCGCAGGCTGGAGCAGCGGTCTGGCACAGAGCAAGTCACCCTTTAAAGGGGAGGGTGGGGAGCTAGAAGCGGCAGGTTTCCTCGGAGGAGGAGGAGGTGGGGGAGGAGAAAATGAGTCCGACACTGTTTCCACTCCACGGCTGCTTATGTGATTGGAAATATGCAAATGAACCTCATCACCTATTGGCTATAAAATCTTAAGTTGGGGGGAGGGTACTAAATTCACTTTCAAATATTTGAGCAAACTGTAATGAGATTCAACTCTGCCAGGGAGAAGAAGGGGAAAGGGCAGAAGGAAAATTTTTACTTTCTCTAGGAGGGCAATTTGCTTTTCCTAAGGGGTCTGGCTCTTCTGGGTCCCCTACACAAACACCAAACAAAGGTTTTTATGGCTTTATGTGAAATACTCTGTAATTATCTGTTTTCTAAGAAAGGGAAGTTAAGTTGTTAAACTACATTTGGGCAATACCCAACTTCTTTTGGTGGCTCCTGTTTGTAACTTGCAGTGTCTGTTTTGTTTTTTGTTCCCCCACTCCCCCGCCAATTCTCCTGGACAATGTCAATCTAAGGACCCACGGACACACATTTTTCTGCAGCTTGAACTTGCACAGTCTGGTGTTATAACTTTGGTAATATGGATTGGCTTATGTAGTTGAGAAAAGCCCTCTTGCTCTAGTTTCTAATTTTTGCCTTATGCAAATTATACTCAATCCTCAAACTCATCAAGAAATGCAAAGTAACATTTTATCCTCAGAGGCAGAATGTTGAGGTCAGACAGCCTGAAAGTGTATTGTTATGCTAAGTGAAAGAAGCCAGTCACAGAAGACGCACATCCTATTATTTCCTTTGCATAAAATATCCACTAATAGGCAAACCTTAGGGACAGAGAGTAGATTAATGATTGCCTGGTGCTGGGGACTAGGGGAGGCAGGAAAATGGAGATGATTTTGGAGGGGATGGTGATAAAAATGTTCAAAAATTACATTATGGTGATGGTTGTACAACTGAATAAATACGCTAAAAACACGGACTTATGCACTTTAAATGGGAGAGCTTTATGGTACATAAATTATATTTTAAATAAAGCTATTAAAATGATGTGTTCAGGTATGCAAGTAAAATAACACGAATAATGAAATCACTTTGGATGTTGTATTTTCTTTGACAAAATGCTCAGAATACTTTCAAATGTCTTTTTAAATGTAAAAAATTTGAATTAGCCAGGAGTGACAATTAACTCTATACACTCCAGTTTACATCTGAGAAATGGGTTCATAACCCAAACTCTTCAATTCACTGTCTATACTGGATTATTTCTCTGAATACTTCTAATGCTTCCTTCTACTCATCCCTCCTTCTTCCATCCCCCTCTCTCACAGACACACAAACACAATCTACATTTATATGTTAGACAGATGAAGCCCATACAATTTAAATTAGGCTCACAGTTTAAGCTTTTCTCAAAAACAAAATACTTGATAGTGCTCAAATAATTCAAAGTCTGTTATTCTATGGAATAGAGTTCTATCTTTAAGTGTTAAATGTGTGCTGTGCTTAATCGTGTCCGACTCTTTGAGACCCCATGGACTATAGTCCACCAGGCTCCTCTATCCATGGGATTTTTCAGGCATGATTACTGGAGTGGGTTGCCATTCCCTTCTCCAGGGAATCTTCCCCATCCAGGGGTTGAACCCAAGTCTCCTGGGTCTCCAGCATTGGCAGGGGGATTCTTTATCACTGAGCTGCCTGCGAAGCCTCAAGGTGTTAAATGCCACAGCACAATTTGTCTTTTATTACAATTATTAAAAAAGTATTGTGCACATTCATTCTATCCTACAGAACATGTAAAGGAATTAAATTCCTATAAGAGCTTTAGAAGTAGCCAAACAGATCAAGCAGTGGATGAACAACTATGACATGGCAGTCTTCTAAAAATTCTATAGTAAATTCTAACTTTAAAAAAGATATAAAATGAGTACATTTGCATTGCATTGCTCAAGGTGTAAATAACACATAAACAAAAGTGGAGAAATGTTTACTATCTTATATAGAATACAAAAGAAGCCTATTTTCACCAGAAATATTTGCCAAGACAGCCAAATCAATCTGCACTGCTGTGCCTTTCAGAGAACTGCAAACTTTTAAGTATTAATAATAATTGCTAAAGGGAAGTGTGATGCTTATAATGTATGTTTGAAATGATTTTTCAGGTTAACAGACAGACATAAACTTAAAGCAATCAAGAGTTAAGAGAAATTTTTAAAAATATGAAACAGGTTTTGTA
Source organism: Bos mutus (assembly GCF_027580195.1). Lineage (NCBI taxonomy): Eukaryota > Metazoa > Chordata > Mammalia > Artiodactyla > Bovidae > Bos > Bos mutus. The sequence goes on from NC_091624.1 coordinate 42,914,803, forward strand.
GTGGCCTGTATGGTTATATTGCGTGTGCATCAGAGTTGCAGAGATTTCCAGGAAGAATTCACTCACAGCAGCTCAGCGTGGTAGGAAAGGAGATAGGTTGGCTCCAGTCCCTGGAACAAGCAGTGGGCAGGTGGGTGTGGCGCCAAGACGCTCTCTTGATTGGCTGCCCTCGGAGCATCAGGTGCCTGTGTTCTCTTGCACAGGCTCGAATGATCTCCAAGTCCAGACTGTCTGTGCGTTAACAAAGTGCCTCGCCCAAACTTCACAAGGTTATCTGATCACTGATAGTGTGAGCCTTGACTTTTTCCCTGAGTGACGTTTCCTTTGTAACAGACATAAAAAGCTTCAGGTTAAAAGATACTAAGCTTTTTATAAACATTTAACAAACAAGTATAGGCGAGGACATTTGCCGTGTAAGCTTAAAACAATGTAAAACGTTAAATAGGCATGCATAAAAAAATGACCAGAAAGCTCCAGAACTCCACATGTAGGAAAGTTTTTTCTATCTACTTACCTATCTATACATCCATCATTTAAATTAAAGTCCTGTTATTTGCACACGCTGGGTACTTTTCATCCTTTTTGCACTTAATCATTTCAAAATGCCTGAACTTAATGACATTCCTGTTGTATAGAGGAGGGAATATGAAACTCAAGAAAGATTAAATAACGGTAACCACAAAGTGTTTTGGGGTTTGTTTGTGTTTTTTGTGATCCAAAGAAAGAATGAAAATGTATTTGATGTATTATATTTTAATGGTGCTCTAATTGCCAATTGCTCTGTGTTCTTTTGCACAGGCTCACATGATCTCCAAGTCCAGACTGTCTGTGCCTTAACAAAGTGCCTTGCCTAAACCTTGCCCAAACCAAAAAAAGCTGGGAAGCAGATATTTTTTCTACATTCATGGTTCATTGCAGCTTTTATTTTGTGGCTCTTTTGCTAAATTAATATGATGAAATGGCTAAGTGGACTCTAAAAGTGCATCTATATTGAAGTGAACCTGGTCTCTATCACCAAAATTATATTTAACCTAGAAAAAAACATGGGTAATACAAATAAAATTTATAAATTCATAATTTTAAATATTAAAAAAATTTACTGAAGGAGGAAATGGCAACCCATTCCAGTATTCTTGCTGGGAAAATTTCCCATGGACAGAGAAGCCTGACGGGCTACGATCCATAGGGTCACAAAGAGTCACCGCCCAACTGAACAACTAAGCAGGCACGCACGCCTGAAGGATAGAGTATGACGCTAGCCACAACTTAAAATAAGGAACCAAAAGAAGTCAGCAAAGGCAAGAAGAAAGGAACATTTTGAGACACTGAAAGGCAACCCAGAAAAAAATATTTAAATCTACTGACTTTAATAAAAACAAAAACAAGATGTTACTAAATATTGCTATAAAAGACTTTCCCATTGCTACCCAACTGTATCCTAGGATTGAATTGTAGAGAGGGGGAAACCCAAGCTGTATCTAAACAGAGATGATAATATGACAATAAGGATGAGGATGAGAATGAAGCTGAAGTTATAGCTCTGGAATCTAGGGCCTGAGGTTGGAGCAGCTGATAAGTGAAGATACTGGTCTTGTACATCTCTTCTTTTATTTATTGCCTAACAAAGCTACCCAAGTAGCTACGTATCCAAGGGAGGATTAATCTCTTACAGACAGAATTAGTTCTTGATTGGTAAAGCTGGGAGTTATCCTCTCAAAAAGTTAAAGTACAAATAAATGTTATATTTTGCTAATTTGCTACTATCTCCTTCCTCCATCAGCATCAAGTAAAGGGAGCAGGGTTACTTTCTTTGCTTTGGGGGCAAAGGAATTGTGGGGTGTAGGGAAAATTGCTTTAAATGATAAAAGTACAGTGTTAAATAAATCAGACACATTTTAAAGATTTTCATTTCTTTGGGTTGGAAATATTCATCTCTTCCCTTCTTCCAAACACTTAAGAAAACAAAAAATGAAGAGAAAGAAAAAAAAAGTCATGTTCTAATATCAACATTAAAGTATTTGTTTAAATACAGTTAGATTTTTTTTTTATTTTAAGATTTTTTAAAAAAGAGAATAATTGAAAAAAAAAAAAAGAGAGAGAATGCATTGCAATGGCATCTGCTGCTAAGTCACTTCAGTCGTGTCCAACTCTGTGCGACCCCATAGATGGCAGCCCACCAGGCTCCTCTGTTCCTGGGATTCTCCAAGCAAGAATACTAGAGTGGGTTGCCATTTCCTTCTCCAATGCATGAAAGTGAAAAGTGAAAGTGAAGTCGCTCAGTCATGTTTGACTTTTAGCGACCCCATGGACTGCAGCCTACCAAGCTCCTCTGTCCATGGGATTTTCCAGGCAAGAGTACTGGAATGGGTTGCCATTGCCTTCTACGGCAATGGCATCTGTAATGGCATAAACCCCAATAAGGCTTTGGGGTTTCCCACGTGGCACTAGTGGTAAAGAAACTGCCTACCAATGCAGGAGACACAAGAAACTCGGGTTCAATCCCTGGGTCGGGAAGAAATGGCAACCTACTCCAGCATTCATGCCTGGAAAATTCCATGGACAGAGAGAAGCTTGTCAGACTACAGTCCATGGGCCGCAAAGAGTCAGACATGACTGAGTGACTGAGCACACACATACATACGCACACAGAGAATAAGGCTTTACAGTGCGGGGTTGCATCAGAACCTACCAGAGATACAGATTCTGCCACAGAGGAACCGCAACAGGTGGAGGGAGAGAAGGATTTAGGCCTTTCCTAGAGGACAGCTCATAAAAACGAAAAAGAATGTCACAAACATAATCCATGGATTTATAATCCCTATTTGTTTAAAAGCAGTTTTTATTTTCCATTTTCAAAGAAAAACAAAAGCAAAGTTAAAAACCTCAGTCCATGTAGGAAATCAAAGGAGAGCATGAAAGTTTTATGCGGAGGGCTTCACATTCTGCGATACTTTTCAGACAAAGCATCAAAGGCCTAGAATGAACAGGAGCTGAGCCTGACTCACCAAAGACATATTTGAAGTGCCCCCTGCTGACGTTCTGGTGATACTGTAAAGTATCAAAAAACTGTTTTAAAGGACTTGACACAGAATTGGCTTATCTTCAGGCTCTTGTATTGGTATTTGGGGTTTCTTGTTTCTTTTGTTAAATTATACACAAGGTGAAGGAACTTTTTTGCTCTTTTCACCTCTGTGGTACTTCCCATAGCAGCAAACTGTGCTGGGAAATTAGGACGTTCTTCATCAATCGTTGATGGATGAATTAACATTGAGTAAAAGATTATCTTTTTGGCATTGTATAGAGTTGATGAGTTTCTCACAATAAGTGTACTGGGGTGGTTTGCCATTCCCTCCTCCAGCGGATCACGTTTTGTCAGAACTCTCTGCTATGACCCATCCGTCTTGGGTGACCCTACACAGCATGGCTTATAGCTTCATTGAGTTACTCAAGCCCCTTGGAAATGACAAGGCAGTGATCCTTGGAGGGGGATCTGATGCAAACAGATGACTCATTGGAAAAGTCTCTGATGCTGGGAAAGATTGAGGGCAGAAGGAGAAGAGAGCAGTCAGAGGATGAGATGTCTGGACAGCATCACAGATGCAATGAACATGAACTTTGGCAAACTCTGGGAGATGGTGAGGGAAAGGGAGGCCTGGTGTGCTGCAGTCTGTGGGGTTGCAAAGAGTTGGACACGACTGGGCGACTGAACAACAACAAAAGATTATCTAGTGCAAAATGGGAGAAAGCAGGATTTCTTTTTTGTGTAAGCAATATTTTATTTAGTAATTTCTCTTTACAACTGAAACTCTGGGAATTCAAAATTAACATCCTTGCCTGTGAGCTTCTTATAGACACCAGAACAGTCTTTCTGTAATCTCAGACTTCCAATACTCTAGTCTCTCTCCAGAAGCTAATAGTTTCCTTTTACGTGTGTATTTCTAGATAAGGCCATACATTGCCTCATACATGTGTTTCTAAAAGTGTGCTTGTGTTTATTCATCCACACACACACAACTTTATTTGTTGTTGTTGTTGTTGTTGTTTTTGCAGAAATGAGCTTGTGCAGAAGGGTTCTCCCCTTTTTCTTTCTTTTTATGGCTAATTTGTACCATCATTTATTAAACCTTGGAGACTCAGACAGTAAAGAATCCGTCTGTAATGCAGGAGACCCAGGTTGGATCCTTGGATAAAGAAGATCCCCTAGAGAAGAGAATGGCTACCCACTCCAGTGTTCTTGCCTGGAGAATCCCAGGGACGGGGAGCCCGGTGGGCTACCATCTATGGGGTCGCACAGAGTCAGACACAACTGAAGCGACTTAGCAGCAGCAGCAGCAACAGTATTTAAAAATTTTTTACTTGCAAAGTTCCTCCAACTCTCAATTGACTTTCCATCATTAAAACTTTCTTCACTTTTTTTTTTTTTAAGATTATTGAGTTTCTTTGTCCTCTTAATAAGAGCCCCATATTTATATTTACCAGATTCAGAAGGGGAGGAACTAAATGAATCTTCTAAAAACATTTATTGGGGTAAATCTAATATTACTATCTGTATCTCCTGCCTGAAAGTCTAGAACTCTTTTTATTAAGACCATGTTCCCAGTGGAAGAGCCTAGGATTCAGAGTAGCAGATTTTTTTTTACCCCTTTGGTCTTTGATTTTTCTATGATAAGATGCCAAAATATTTAGATGAAAAATGAAAAAAAATGCAGTCACCAACATATTTTACCTTCATATTTTTATGCATATAAATTTATCAAACATTCTATATGGTTTGATAGATATGAATATTCAGCAAAACATAAATTGTAAGTAAAATGTAAATTTTCAGCTTATTGTCATAAACACTGACTGCATCACAAGCCCTCAATAAACATTTGATAATAATATTTTTCTGTGCAATATTTGAATATGAATTAAAGAAAAACGTTAAAATTTGCCTATATGTAGATTTACTCTGAATCTAGTCTTCCTCGGTGGCTCAGGGGTAAAGAATCTACTTGCAATGCAGGAGAAACAGATGATGAGGGTTTGATCCCTGAGTTGGGAAGATCCCCTGGAGGAAGGCATAGTAACCCAGTCCAGTATTCTTGCCTGGAGAATCCCATGGACAGAGGAGCCTGGCAGGCTACAATCCATAGGGTCACAAAGAGTTGGATCCAACTGAAGTGACTGAGAATGCACACACTCTGAAACTGGATGTGGTTTGTGAGAACTTGACCTCACCAGAGGTCAAGAATGGAAGTTTTCTTTTTCTTCTTATTTGCTATTATTTTGTTAAGGAAATTGAGATACAGTGGACTATTACTATTCCATGCTGTTGTGAGGGTGAAGTGCAAGTCCTTGTTTTCCAGTTTATAATGTGGGCTGGGGGTTAGCGATTTACCTAATAACCACTCTGAGCTTCTCAGATTCTTCATTTGTAAAAATGAGAAAATAGTATCTGCCCTGGCTTCTTCCTAGGGGATTTTGAAATCAAATGAGGTCAATTTTTAAAGGACTTATTGAAATGAAGGATGTTTTACATATGTTGAGGTTTAAGGATTATTCATAGCTTCTTGACATTGTTTCCTTCTAAGGTATGACACAAGAGCATTTTGAAATGTTATATTGCTCCCCAGAAGTAGACCTTCAAAGTTGGTAATTAAAAATCATAACAAGAAAGAAGTTTCACTTCATGCTTACTCAACTTGATGGTGTTTCTGAAACTGTGCTGATGTCCACGTAGAAAGTGAATTTACACTCAGAATTGTTCTGGCTCAGTTTGTACTATCGCAACAAGTAGGAACTTTTCCTAATGCTTACAATTTTACCCTTCATAAGTCAAAGTTCTAAGAAATTCACCAGGAAATATCTTTGGAACCCAGAACCCAAGGCCACTTCTCCATTATGGGAATTTACTGGTAAAAATGTGGGAGACAATACATCATGGGTGTTCAATGTCTACCACTCCGATATACCTGAGTGGAGTGATTTGTGTGCTTGTGAATTTCCTGCATCTGAAGTTTTATAAGAGAGCTGTCTCTCATGCTCTGTTACTGTAGTGTCATCTTAGAAGAGTCAAGAGGCAAATCCAATTGATGCCTTATCTCCTAATTATATTTTCTTTAAGGGCTCTGAGGACATCTGCATGGATGATATTTGAGAATGTGAAGACTTTGGAAGGATGTGGCAGCTAGTTGGTGACCACTGACCTTTGTTTCTTCACTCTTTTGGCAGCTCAGCTTCCAATGCCCAGTGGTCTGGATCTAGGTGAGAGGTGGCATTTTCCCTGGACTGAAACATACACCAGGATTCTGTAGGCATAAAGGCTGTGACTGGACATGTGCCAAAGTTTCTTCTCCTTCCTCTTTTGCTTTCCCTTACAAACTAACTAGTGAATACAAATATTCCAAACCCTAAATTCCTGGAATCTCAATTGTCAACAAAGAGATCATAGCTGTGAGGTTTTTGTAGAGAATGGGACTATACACTCTATTCCCAAATCTAATATTTTATTTCTCAGTCTCATAGATTCTTTTCGGGTACTTGTTTTCTTCTAAAACAGAAAATCTCAGTCATCTTAAACAAGAGAAAAATCATGATCGGAGAGAAAGAATTAATTTTTTCTATTTTAATGTCTTTATTATAAATATGGCTTTATTTTTTAAGAAGTGAAGAATAAATGTACAAGATGAAAACAATGTTTTTTGTTTTGTTTCTGTAAACAGGAGTTTGCACTGAATGTAAATTTGTAGATTTGTTGAGAAAGGCAGTAAGAATCTTTGGTTATTGTTTTGGATTTTGGTTTTGGTTTTCTGTTCTTTGAGTTTGTTGGAGAGCTCTCATATTTGGTGGCTATTTTTATGATGCCTTTGGAATCATTCTGTGTTTGAAGTATTTCCTTGTAAAAATGTTTGCCCTTGTAGATTTAGTCAAACAGGATTTATTTTCTTAAATGATAAAAATTTGGGTTGATTTTTTTAATGGTTGAAATGTTTAATCTATGGCTATGTGGTGACTTAAAATAGGGGACTGAGTACATGATCTTGTCATCATTTGCTACATCTCAGTGAAGATTAGCCCATGCTTTGCAAAGACATGCTATAGAAAGATGTAAAAAAATACCTTCTCTTGTATAATATATTGAGTGCCTAGTTATCATTGGAAAAGATCCTGATGCTGGGAAAGAATGAAGGCATGAGAAGGGGACGACAGAGGATTAGATGACATCACCAACTCAATGGACATGAGTTTGAACAAGTTCCGGGAGTTGGTGATAGACAGGAAAGCCTGATGTGCTGCAGTTCACAGGGATGCAAAGAGTTGGACATGACTGAGCAACTGAACTGAACTAACAGTGAGCAGAGATATTATTTTTTGTGGCTTTGGCTTGGTGGCGCAGTTGGGAGTTAAAAGAATTCTGTAGTAGTGTAGCAGCTATGGTTTCTAGAGTTTGCCTTTATTCCATTAAGAATATATAGAAGCTGGGGCTTCTCTGGTGGTCCAGTGGCTAAGATTTAGTGCTCCCAATGCAGGGGGCTCAGAATCAATCTCTGGTCAGAGAAATAGATTTTGCATGCTGCAACTAAGAGTTCTCATGTCCCAAAGAAAAATCCCACCTCCTGCACCTAGGACCCAGAGCAGTCAAATAAATAATTTTTTAAGAAAAAGTATATAGAAGTTTTTCAGACAGGTTGTTTATATGATTAAAAAAACCTTAATATTTGCAAAGCTACAAACAGCTTGGTAATTCTTTTTCAAGTTTTCAGTGTAGACATGCATTGCTGTATGTGAATCCAGTATCAGAACCCTACTGTACTATGGTAATTTGTGGCATAACACAGACATGTCTCCATACATGTTTAATTTTATATGACTTCAAACCTAGACACTATATTTTATTTATACAGTTTGCCACTATTTATATCATCATTCTATAATTTCCACTGAGGTTTAAATGTGTATATATAAAGGGAATGTCAAAATAAACACAAGGCAGTCAAGTAAAGGCATCAATTCTGACTGAACTCTAGGCTTATTTTTATGAGTACTCAGCCCTCTTTATGTTGTTCTAAAGATTCAATTACTTTACCTGGGGCTTATTTTCCTGCCCTATTTGACTAAGAACACACATGAGGAGACAGACATCATTTGTAAAAATCCAAAATCCTTTTGACCATTTGCTTATTTTCCTACTGCCTAACTGCACATCTCCTTTATCTTGGTACCTAAAAGGAACAAAAAATTTGAACTAATGACAGAAGTACACATGATGGCTTCCTTCAAACTTCTTTTGTGATCTGTCATTTATCAATAAAAGTAGTAACTTTTTCCAAGGATCATGCATGGAGAATATATTGGCACTCTGCTGAGAACCATGAAATTGAAACTGGTGAGGAAAATTAACAATGGGTGGAGTTAAGATCTAGAGATAATAAAGGGGCAAACTTGGGACTCTTTCCATGTGTTTTCTTAGAACATGCTTTCCTGGTTAGAAGCACAATCGGTCTTTCAGAAAAGAAAGGGAGCAGAGAATCAGAATAAAGTAAAAACATCTTCTTTAGCCTTTGATACTACAGTTATAAATATGTACTCCTACTTTCTATAATGTAATAATTTAACATTTCTGTACAGAGGAACATGACCTGCTAAAATGTGATGTACAGGCTTCCTGTACAGGCTTCCCAGGTGGGGCTAATGGTAAAGAACCTGCCTATCAATTCAGAAAACATAAGGATGTGGGTTCCATCCCTGGGTCAGGAAGATCCCCTGGAGGAGGGCATGGCAACCCACTACAGTATTCTTGCCAGGAGAATCCTATGGACAGAGAAGCCCCAGGGGCTACAGTCCATAGGGTCACAGAGAGTCAGATACAACTGAAGCGACTTAGCACACACAAGATGATACAACATGCTTAACTCTCCTACTTGCTTGTGCAAAAGAAAGACAGCATTGATATAAATTTCCCTAGAACTAACACTATGAGAGAATGTCCCCTCTTAAAAGTCTCATGTGCTGAGCATTAAAGAATAAACTTCAGCACCCAAATTCTTAAGTGAATTAGAGGATGCATGAGCCCTGAGTTTTCCCTAACACCCCCTGGGGATAAGTGATAATCTAAGAGAGCTGATGTCCAGCAGTGACCAAGAGGCATTTGATGGTGCAGATTCTTATCCCCTGCTCTCCTCTCATACTGACATTGGAATGGTACGAGAGTTCAAAAAACTTTCCATGTTATCCTCTTTGATCCACAATAGCCTTCAGAGGTAGGCAGGACAAGAAGTCATAGTTTCTTCTTATATGAGAGGAAAATGAAGCTCACTGATGCTTGGGATCTGTTTAAGGCTATGCTGGGCAGCTGGATTAGAAACCCACTCCTTTCATTGTGGTTCCTCCCTGCAATGTCCCCTGTGAAAGTTCTGCTAGGACTTGAATAGGAACTCTTGGAGGGGCATCTGCCAAAGAACTCTAATGGGGATAAGGGAACAATCCTCCAATTGGGAAAGAGTCCTGGACGGTGCATCTACCCCACGAGTAAGACATCAAATTGAGCTTTGGAGGCTCTCGCTTATAATTGTGGGATGCAAACTGATATTATTATCACTTTGCTCACAAAACTGCAGCTCCAGTTTTTCTTTAACAATTAAGTATTTGGAAATTACCCCAAGAGCACCAGCTCCTTTTTGAGCTACTCCTGAGGTCCCTGGACTGGATTCATACTCTATACCTGATCATACACTTACTAAGGGATTGGTATGTGCTATCTCAACTGGTATTGGAATTAAAATGCCCCCTGGACACTTTGGATTAATCAACGAATGCTCCAGTTTTTAAAGGGGATTTGTGTTTGTAGGGGAATCATAGGTCCAGATTACCAAGGAGAAATCCAACTAATTTTATAAAATGAAGGAAAGGATGATCTATTTATTAATAAACATGGTTGAATTGTCCAATTGTGGATTCTTTCATGTGTAATTTTCAAAATACAAAAAGGAGAACCTCCCAATTTACTAACAGTTAGAGGTGATAAAGGGTTTAGAACCACAAATGAAATATATGCAGCTGAAGGTAAAATCTGGGTGAAGCATACTTCCAGTCCTAGTGTACCTGCTGATGTCATTGCACAGGGGAAGGAAAATACCATGTTAATGATGCCCCTCAGACAGGAAAAATGGAAACATATGCCATTAACACATTGTTATTCTTGTGAATAAACTACTCTTGGAAGCCTGACTGTAATGTGGATTGTCATTGACACCTCAAGCTACAATTAAAAAAAAATATGGAGAAAGATATTGGGGAATCTTCAGGTGGAGAAATATGAGCTGGATCTGGCCTCAGGATCACTTCACCTGCCCAACAAACAAGGTCAATCCTTTCCTAACTTTGGCTTTCCATGGACAAAATTTATCTATCTGCTAGATTACACAACACTGATAAAGATGTAGTTCAAGCCTTGACCATTACTACATGAATGCCTACTACATTGAAACCACATGAACTTAGCTTAATGTATGACAAAGATGTTTTACATTCGTTTAACGACTCAGCAGTATTTCAGCTATACCAAACTTAACCCTTAACTGACATGTTTGATTGCACTGTTTGTTCTATGCAGTAGTTATACTACCTTGCTCAAAAGGATAAAGCCCAAGGAATTTTAATGTCTACTAATGCCTATGCAATATCACATAGGAACCTGGAATGTTAGGCCCATGAATCAAGGAAAATTGGAAGTGGTCAAACAGGAGATGGCAAGAGTGAACATTGACATTTTAGGAATCAGTGAATTAATGGACTGGAATGGGAGAATTTAACTCAGGTGACCATTATTTCTGCTATTGTAGCAAGAATCCGTTAGAAGAAATGGAGTAGCCATCATAGTCAACAAAAAAGTCTTAAATGCGGTACTTGGATGCAATGTCAAAAACGACAGAATGATCTCTGTTCATTTCCAAGGCAAACCATTCAATATCACGGTAATCCAAGTCTATGCCCAACCAGTAATGCTGAAGAAGCTGAAGTTGAATGGTTCTATGAAGACCTACAAGATCTTTAAGAACTAACACCCAAAAAAGATGTCCTTTTCTTTCTAGGGAACTTGAATGCAAAAGTAGGAAGTCAAGAAACACCTGGAGTAACAGGCAAATTTGGCCTTGGAGTACAGAATGAAGCAGGACAAAGGCTAATAGAGTTCTGCCAAGAGAACGCACTAGTCATAGCAAACACCTTCTTCCAATGACACAAGAGGACTCTACACATGGACATCACCAGATGGCCAACACTGAACTCAGATTGACTATATTCTTTGCAGCCAAAGGTGGAGAAGCTCTATACAGTCAGCAAAAACAAGACCGGGAGCTGACTGTAGCTCAGATCATGAACTCCTTATTGCCAAATTCAGACTTAAATTGAAGAAAGTTTTACTAGACCATTCAGGTGTGACCTAAATCAAATTGCTTATGATTATACAGTGGAAGTGAGAAATAGATTTAAGGAAATAGATCTGATGGACAGAATGCCTGATGAACTATGGATGGAGATTTGTGACATTGTACAGGAGACAGTGATCAAGACCATCCCTAAGAAAAAGAAATGCAAAAAAGCAAAACGGCTGTCTGGGGAGGCCTTACAAATAGCTGTGAAAAGAAGAGAAGTGAAAAGCAAAGGAGAAAAGGAAAGATATACCCATTTGAATGCAGAGTTCCAAAGAATAACAAGGAGAGATAAGAAAGCCTTCCTCAGTGATCAATGCAAAGAAATGGAGGAAAACAATAGAATGGGAAAGTCTAGAGATCTCTTTAAGAATTTTAGAGACACCAAGGGAACATTTCATGCAAAGATGGGCTTGATAAAGGACAGAAATGGTATGGACCTAACAGAAGCAGAAGATATTAAGAAGAGGTGTCAAGAATACACAGAGGAACTGTACAAAAAAGATCTTCATGACCCAGATAATCATGATGGTGTGATCACTGACCTAGAGCCAGACATCCTGGAATGTGAAGTCAAGTGGGCCTTAGAAAGCATCACTATGAACAAAGCTAGTGGAGGTGATGGAATTCCAGTTGAGCTATTTCAAATCCTAAAGGATGATGCTGTGAAAGTGCTGCACTCAATATGCCAGCAAATTTGGACAACTCAGCAGTGGCCACAGGACTGGAAAAGGTCAGTTTTCATTACAATCCCAAAGAAAGGCAATGCCAAAGAATGTGCAAACTACTGCACAATTGCAATCATCTCACATGCTAGTAAAGTAAAACTCAAAATTCTCCAAGCCAGGCTTCAGCAATACGTGAACCATGAACTTCCAGATGTTGAAGCTGGTTTTAGAAAAGGCAGAGGAACCAGAGATCAAATTGCCAACATCTGCTGGATCATCGAAAAAGCAAGAGAGTTCCAGAAAAACATCTATTTCTGCTTTATTGACTATGCCAAAGCCTTTGACTGTGTGGATCACAATAAACTGTGGAAAATTCTGAAACAGATGGGAATACCAGACCACCTGACCTGCCTCTTGAGAAACCTGTATGCAGGTCAGGAAGCAATAGTTAGAACTGGACACGGAACAACAGACTGGTTCCAAATAGGAAGAGGAGTACGTCAAGGCTGTATATTGTCACCCTGCTTACTCCTTGGAAGAAAAGTTATGACCAACCCAGAAAGCATATTAAAAAGCAGAGACATTAGTTTGCCAACAACAGTCTATCTAGTCAAGGCTATGGTTTTTCCAGTAGTCATGTATGGATGTGAGAGTTGGACTATAAAGAAAGCTAAGTGCCGAAGAATTGATGCTTTTGAACTGCTGTGTTGGAGAAGGCTCTTGAGAGTCCCTTGGACTGCAAGGAAATCCAACCGGTCCATCCTAAAGGAGATCAGTCTTGAGTTTTCATTGGAAGGACTGATGTTGAAGCTGAAACTCTAATACTTGGCCACCTGATAAGAAGAGCTGACTCATTGGAAAAGATCCTGATGCTGGGAAAGATTGAAGGCAGGAGGAGAAGGGGACGATGGAGAATCACATGGTTGGATGGCATCACCGACACAATGGACATGAATTTGGGTAGAATTCAGGAGTCGGTGATGGATAGGGAGGCCTGGCGTGCTGCAATTCATGCAGTTGCCTAGAGTCAGATATGACTGAGTGACTGAACTGAACTGAATTCGTATGCATGGAAAAAACTGTTTAGATAATGGGTTCCTGAGAACCCCTGTATGTTTATCCTTGAAGGCATTACAAAATGCACTGCTAACTGGTGGCAGGGAACCGAATAGCATTATAAGACAGTTAACACAAGTATAATGTACCTATTTCATGTGTTATATGTTGTGTTTGGAAGAGTATTGGTTGCTACATTTTACTGGGAATTATCTGGACTTTACCCACTTACTGAAAGATTGTGACAATGCACTGAGGGACTGCTGTGTGGACCAACCTCTCAAATTTGGGAATCTTACTTATTAGAGATCTTTATCAACTATTGTGAACAGACTATCTTCCCTAAATCCTATCATACATTTTTTGAAACAGCCCCTTGATTTGTATATATTGTAACCAATGATGTAGAAACTACTTCATGTATCAGTTAGGAACTCTTTTTTTTTTTTGGATGTCTAGGACATGTTGATCATTTATTTTGAAAGGGTACCACCTATTACTTTCCCCCCATGAGAACTCAGGTATTATGGACTCAAATGTTATTTCCTACTCTTTCTGTCTCCAGTATTAGCTTTCTCTTAGAATCCTTAGGTAAGAATTTGCAAGGAACCAGAGTTATGAAATTTCAGAGATGAACAGAATTGTGCCTTGTAGAACATCTGTGATTACTACTACTGCTGCCAATAAGTTAATGGATATAGGAAGGTTAGGAAAATTAAAATGGAGGAAGTCTTGTTCAGGCTTCAGAAGCCTGCTTCTGACCTGCCTGGACACTGCCTGAATTCTTTGCCTGCCTGCAAACACAGGAAATCAGTGGCACTTTAGATAAGAACAGGAGAGGGTCTTGGAATTCTTGAGCCACTGGAGGTCTGGCCGACCTCCCCGACCTGTCCCAGGGTCTAAGAAGTCTTATGACTCACAAGGTGAGACAAGCTTCACTGCAAAAGTTAAAGAAAAACAAGAGCTGCATTTTTGCATGCAAACTGATGATGATATCAGTTTTTGGTCTGGGATTGTAAGCAGGAGCCCCCAGAGCTGCAATTTGAAGGCTCACCTGTGGATGAACACACTATCTGGGACCCTTTCCTAATTGGGACTCCAGATTGCTGTTAACGAGGTTCTCAGTGCTGTTCAAATTTGGATGTAGGTTATCAGCCCAATTTGGTGACATATATGCTGTTACTTCTACTGTTTCCTTTTTTTTTAATGATTGTATATTGAAATTAAGCCAAGCAGTCCTCTATAAAAAAATTGAAATTGTTTGTGTGTAATGAGTGGTTTCTTTTGTTAATGAATCATTTGCACCTAAAATGAGAGTAAAACTTTCAGCAAAACAATAATCCAAGGTTTTGCCTGGAGTTCAGAACTACAGCAGTTACCATTCTCATGGAAAGAATCAGGCATTCCAGCACTTTATCTGGTTTAGCGCTTGTTTTACTGCTCTCACCTTTGTAGCTAACTCTACAAATCTTACCCCAACACCTTTCTCTTCTTTTCTTCCTTCCCCTTTATACATTTCTACTTCCATGAATTTGCAAAGATCTGATTATGCGTGGTGAGTGTTGTGAGAACTTGACATACTGGAAGAAAATAAAGAATCGATTTGTCAAAAAACACAAAAGAACAGTTTTGTCTTCATTTCAGCGTGCCCTAGTTTTGACGAGTGTTTTGCCTTCCATGTTTTCATTTCAACTAAACCTGTGGAAAGCTGAGGGGATGGTGTTATGGGTAGAGAGTAACTGGCATGGCTTCATCCCTTGGACCACAGAGGGCCTTGCCCCAGCATTCACATAACTGAAGTGTGAAAACACTCTGGCTGCACTTATATATAAAGGCCTCTCTTACATAACATGGTTGTAATCATTAGTCCAATTCTACAGATATTTTACACATAAAAGTCCTAGTTAGGACTCAAGGCATCATTATATGCAGGAAGTGCAACCAGGACCCCAAGACAGAAGGCTTTAGGAATCCACTTTCTTTTTTTCACTTGTGACATTTGAATTAGGTCCATTTTTCTCATATCCTTTAAATGAGTACAATCTTTTAACTAAGTCCTTACTGTTCATGAAGCACTTTCCTTTCTTAAGGCACAACATTTACTTATTATTATTCTCTAATTTTATTGAGATATAATTGACATATTCTATTATGCAAATTTAGCATGGGCAGTGTATTGACTTGATACACTGATATATTACAAAATGATTTCCACCACTGAAGTGAAGTGGTAGCTGTACAGTCATATCCGGTTGTTTGCAACCCCATGGACTCTAGACTGCCAGGCTCCTCTGTCTATGGGATTCTCCAGGCAAGAATACTGCAGTGGGTTGCCATTTCCTTCTCCAAGGTCTTCCCAACCCAGGGATTGAACCCGGGTCTCCTGCATTGCAGGCAGATTCTTTACTATCTGAGCCACCACCAGATCAGATCAGATCAGTCGCTCAGTTGTGTCCGACTCCCTGCGACCCCATGAATCGCAGCACGCCAGGCCTCCCTGTCCATCACCAACTCCCGGAGTTCACCCAGACTCATGTCCATCGAGTCAGTGATGCCATCAAGCCGTCTCATCCTCTGTTGTCCCCTTCTCCTCCTGCCCCCAATCCCTCCCAGCATCAGAGTCTTTTCCAATGAGTCAACTCTTCGCATAAGGTGGCCAAAGTACTGGAGTTTCAGCTTTGGCATCATTCCTTCCAAAGAAATCCCAGGGCTGATCTTCTTCAGAATGGACTGGTTGGATCTCCTTGCAGTCCAAGGGACTCTCAAGAGTCTTCTCCAACACCACAGTTCAAAAGCATCAATTCTTCGGCGCTCAGCATTCTTCACAGTCCAACTCTCACATCCATACATGACCACAGGAAAAACCATAGCCTTGACTAGACGGACCTTTGTTGGCAAAGTAATGTCTCTGCTTTTGAGATGCTATCTAGGTTGGTAATAACTTTCCTTCCAAGGAGTAAGCGTCTTTTAATTTCATGGCTGCAGTCACCATCTGCAGTGATTTTGGAGCCCAGAAAAATAAAGTCTGACACTGTTTCCACTGTTTCCCCATCTATTTCCCATGAAGTGGTGGGATCGGATGCCATGATCTTTGTTTTCTGAATGTTGAGCTCTAAGCCAACTTTTTCACTCTCCACTTTCACTTTCATCACCAGAGCCATAGCTAATTCCTTATTCATGTTATATGATTACAATTTCTTTTTCATGGTGAGAAAATTTAAGATCTTCTCTCTCATCAACTCTCATATATGTAATATACTATTATTAATTATATTCATCAGGAGATTATATCTAAGGATATTTGATCCCCAGAACTTACTCATAACCTGAAGTTTATACACTTCAACCAATATCTTCTCATTCTCCCCTCAGCCCCTGGTAACCAGCTTTATACTCTGTTTCTATAGTTTTGTTTTTGAAGATTCTGCATATAAGTGATATAATACAATATTTGCCTTTTTCTGTTTAACTTATCTCACAGAACATAATGTCCCCAAGGTCAATCCATGTTGTCCCAAATGACAGAATTTCCTTTCTTCCCTTAGATGAATAATATTGTCTATATACATACATATCAATAAATATGTACCACATCTCCTTTATCTAATTATCACTAAATGGACACCTAGGTTGTTTCCAAATCTTGGCTACTGTGGAGTAGTGTTGCAATGAACTTTAGGAGTGCATACATCTCTGTCAATTTCTATTTGAATTTCCTTTGGATATATAACCAGAAGTGGAATTTCTGGATTGTACAGTAGTTCTATTTTTAATGTTTTGAGTAACCTCCATACTGTTTTCCACACTGGATGCACCATTTATCCACTAACAGTGTACAAGGGATCTTTTTTTCACATCCTTATCAACAATTGGTATTGCTTGTCTTTTCAATGATAGTCATTCTAAGAGGTGTGAGGTGACAGCCTACTGTGGTTTTATTTTTATTTCTCTAATGATTAGTGATGTGGAGCACTTTTTCATGTACCTATTAATGATTCAGGTGTCTTTTTTGGAAAAACTTTTATTCAGTTTCTTTGCCCATTTTTTCAATGGCTGTTTGCTATTGAGTTAGTTATATATATGAGTTATTTATATACTTTTGGAATTAACTCCTCAACAGATATATGATTTGAAAGTATTTTCTTCCATTTCATAAGCTGCCTTCTCATTTTTGGAATGCTTTTTTTCCTGTGCAGAAGTTCTTCAGTTTGCTGTAGTCTTACTTGCTAACTTTTGATTTTATTGCTTATACTTTTGGTGTCATATACCCCAAAAGCGATCATCACCAAGATCAGTATTAGCAGCTTTTTCTCTATGTGTTCTTCTAGGAGTTTTGTGGTTTCAGGTCTCATGTTTAAGTCTTTAATCCACTTTGAGTTAGTTTTTGTGATTCGTATATGATAAGGGTCCAATTTCTTTTTTCTGCATGTGACTATCTAATTCTCTTAACATTAGTTTCAGAGACTATCCTTTCCCTACTGAGTGTTTCTGTTCTTAATAGTCTCTCTGATTCTTTGTATCTGCGGTATTAGTTGTAGCATATTATTTTTCATTTACAATTTTATTTATTTGAGTCTTTCTGCTCACTAACTTTTTCTTCTGCTTAGTCAAGTCTGCTGTTGAAGCTCTCTATTGAATTTTTCAGTTCAGCCACTGTAGTCTTCATTTCCAAAATTTCTTTGGTTCTTTTTTATCTTTTCTATTAGCTTTTTTGAAATTCTCATATTGTTCTTGTATTGCTTTCCTGATATTATTGTTTGTCTGTATTCTCCTGTAGACTTCTAAGCACTTCGATAGTAATTATTTTGAATTATTTGTCAGGTAATTCCTTTATCTCTATTTCTTTGTGGCCTGTTACTGGAGGTTTACAGCATTCTTTCGGTGGAGTCAGTGTTTCCCTGATTCCCCCTGGTCCCTGTAGTTTTGTGCAGATTTCTGTACATTTGCTGAAGCAGGCACCACTTTCAGACTTTATGAAGTGATTTCAGTAAGAAAGGCTTTTACCTGCAAGTGTGGACACACTGGTGCATCCTATGGCCCCCTAGGCCTAGGGTTGCAGGGTGCCAAGTGAGAAGTGTGTGGTGGCAATGAGGCTCAGGAGGCATAATGGCTCTTAAACTCAGGCCACTGAGTCCATGGCCTTGATAACAATGTGGTCCTTGGTGAGTGTTACTGGGTGTCCATGGTAGTTGCAAAGTTTCTTGGGTTTTTCAGCTGTGCCTCCAGGTCCAGTAGTTAGGGACCACTGCAGACAGTGGTGGTGACCAGAGCAGGTAGTGTGCACACATTTGGCTCTGGAGGCCAGCTGCAGCTACCTATGTAGTGACAGGGATAAGATATGGCATTTACGTAGTTGTTAGGGCGGGATAGGCAACTGCTGGTGCACTGATAGTTCAGAGGCCCTGGTTGTTGGCATGTACTACTCTGGCTGTTGGGTCTTGCTCCAGGCACCTGGCAGTGTGGCGTGGTAAGGTGCTTGGGCTGACAGCCTGCAGGTGCTCAGCTATAGGGGCTGGTTGCAGGTAATCACAGTGGTAAAGGCCAGTGACAGAAGACAAGGTCTTGACCGGGCCCACAAGCAGTTATGGTGACTATGACTGTCAGATGTGCTTTCCTGGGGCTGCACAGTCTTTCCTGAGTAAGCATGAACAGTGAAGGCTGGTGATGGATGTCAGGCAGCAGCATGCAGATGTACAACTAGAGGGGCTAGACCCAAGCATGTGCACAACTGCTGGTGGGGTGCAGCCACAGGGGTCTAGACTTGCATTTTATATACTTGCATTTTATAGCTGCAGAAGCCTGGGCTGGCTGCTAGTGCAATTCCTGGGCTCTGGGAGGTGGAGGGAGGGATCAGGGAAGGACTTAGGTGGCTGGAGTCAATGAATTCAAATAGCTGTGTGAAAGCCTGGTGAAATATGCAAGGAGATTGCAGCAGCTATGCTGTCCATTGGTTTCTTCCTTATTGTCAAAAGGTGGTGGTTTTACTTGTAAAAGCAGATTACTGTGAACCTCAGTCACTTCCATGTGTGGCTGCTGTTGGTAGCCCCTGGTTTTCTCCTTCTTTCTAGCCAACACTACAAGTGTCAGCTTTGGTAGGATAAAACTGAAGCTGGACCTTCATGCAGTACCTGAAATGCTGGGAAAACTAGTCCCTCATCCCACTCTCTTCCTTTCCTGTTGAAGGGAATGCTTTCTAAACAGAGAGTTCCATTTTGGAAATGAGGAATGCCAGTTTGGAGGAACAGGATGTTTCAGGCAAAATAAAGAGGTCTTTGTTCTCCTACTGTGCATTTATTTTTAATTTTTTAAAAATTTCACTGGGTTGTTGAAGTTTCTTAAACAGACACCAAGCTTTCCCAGAGCTGTTTTTGTTCATGGATAGCTATCTAATTGTTGGTCTTTGTTGAGGGATAGAGGCTGGGGTCTCCTATGCTGCCATCTTGGTGATGTCATTCTGGCCTCAATAAATATTGATTGAATGGATAGATGCAGCTCTTATAACAACTCTTGGTGGTAGTGTTATAGCTGCCAATATTTTGCATAAGGGCATAGCCTCTAAGTTGTCAGAATCTGCTATGTCCAAGCTAAGACATGTAGCTTTCTGTTGATAGAGACCACGTTTTTGGATATACCCAAAGTTATCTGTGGGACTTCCCTGGTGGCTCAATGGTAAAGAATCCTCCTGCCAAAGCAGGAGACGTAGGTTTTATCTCTGGGTTGGGAAGATCCACTAGAGGAATAAATGGCAGTCCACTCCAATACCGTTGCTTGTAGAATCCCATGGACAGAGGAACCTGGTGGGCTATAGTCCACAGGGTTGCAAAAAGTCAGACACGACTGAACAACTGAGCACGCACGTGTAGTTATCTGCAAGTGACAACGTTTGATTAGGAGATTGTGTGTTACTTCTTTCAAATCCAGGAATGGAAGTAAAAAGGTGAGCCAGCAGGTCTCACAAGGTACATAAGGATACTTGATCTCTAGGATTTTCTTACTGATTTATGTAAGCCATGCCCATTGGCACCTGGGCATAAGGTAAGGACAGGTATCCTGATAGAATTAGGCTACTCTTTTTCCCTCAGAGTTTTGTGAAGTCTTAAATTGACAGTGTAAGTGAAAACTCTTTTAAAATTTTGAAAGACTATACAAAAAAGCATATAAATATGCTAAATAAATTGTTAGATTAATTGATCTTTGTGACCTTACGCTGTCACTAGTAATGTTGCAAATTAAGTATGTGCTATCAAATATTACTTCACACTGGGCTATGCAATTCTTTGTTTTTTTTTTGTCTTCTATAGAATTTAATATGCATATTTTCTTGTTTTATAAGATTTTTTATTCCAGTAGACACTTCTTTACTTTTTTGTTTTAGGACTTTCTGGTTTTATGTAGTTGTCTAATTTTGTTTCATGGTTTAAAGAAGGAGTGTGTATTAGGCAATTTGTCCCTTTTATTTAACCTTTTCTAACACTATTGAGCAATTATAAGAAATTATTTTTTGATATTTCTGTGTTCATAGTGACACAAGTTCGATGGGGCAAGATTTTTCTATTTTAAAATAAATCTTTATCTTACTCAATTCACATGGGTTGCTGTTTGCCCCGATTGGCCAGACACAGGAAAGCTGTAAAAGACATTTTCACAATGGCTTGGCATTTCAAAATTCATGCAAATATTGAAAGTTAAGAATTTTCCAGACACTCTCAATGTCAGATCAGAATTTTATTTGAAATGTTTACTGCATTAGCTATTGAGATGATAAAAGTTTGTCCTGTAATCTGTGCACTCAGTTGTGTACTTCTCATGTTGTAGGTGAGAAACAAAAGTCCAGCGGGTAGTGACTTAAGATCATGCATGCCGGTGGGAGGAGAGCTCTGGAGCCCCACTTGACTTTCTCTTTGTTGGATCACCTGCTTTTTACCCGTTTCGTTACAAAGAGTTGCCAACCTTATAGGACTCTGTCCTTGAGTACATATTTATTCAAGCTCTTTCTTAAGGATGCGGTGCTGCGTGGATTTCAGTATCTTGCATTGACGGCCATGGTTAGTCTATTGGCAAGTTGGTGCTAGAAACTTTCAGAGATTACTGTGGTGTGCACAAATCTGACCTGAGCACCTGAGATCTGTGTGAGTGAAATACAAGCTATATTATGTGTTTTTCAAAAATGTTTACAATTTAGGTGGATTTAACCTCTTACTCATTTTTCTTATTATTACTAAAAAAAAGACATCACTTAGATTATTTTCACTTGTAACAATTTTCAGTTAAAATAAAAACATCTGATCAATATCTTTAGATATGATCATTATAAAAACATTTTTTCTTTTATGAAATTGACTACTATGAAACTGATTTCTCATAGTAATTTCATTCATCAGTTGCTTAAAAATCTTGCTCTTAAGTTGCACTTAATAGGACACATGATCACACACACACATACACAGCAAGCACAGAAGCTAAGTGGGAGTAGAAGTAAAGCAAGGTCTTCCTCTTCTATCACTCATAATATTCTGTATTTATAAATCTATGAAGTCAATTTTCCCCATGCCTTTAGAGAAATAATTGAGCATTTTTTAATGTGGGAGCTTTGATAAATTCAGTTAAAGGTGATTTTAGAAATACTTGGCTCAGAAGGTAGTGTGCCCGCAATACAGGAGACAGGGGTTCGATCTCTGGGTTGGGAAGATCACTGGATCTTCAGAGGAGCCTGGCGGGCTACAGCCAATGGGGTTGCAAAAAGTCGAACATGACTGAGCGCCTAACACACTACTACTTGCTCTCTGATGTAGAGACACACTTGTTCTAGTGGGCACCTGGTCTATCTCTGAGCACCAGTGACTATCTGAAATGTTCCCTCATGCTGAATCCAAATCTCAGTTTTCCTGGTGTTATTTATTAAGGAAAAAGACCCTCTGTGCCTTAATAAGGTACTGTGAAAGATACTAGGTTTGTAGAGATTATTATAGTTATAGAGGTAAAGAAACTTTATCTTTCTGAAGAAAATTATCTCTTTCAAGATAATCAGATTGTAGCAAGTTCGGAAACCATGAATAGATAAATGAATCATAGAGGTGAATACAGTGATAAATATAGTAAAAAGTGATAGAACTTATTAAGACACAGACTTTTCCATTGGATAATATCCACATAGTCTTTGGTCTTGGGCTGAGCATCAAAGTTACAAATGTGGCACCTTACCCAAATTATAGATCACAGGTGAGGAGCAAATAATCATAGAATCCAAACTAGTGACTATCTCAGCCCACAGAAGAGCACTAACCAACTGTATGATCAAAGACAAGATTTTTATTTTTGTTTTTTTATTTTATTTTTAACTTTACAATATTGTATTGGTTTTGCCATATATCAACATGAATCCACCACAGGTATACACGTGTTCCCCATCCTGAACCCTCCTCCCTCCTCCCTCCCCATACTATCCCTCTGGGTTGTCCCAGTGCACCAGCCCCAAGCATCCTGTATCCTGCATCGAACCTGGACTGGCGACTCATTTCATATATGATATTATACATGTTTCAATGCCATTCTCCCAAATCATCCCATCCTCTCCCTCTCCCATAGAGTCCAAAAGACTGTTCTATACATCAATGAAACACAAGATTTTTAAAGTCAGGTTTATTAAGATATACCTAATGTTGTACAGGTTTCCCTGGTGGCTCAGTGGTAAAGAATCTGCCCACAGTATGGGAGACCTGGGTTCAATCCCTGGGTTGGGAAGATCCCCTGGAAAAGGGAATGGCAACCCACTCCAATATTCTTGCCTGGGGAATTCCATGGACAGAGGAACCTGGCGGGCTACAGCCCATGAGTTGCAATGAGTCCAATATGACTGAGCGACTAACATTATGTTGTACAATTCACTCTCTTTACTGTACAGTTCTATGAGTTTTGATAAATGCATTCAGTCATGTGGTAACCACCACTGTGATACAGAACAATTCCATCACCTCCCCCAATTTTTTGTGCTCTTTTGTAGTCAATCTTTCCTCCCACTGCTAGTCCTTAGCAACCACTGATCTTTTCTCAATCTCTGTAGTTTAAAGGCAGGATTCTGAATGTTTGTAAGCCTTTTTTTTTATCATTTATCAAAGGAAACATTAATGATATCACTTGTTTCCTGGGATTAAGTAATAAGATTATATAAATATTACTCATTGGAAAAGACCCTGATGCTGGGAAAGATTGAAGGCAGGAGGAGAAGGGGACAACAGAGGATGAGACAGTTGGATGGCATCACTGACTCAATGGACATAGGTTTGAGCAAACTGGGGGAGATAGTGAAGGACAGGGAAGTCTGTGTGCTGCAGTTCATGGGGTTGCAAAGAGTCGGACACGACTTATCAACTGAACAACAAAATATGAAATATCCGACACATTAAGAGCACAAAATAAATGTTACTGATGACAATAATGATTAAAATGTTGAGCATTGAGTTGTAACCCAGAAATTGTAACAGTGTAGTAAGTAAAACTAAGTTAGTGTTAGTAAAACATAATTTCCCATGAAACATAGGAAGATTTTCTATAGTATCCTGGTAATGGTCATCATGCTACAGTTTAAGTGCTTCCATTAATGGGAACCTCAGACTTTCTCAAGGAAGTTTATCACATTGGTGGACAGAAATGATTGCTTAAATGGCTTTTGTTTTTGCCTTTTCATAACTTCTATGCACAGATCACAAGTCCAGTTTCTCTTTGACATAATGTTCTTTGAAGAGAACACCTTCACCTCTCTTTATCTCTATTCCCGAGTCCTTTCCCTACTAACAAAGACCAAAACAGATTAAGCTAGATATTATTGGTAGAGGCTGGAAAGAGGTAGATTATGATTCAGTATGAAAAGGAGTATTCTGAGGGAGTTACTTAAAGATAAAAGAAGTGGAAACATCTCTTAAGATGATTAAATTCTAATTGAAGAATCACTTATCACAGATATTGTAGAAAGACCTTGAGTATTATAAGGGTGATTGGACCACATAATCACTAAACTTCTTGTAGCCAGAGAGGTATGGTTTTTTTTCTTACACACATTTTTTTCCCATTTCTCTAAAACATTTTATCTGTAATTTCAGAGAGAGAGAGAGTCATAGGAATCATTCTGCTTCCATAGAGATGGCTTCTACTTTTTTCTTAAAAATACATTTATTTTCCCTCATTTATTTACTGTAACTCATTTCAAGTTTCATTAATCCCATTTGAATGAGAGAAAAATAATGTATATGAGAACCTCTTAAAAAAATTTTAAGGATTATACAAATTATAAAGTGCTGTGAAGCTTTAGTCATAATCTTTGCATAGCCCCATGAGGTTTTATTTCACTATTTTAAATGAAAAATTGTCTAAATTCTACTTATGCTACGGTTACTGTTTTTATAGTTAAACCATTAGTATTAGTTAGTGTTAGTCTCTCAGTCATGTCCAGCTCTTTGTGATCTCATGGACTGTAGCCTGCCAGGCCCCTCTACCCATGAAAATCTCCAGGCAAGAATACTGGAGTGGGTTGCCATTCCCTTCTCCAGGGAATCTTCCTGACCCAGGGATTGAACCTGGGTCTCCTGCTTTGCAGGCAGATCTTTACCATCTGAGCCACCAGGGAAACCATAACTTATGCTTAAGTTTCTTTTTATTTTTCAGCTTACTGGAGAATATTTTACATTTTTATGCATAACTCAGCTTTGTTATTAAGAATATTAACTGGACTACTGAGTTGTAATACAATAAAGCTTTCAGGGCTAGAGGACAGGTGTAAGGATCGGTCTTTGCCTCTACATAAAATAGTCCATACTACTTTTGGTGTGTCTGTGTGTGTGTGTGTATGTGCAGGGTTTCTCCCTTTTACTGCATCCTTCGTCCCCAATAGCTGTCATAACGCACTTACGTAGTTTATTTCTTTTCTAACTTATTGTGGTTTGGAAATCAGATATATAAGCTTATTAGAACAAAGTATCAAACAAGGGTACATAAATTCTGAGTGAGACAATATAAAATGCATCAACTCTCATGCATGGTGCTTATATAATGTTTATTTTTTCAGCTCAGAGTACTTTAAAAATTAGCTTCTGCTTCTCTCTTGTAAAGAGGAAGGCTGAAGCTGTGAGATAATGGAAAATTCAGAATTTATTGCTGTATTATTAGCTAAATTCAATCTCTCACCTTCACATTTGACTTGACATTAACAATGGCAGCTGAAACTACAGCAACATATGCCATCTTTGAGGGGAACACAGCAGGTAGTTGTAGGGCAATATTCTTTTGGTCTCAAGAGGAGAGCCAGGCCAGACTTTGGTTCTAAGCCAGATATCTTGGCAACTTTTACTAGTTTTTGATAATTATCTTATTTAGTGAGTATTATTTCAAGGAAAAATGTTAGTGCTAGATTCACAGAAGTCAGAAAGGAAGCAGAAGAGAGAGTCTATCTCAGCAATATCCCCACTTGGAAGGGCAATAGAGAAACGGGAGGCCAGAGAAAGACATAAGACATAAAAAGACAGGGGGATAAAATCTCCTTGAGGCAGGAAGAACTAGGAGGATTTTTCTTTTAGCTCATTTCTCACTGGCTTTCCCTTTATTTTGGAGGCATATTCTTTTTGGCTCTTTGTTGCTGCTGAAAGACATGGTCCTGAATCTTACAGTGACATCATTCCAGGTATAGCACCAGGAAGAAATTCTGAGGTCACTGACGTCAATGACTAAAAACTCTAATCATAAAAAATAGGCTTCCTTGAATCTTCTGGACACCCTCCATCGTGTGACCCAGCGAGAC
The DNA here is from genome assembly GCF_027580195.1 of Bos mutus. Taxonomy (NCBI): domain Eukaryota; kingdom Metazoa; phylum Chordata; class Mammalia; order Artiodactyla; family Bovidae; genus Bos; species Bos mutus. The sequence continues at coordinate 42,940,728 of NC_091624.1, forward strand.
TTGTTCCCTCAGACTGCCAGGAACTGTGCTGCCAAGCTCTGGAGTTAATGCCTAAGTATATGTTCAGATAAGAACTTCTAAAATTCAATAATTTATTATTGAATTTATTCAGTCATTAATCAATATAATCAATATATTGATTATAATCAATATATCAGTCAATATATCAATATAATCAGTATAAGCAATCATTAGGACCTCATTGAAAAGCAGATACTGACTCAGCAGGTATGAGGTCAGCCTGAGATTTTGAATTAGCTTCTTGGTGATGCCCATGCTAATTGTCTGTGGGCAACTCTTTGAACAGCAATGTTTTAGATTATTTTGACTCTGGTTGAATTTGTGGGGAATCTTCAGAGGAAAGGGAATAGATAGTTATAAAGTTAACCAAATGCTGAACTCCCAGGATGTTCTTGCTAAAGGGGCATAGAGAACATCCAAAAATGGAAGCAGAAAGAACTATCTTTCCACCAGGTCTATCCCTAGTGAGTAATGGCAGTGCTGAGACTCCAGAATACAGCCCATAACTTTTCAGGTCACCATGCTGCTTCTCATGAAAGAGGGTTTGAAAAACATTCAGGAGAGAGTGTACTGGAACTGAGGAGAGAGCTGGGGCATAAAGTGATTACATGTGGAATAAAACTGGGCTTCCTTGGTGCCTCAGGGGTAAAGAATCCACTTGCCAATGCAAGAGACTCAGGTCAATCCATAGGTCAGGAAGATGCTCTGGAGAAGGAAGTGGCAACCCACTCCAGTATTCTTGCCTGGAGAATCCCATGGACAATGGAAACTTGTGGGCTACAGTCCATGGGGTCACAAAAGAATCTGACATGACTGAGCAACTAAATTACTCTTTAATTTGAATGGTTTAGTTGAAATGCAATCATGGAAACAATTACAGTACTATATTTGAGTTCTCTGAGGTTTGTTACATTTTCTGGAAGGAGGAGGCTTGTAAGAGAAAATCAGGACCATGATCTGGGATCAGTACTATGACTATAATTTTTTTTTATATTAATAAATTTATTTATTTTTGGCTGTGCTGGGTCTTTGTTGCTTCTTGGGCTTTTCTCTAGTTGTGGCGAGCAGGGGCTACCCTCCAGTTGTGGTGTGCGGGCTTATTGTAGTGGCTTCCTCTGTTGAGGAGCATGGGCTCTAGGGAACATGGACTTCAGGAGTTGCAGCTCCTGGGCTCTAGAGCACAGGCTCTATAGTTGTGGCACATGGGCTTAATTCCTCTGTGGCATATGAGATCTTCCTGAATCAGGGATCAAACTCGTATCTCCTGGCTTGGCAGGCAGATTCTCTACCACTGAGCCACCACGGAAACTCTGTAATGAATATATATTTGGCTGTGCTGGGTCTTAGTTGCTGCACACGGGGTCTTCAATCTTTGTTGCAGCATGTGAGGTCTTTTAGCTGCAGCACATGGAATATTTAGTTGCAACATGCGGGTTCTACTTCCCTGATCAGGGATCGCACCTGGCCTGCCTGCATCGGGAGTGCAGAGTTTTAGCTATTGGACCACCAGGTAAGCCCCTGTAATTTCTGTAAAGCAAGTCTGTGTTGAACATCATTTTGTCCAACTCAGTCACCTGAAGTGTCTTTATGTAGGGCTAAGCAGGACCTCCTTCTCCCAGATTACCTGTCTATTTGCTCAGTTGTGGAGACTGGTAAGGTAAAATGGAAGGAGTGGGCATCTGACATCAGAGAGAACTGGACTTTCAATACATTTTTGCCATGACTAGCCATATAGTCTTAAGAAATTTTCTGTGACTGTCTGAAATTTTCTGTTTATGGAAAGTTTCTGTTTCTAACATTAGGGGCATAAAGTTTCTCAGGCTTCTTGTGAAGAGGAAATGAAATAAATTCAACAAATCTGCTAGATTAGAAGAATATACAAATATTAAGTGTGATGTACTGTAAAATTAGAAGATCAAAAGGAAAGGAGCTACTAGCCTTAGTTGGGTTTAAATAGTTCAGACATCTGTAAGAAAGCTTGGAAAATTGTTTAATCTTTTTTGGGGTAGGGGGGCTGACTGTGCAGCATGCCAGGATCTTTGTTCCCTGGCCAGGGACTGAGTCCATACCCCCTGCACTGGAAGCATGGAGTCCTAACCTCTGGGCCATCAGGAAAGTCCCAGAAATTGTATAATTTTTATACTTACTTCTCTTACAACTTTCCAGTCATGAAAATGACAGCTAAATTAGAAAACATCTCTAGAATCTTGAATTTAGGATCTTGAAACTTGGAAAGATGGAAAGCTCGTAATATTAGAATTTGGAAAAGTAGTCATTTGCTATTTATGGGATGTCTTACTTTTGGCCCCCCTAAAAGCAGAGCTTAGGGCAAGTATTTGGATACAATTAGTTTATTTGGGAAGTTGGTATGCAGAATTCCTCCAAGATTTTCCATCCTAAATCCTGGGACTGTGAATATGATGAAATATGACCAGGGTTACATTAACGCTACCTGGCAAAAGGGATTTTGCAGCTTTGAGTTATTAATTACTCGCATGGGTGCTAAGTCACTTCAGTCATATCCTACTCTTTGCAACCCTATGGATTGTATCCTGCCAGGCTCCTCTGTCCATGGGATTCTCCAGGCAAGAATACTAGAGTGGGTTGTCATGCCCTCCTCCAGGGGATCTTTCCAACCCAGGGATCAAACCCATGCCTCTTACATCTCCTGCATTGCTAGGTAGATTCTTTACCACTAGTGTCACCTGGGAAGCCTGTTAATTTCTTGGCTTTGAGTTAATCAAAAAGGAGATGATTCGGGTAAGCCTAATCTAACAGCATATTCAAAAGCAGAGACATTACTTTGCCAACAAAGGTTCGTCTAGTCAAGGCTATGGTTTTTCCTGTGGTCACGTATGGATGTGAGAGTTGGACTGTGAAGAAGGCTGAGCACTGAAGAATTGATGCTTTTGACCTGTGGTGTTGGAGAAGACTCTTGAGAGTCCCTTGGACTGCAAGGAGATCCAACCAGTCCATTCTGAAGGAGATCAGCCCTGGGATTTCTTTGGAAGGAATGATGCTAAAGCTGAAACTCCAGTACTTTGGCCACCCCATGTGAAGAGTTGACTCATTGGAAAAGACTCTGATGCTGGGAGGGATTGGGGGCAGGAGGAGAAGGGGATGACAGAGGATGAGATGGCTGGATGGCATCACTGACTCGATGGACGTGAGTCTGGGTGAACTCCGGGAGTTGGTGATGGACAGGAAGGCCTGGCGTGCTGCGATTCATGGGGTCGCAAAGAGTCGGACATGACTGAGCAACTGAACTGACTGAACTGAATCTAATAGCATGAGTCCTTTGAAGCAGAAAGTTTTCTCTGGTTGGCTGCAGAAGGGAAAGTCAAAGATATTAAAAGCACAAGAAGGAGCTGACATACCCCCATCATAGGCTGTGAAAATTGAAGGAGACAGGCCTTGGAATAGCCTTGAGACTAGATTCTAGGAGCCGAGAATGGCCCCCTGACTTATGGCCAGGCTTTTCCAAATCTTGCACCTAAGTGCTCAGCCTGGCTAACAGTTTGATTTCAGCCTTGTGAGATTGCAATTAGAAAATCCATGCACCCCACCCAGAACTCTGACCTATGGAATAGGTGATACATTTATTACATGTAATAAATGTGTGGTAATTTGGGAGGGAGCAATAGCACTCTAATACATGATTTTAGGAAGTATGAGTAAGGGAGTAGAGAGTGAGGAAGGCAAGAGAGAAAGTCAATAGTAAGGGTGCACAATGAGAGATTACCATTGGAAGCTGCCAGGGGTGGGGTGGGTGGTGCCAATTCTGTGATCTCCTGTGAAGTGGGCAGAATACCCACTAAAACTACAAGACAGGGCTTCCCTGGTGATTCAGTGGTAAAGAATCTGCCTGCCAATGCAAGAGACACAGGTTCGATCCCTGATTCAGGAAGATCCCGTATGCCACGGAACTAAGCTTGTGTGCCAGAACTACTGAGCCTATGCCCTAGAGACTGGGAGCCACAACTACTGAGCCCATGTACTGCAACTACTGAAGCCCTCACATCCTAGAGCCAGTCTCAGCAACAAGAAAAGCCACTGCGATTGAAAGTCCAAGCATCGCAATTAGAGAAAACCTCCCACAGCAATGAACACCCAGCACAGTCGGAAAAAAAAAAATCCTACAAAACAGTTCAACCCTCTTTTTGGTTAAGTGAGGAAGTGACGCTGTTTTTGTTTTTTGGTGGTGCTGGATCTTCACTGCAGTGTGGAAGCTCTTCGTTGAAGTGCACAGCCTTCTCTAGCAACGGTGCACTGGCTCAGTAGCTCCACAGCATTTGGGATCCTAGTTCCCCTACCAGGGATTGAATCCACAGGATTCATAAAGTCTGGGCCATCAGAGAAGTCTCAAGTGAGGTTTAATGGCCCTACATTTCCAGACAGTACTTACAGCCAGAGCCCAAAGTGGAGAAGGTAAAATCCTACATCAAAATGCAGAGAGACATAGCTTCTTTAAGTGAAAGGCTGGCTCTGTAGAATGGGTCTAAACTTGCACAAAATCTCCCAGAAGGCTGGGGCTGAAAATAGAGATAGGCCAAGGTGATATGTTTTCATTCCAATCCCAAAGAAAGGCAATGCTAAAGAATGCTCAAACTACTGCACAGTTGCACTCATCTCACACTCTAATATAAAGTGATGCTTAAAATTCTCCAAGCCAGGCTTCAGCAATACGTGAACCATGAAATTCCAGATGTTCAAGCTGGTTTTAGAAAAGGCAGAGGAACCAGAGATCAAATTGACAACATCTGCTGGATCATCGAAAAAGCAAGAGAGTTCCAGAAAAACATCTATTTTTGTTTTATTGACTATGCCAAAGCCTTGGACTGTGTGGATCACAAACTGTGGAAAATTCTGAAAGAGATGGGAATACCAGACCACCTGACCTGCCTCTTGAGAAACCTGTATGCAGGTCAGGAAGCAACAGTTAGAACTGACCATGGAACAACAGACTGGTTCCAAATAGGAAAAGGAGTACGTCAAGGCTGTATATTGTCACCCTGCTTATTTAACTTATATAGCAGAGTACATCATGAGAAATGCTGGGCTGGAGGAAGCACAAGCTGGAATCAAGATTGCCAGGAGAAATATCAATAACCTCAGATATGCAGATGACACCACTCTTATGGCAGAAATTGAATAAGAACAAAAGAGCCTCTTGATGAAGGTGAAAGAGGAGAGTGAAAAAGCTGGCTTAAAGCTCAACATTCAGAAAACTAAGATCATGGCATCTGGTCCCATCACTTCATGGGAAATAGAAGGGGAAACAGTGGAAACAGTGACTGACTTTATTTTTCTTCCAAAATCACTGCAGATGGTGATTGCAGCCATGAAATTAAAATACGCTTACTCCTTGGAAGGAAAGTTATGACCAACCTAGACAGCATATTAAAAAAACAGAGACACTACTTTGCCAACAAAGGTCCATCTAGTCAAGGCTATGGTTTTTCCAGTGGTCATGTATGGATGTGAGAGTTGGACTATAAAGAAAGCTGAGTGCTGAAGAATTGATGCTTTTGAACTGTGGTGCTGGAGAAGACTCTTGAGAGTCCCTTGGGCTGCAAGGAGATCCAATCAGTCCATCTTAAAGGAGATCAGTCCTCGGTGTTTATTGGAAGGACTGATGTTGAAGCTGAAACTCCAATACTTTGGCCACCTGATGCGAAGAGCTGACTCATTGGAAAAGACCCTGATGCTGGGAAAGATTGAGGGCAGGAGCAGAAGGGGATGACAGAGGATAAGACGGTTGGATGGCATCACCAACTCAATGGACATGGGTTTGGGTGGACTCTGAGAGTTGGTGATGGACAGGGAGGCCTGCCCTGCTGAGGTTCATGGGGTCACAAAGAGTTGGACATGACTGAGCAACTGAACTGATTGAAGGTGATATGAGAGAAGGGTTTAAATAATAAAATAATATGATATAATAAAATGAAAAATAAAAATCCTGGAGTGTCAGATCTGAAGTTCAGAAAAGAGAGGATTCTTGTTCAAAGGAACCAAGTCTCTGCACAAGAAGGTCACAAAACAGAACAAGTCCTGTGACCTCCATAGCAGCCTCTCTACATTGCTCCTAGAGCTTCCAAGTTGTAGGCAAAATGATGTTAAACCTATAAACTCATGAATTCCTAAGGTGCTTATCAAATTCCTGCATATCTTGTGGGCCTCCTTCTTCTTTGTTTCAAACTAGACTAGCCTTCGTGTTAATCTCACACTTAAAATATGCAGTGTTCTGTACTAGCAATTATATTTTAGTGTTACAGTGCATTAACAAAGCAAAATCATGCCCAGCTTCTTGTTATTTGCAAATAATTAAATACCAGGTAACTGGTAAAATTGATACTGACCTCATCACTGTATTTTCCACATGGTCAACTCTCTAAAATTCGTCTAGAAATGATTTAATTTTTCCCAGCTCATGGCATATTTTTTTCCTATGGCTTCTGGCCTGGGAGTGTAACTGAAAAGAAATGTACAGAAAAATAAGATTCCCAGATTTCTTACAAATTTTTGCTCCTTGTTCTAGACTAGTCATTCTAACTTACACCTATTTTTAAAGAAATAAGTCTATTACTTCTCCTAATACTGAGCATACAAATATTTTGACCAAGAGCAAATTTAAATAGCTACTGAGTCATTATAAGGAATTATTTTTGCAGCTTAAAGTGAGCTTGGAAAGTTTTTCTGAACATTTAATTTTATTTGATTTAAATTTTAGTTTCAAAAAATTTAGACTTTGTCTTTTAGGTGCTCTAATGTTGGAGAAGACTCTTGAGAGTCCCTTGGACTGCAAGGAGATCCAACCAGTTCATTCTGAGGAGATCAGCCCTGGGTGTTCTTTGGAAGGAATGATGCTGAAGCTGAAACTCCAGTACTTTGACCACCTCATGCAAAGAGTTGACTCATTAGAAAAGACTCTGATGCTGGGAGGGATTGGGGGCAGGAGGAAAAGGGGAAGACAGAGGATGAGATGGCTGGATGGCATCACTGACTCGATGGACGTGAGTCTGGGTGAACTCCGGGAGATGGTGATGGACAGGGAGGTCTGGCGTGCTGCGATTCATGGGGTCGAAAAGAGTTGGACACGACTGAGCGACTGAACTGAACTGAACTGAACTGAATTACTTTTATAATAACCTACTCACCTGACAAAGTACCATTCTCCTTACATATGAGTTTCATTCTAGTAACAATAAAATGGAAGTGATAGTTTACTTCAGAAAAAATTGAACAAATACAGATTAAACTACAGTTCCTTTAAAATTACTTAAAACATGCTATTTACATATAACTTTCTGCAACACATTTAAAGTACTATAGTTTATTAATTTGAAGGCACCTTAAAAATGTTTTAACAATGCTGAAATTCATATGTATGTTACATTGCTGTGCACTGAGCTACACTTATGATATACTTGTTTTTGTCTTTACATGTACATATATCCAAAATGCTAAATCTTGCACTGCCTGGCTGCTACCTACTTTCCTGCCAGTTTATCTTCCCACTCTCACCTCTGTGAGCCTGTTCTGCTTACAAAGGTCTATCTGAGCTTCAGGCTTGGTTGCACATTAGGTGTTTATACCATCAGTTCACTATGCCCAGAAAGCAGTTTCCATCTATCTCATCATGCGAACCACTCTATCCTTCAGATCTCAGCCCTTGATGTCCACCAAACTCAACAGGTAGCAGTGCAGTCATAGATATCTCCACTCTCTTACCACTATCTGAAAATTTCTTGTTAGCTTAATTATTTTGTTGTGGTTGTTTAGTCACTAAATCATGTCTGACTCTTTTACGACCCCATGGACTATAGCCAGCCAAGCTCCTCTGTCCATGGCATTTCCCGGGCAAGAATACTGGAGTGGGTTGCCATTTCCTTCTCCAATTTAATTATTAGTTGATTAATTGTCTCCCCTCATCAGAATAGGAGCTCCTGCTGAGTCATGCTACCTGCCTCCTTCACTGCTGTAACCCTAGCACACAGAACAATACCTCACACATAGTAGATACTCAATCAACATGTGTTCAAAGAAAGAATGTCTGTCAAATTTATTTTAACTTCATAATACTGGTATTACCAAGACAAGTTTTAAGATTTAATTTTGTAGGCAAAAGATACAAAAAGAAGGAAATACTAATTGAGCAGACCTGGCTGGTGTGAAAAACTGTGCTCTGTGTTAGATGATACTGGTAGAAACCCCAGATTGTTCTCCTATGTTCATTGTAAGAAACATGCTTCCCAATACAGGAGACATTAGAGACTCCGGTTTGATCCCTGAGTCAGGAAGATCCCCTGGGGAGAGCATGGCAACCCACTCCAGTATTCTTGCCTGAAGAACTCCAACGACAGAGGAGCCTGGAGGTTTACCGTCCATGGGGTCGCAAAGAGTCAGACACTGAAGCAAGGTAGCTTAACATCACTTTCTAAAATCCCTTTCTGTTGTCCCTATGTGTGCTAAGTCGCTTTGGTTGTGTCTGACTCTTTGTAACCCCATGGACTGTAGCCTGCCAGCCTTCTCCGTCCATGGGATTCTCCAGGCAAGAATACTGGAATGGGTTGCCATGCCCTCCTCCAGGGCATCTTCCAAACCCAGAGATCGAACCAGCGTCTCTTGTGTCTTCTGCATTGGCAAGCAGGTTCTTTACCACTAACGCCACCTGTTGTCCTTACTCCCATGGAAAGCAAATCCATACTATCTCTTTTTTTCATGTCTCAAGAAATCACAGAGCAGAGTATCTGCACGTAGTAGGATTAACAAGCGCTTTTTAAAATGAATAAATATAAACATGTTAAGGGACTGATTAGTAATCCCACCCAAGGGGCAATTAGGAATCCCACCCAATGACTGTGGAAGAAACTGAGTGATTCTATGGATCAGACCCACTGTCGGAAGCAGGGAAGTTTTATGTGTAGATCCCAGTCAATGACAGGATCATTGTCTGGGAAAAGTGCGAAGTTCTGTTTCTTAACATCGTGTCATGGAGCCAAGTTTCCTCAATTTCCTTTAGTGGCACAAAGAATGCCCTTATATTTTCTTTTTTTTAAAAAAATTGTTCATCATATCCTCCCCCCTTTTATTTTTCAATTTTATTTATTTAATTATTTTGGCAGTGCAGTATGGCACGTGGGTTCTTAGTTCCTCTGCTGCTGCTGCTAAGTCACTTCAGTCGTGTCCAACTCTGTGTGACCCCATAGACGGCAGCCCACCAGGCTCTGCCATCCCTGGGATTCTCCAGGCAAGAACACTGGAGTGGGTTGCCACCTCCTTCTCCAATGCATGAAAGTGAAACGTGAAAGTGAAGTCTCTCAGTCGTGCCCGACTCTTAGCGACCCCGTGGACTGCAGCCTACCAGGCTCCTCTGTCCATGGGATTTTCCAGGCTAGAGTACTGGAGTGGGGTGCCATTGCCAGGGATCAAACCTGTGTGCCCCCTCCACTCTCACCCTCTACAGTGGAAACCTGGAGTGTTAATGACTAGACTTCCAGGGAAGTCCCCTGCCCTTCTATTTTCATATAATGACTCGACTCTTGAATCACTGGATAAAGTTTTTATTTTATTAAGTCCTTTTCTTTCTAGAAGCTGTTTACTGTGTGCCAATTTAAGGGGATTGTGAAAGCTGTGGGTTAAAATTACAAATGTTAAAAATGGACAGGAAATCAAGATTTCTCCAGGTCTAAGGGTTGTGGCTTCAGGCATGTGTGTTATCAATATTATAGTGTCCTTTTTACAGATAAAGAAACAGTCCTGAGAAACTGAGGGTAAAGAGCCCTGTTTCAGCTTGCTTATTTGTGAGGAGTGAAGATGGCAGTAAGGTTACTTGTCGCATACTTTTCTGTTCTTTGTCATTCTGCTGCTGCTGCTGCTGCTAAGTCACTTCAGTTGTGTCCGATTCTGTGCGACCCCATAGACGGCAGCCCACCAGGCTCCCCCATCCCTGGGATCTCCAGGCAAGAACACTGGAGTGGGTTGCCATTTCCTTTTCCAATGCATGAAAGTGAAAAGTGAAAGTGAAGTCGCTCAGTTGTGTCTGACTCTTCGAGACCCCATGGACTGCAGCCTACCAGGCTCTTCCATCCATGGGATTTTCCAGGCAAGAGTAGTAGAGTGGAGTGCCATTGCTTTCTCCGTCTTTGTCATTCTACTCATAGCTAATTCATTTTCAGCCTCAGTCTCATCATTTACAAGTCTCATTTTAAAGCTGAGACAAAAATGCTTCCACCCTGGAGTTCCCTGGTAGCCCAGTAGTTAAGAATCTGCCTGTCAGTGCAGAAGTCACGGCTTCAATCCCTGGTTCAGGAAGATCCCACATGCCCCAGAGCAACTGAGCCCGTGTGCCACGACTACTAAGCCTACGTGCTGTAGCTACTGAAGCTTGTACACTCGAGGGCCCACCAACCACAGCTCACCAGCCCCTGTACCACAGCTACCGAAACCCAAGAACGCTAGAATCAGCAAGTTGCAACTACTGAGGCGCGTGATGCAACAATAGAGCCTGTGCTCTGCAACAAGAGAAGCCACCACAGTGAGAAGCCCATGCACTGAAACTAGAGAGTAACCCTCACTCTCTGCAACCAGAGAAAGCCTGCCTGCAGCAACGAAGACCTAGGACAGCCAAAAATAAATAAATAAGTGTGTGTGTGTCAAAAATAAGTAAATTATTTAAAAAATACTTCCACCATTTAACCAATACCAAGTTATCCAATATCAGAAGAAGAAGAAGAAGAAAAAAAAAACAATCTCAATATTCTGTTTGTTACAGACACTGTGGTGACTTTTATTTACAAAGCCCTTTATCATTTTCATAGTCCACCATACACGTTACTTCTCTTTATAGGGGAGATGTTGCTGATTTTTGATAACAGAGAACGCATAACTGCCTCACAGGGGCAGTAAAAAGAAAGAAATATGGAGGACCCTGACCCTAACCCTAATCTTGTCCTAACCTAAACCCATAAAGAAAGAACAAAGCACAAAGATCTATTTTCTCCAGTGTTATATAGCAGTAGGAGATGGAGTTAGATAAAATCAATATTTAATGTCACCCTTAAATTTGATAGTTTTTCACAAACTTGAAGGTTAAGTGGTATGCTTAGTCCCTCAGTTGTGTCCGACTCTTCGATCCCACGGACTATATCCCGCCAGGCTCCACTGTTGATGGGCTAAACAAATAAACGGTTCTGTGAAAATTTTGCTGGTTTTCTTTGATGGCCAAGATTTATGAATAAGAGAAGAGTTGGACTTTCGTGGTGGCTCAGTGGTAAAGAATCCACCTGCTAGTATAGAAGGCTCAGGTTACATCCCTGGTCTGGGAAGATCCCCCATGCCGCAGAGCAACTAGGTCCTCACACTACAACTATTAAGCCTGTGCTCTAGAGCCCGGGAGCTGCAAGTTCTGAGCCTACATGCCACAACTACTGAAGCCTGAACATGCTAGACTAGTGTTCCACAACAAGAGAAGCCCCTGCCATGAGAAGTCTGATTGCCGCAACTAGAGAAAAGCCTGAGCAGAGACAAAGACCCAGGACAGCCAAAAATAAAAAATTAAATAAAAAACTTTTTAAAAAGAGAAGAGTTTGGTGAATTCACCTATGCTTTACAAAAGAAAAAGAAAATGTGAAAATTCAGTTTAATGTAATCACTTTGGAAATATTTGTGATTGCCTAAAATTTATATTAGCCTTCTCTGGTGGCTCAAACCGTAAAGAATCTGCCTGCAGTGTGGGAGACTTGGGTTCGACCCTGGTTTGGGAAGATCCCCTGGAGGAGGACATGGCAACCCACTCCAGTATTTTTACCTGGAGAATCCCCGTGGACAGAGGAATTTAGCAGGCTACAGTCCATGGGGTTGCAAAAGAGTCAGACACAACTGAACGACTAAGCAAACAATATAAACAAACAATTTTCTCAGTAAAGACCAATCAGCTTGGGCTTCTTAGTTCTTGTGAGGAAAAGCTACACAATTTAATATAATCAAATGAGTGAGGAAAAAGCAGAGGTGACAGGATTCGGAAGAAAAGTCTCACACTGAGGGAAAATAGTGCCACCTGCTGGTGATTATAAAACTTTTTTCATTTTCTTTAAAAAAAGAGCACTGTAATTTTTAAGTTTAAATTTTAAAATAGATTTTAAATTTAAAATAGATCATTAAATTTTAAATCAGAAGACATGGACCACAATTTTGAAATCCAGTGTAATTCTCAGCCATAAAAAGGAACAAAATTGAGTCAGTTGTCGTGATGTGGATGAATCTAGATTCTGTCATACAGAGTGAAGTAAGTCAGAAAAAACAAATGTCACATATTAACTAACACATATGGACTCTGGAAAAATGGTACTGATGAACCTATTTGCGGGACAGGAATAGAGATGCAGATGTAGAGAACAGATTTGTGGACACATCGTGGGAAGGAGAGGGTAGAGCAAATTGAGAGAGTGGTATTGACATAATATACACTTTGTTGTTGTTGTTTTAGTCATTAAGTCGTGACTAACTCTTTTGTGACCCCATTGGCTGTAGCCCACCAGGTTCCTCTGTCCATGGGGCTTTCCAGGCAAGAATACTGGAGTGGGTTGCAGTTTCCTTCTCCAGAGGATCTTCCCGACCCAGGGATTGAACCCATGTCTACTGCAGTGGCAGGCTCTATTGCAATGAGCCACCTGGAAAGCCCCAAATATATTCACCAGCATGTGTAATATAGATAGCTAGTGGGAACCAGCTGTGTAACACAGGGAGCTCAGCTTGATGCTCTGAAATGACCTAGAGGGGTGGGATGGAGGGGAGTATTAGGGAGGCTCTAGAGGGAGGACATCCAACCAGTCCATTCTGAAGGAGATCAGCCCTGGGATTTCTTTGGAAGGAATGATGCTAAAGCTGAAACTCCAGTACTTTGGCCACCTCATGCGAAGAGTTGACTCATTGGAAAAGACTCTGATGCTGGGAGGGACTGGGGGCAGGAGGAGAAGGGGACACCAGAGGATGAGATGGCTGGATGGCATCACTGACTCGATGGACATGAGTCTGAGTGAACTCCGGGAGTTGGTGATGGACAGGGAGGCCTGGCGTGCTGCGATTCATGGGGTCGCAGGGAGTCGGACACAAATGAGCGACTGAACTGAACTGAACTGAACTGAGAGGGAGGGGATATATGTATACTTATAGCTGATTTACTCTGTTGTACAGCAGAAACTAACATAACACTGTAAAGCAATTATCCTCCAATTAAAATTTTAAAATGTTTAATCCAGTATAATTAAATAACACAACAAAAATCACAGTCTATAGCCCCACACTCTTTCTCTCCCTTCTTTCTCTTGTTCTACAGAAATAACTAAGCATCTTCAATCTTTTTAGCTGTGTTTTCTTGTATTCATCTTTAAACATCATTTTGATAATAGTTTAAAGTGGTGCCTCTTGACTTATTCATTTTAGACATTATCTGTTGATTCCATTTTATTATAAATCTCTATTTAGCTTTCCTTCTTCCTTACTCCCATTATACTAAATATTTACTTTGCAATTTTTGGTTACATAAACTTGGGATTTACATTGCTGAACTATATTACAATTTTACATTTCTCTTTCCTTATGAGTCTCCTAGTGTAAAATCACTTTATCACCTTTCTTATTCTCTTTGCTCTTCCTTGATTGTGTATTTGTTTTCATTTGTATCGTTTTCTGTTAGCTTTTACTTTTCCCCATTGGTTATGCCAATTCGTGTTAGTAGTTTGTTTCTAAATGTTTACACAGATTAGATATTTTATCATTTCCACCTTTCTTGGGCATGTTCATTGGGGAATCTTCAGTGCCTGCTCAAATTGGCATCTCTTGCCTTTGGGCCAACTCAGTACCATAACAAACTGTGGAAAATTCTTAAAGCGATGGGAATACCAGACCACCTTAACTGCCTCCTAAGAAACCTGTATGCGGGTCAAGAAGCAACAGTGAGAAATGCACATGGAACAATGGACTGGTTCAATATTGGGAAAGGAGTACTTCAAGGCTATATATTTTCACCCTGCTTATTTAACTTACATGCAGAGTACATCATGAGAAATGCTGGGCTGGATGAATCACAAGCTAGAATCAAGATTTCCAGGAGAAATATCAACAAACTCAGATATACAGATGACACCATCATTATGGCAGAAAGCGAAAGAGGAACTAAAGAGCCTCTTGATGATGGTGAAAGAGGAGAGTGAAAAAGTTGGCTTAAAACTCAGCATTCAAAAAACTAAGATATTGGCATCTGGTCCCATCACTTCATGGCAAAAAGATGGGGAAACAATGCAAGCAGCGACAGACTTTATTTTCGTGGTCTCCAAAATCATTGTGGACAGTAACTGCAGCCATGAAATTAAAAGACATTTGCTCCTTGGGAGAAAAACTATGACAAACCTAGACAGCATATTAAAAAGCAGAAACATCACTTTACCAACTAAGATTTGTCTAGTCAAAGCTATGGGTTTTCCAGTAGTCATCTATAGATGTGAGAGTTGGGCCATAAAGAACACTGAGCACAGAAGAACTGATGCTTTCGTATTGTGGTGTTGGAGTCTCTTGAGAGTCCCTCAGACTTCAAGGAGATTAAACCAGTCAATCCTAAAGGAAATCAACCCTGAATATTCATTGGAAGGACTGATGCTGAAGCTGAAGCTCCAATACTTTGGCCATTTAATGTGAAGAACTGACTCAGTGGAAAAGACCCTGATGCTGGGCAAGACTGAAGGCAAGAGGAGAAGGGGCCAACAGAGGGTGAGATGGTTGGATGGCATTACCAACTCAATGGGCATGAATTTGAGCAAACTATGGGAAATAGTGGAGGACAGAGAAGTGTGGTGTGCTGCAGTCCACGGGGTCACAAAGAGTCGGGCACAACTTAGTGACTGAACAACAACAACAAAAGAGTGATATTTAGATTTAGAATTTGGAGTTCAAGGAATTTTTTGTAGTAAATTACTGCCAGATACAAATTCCTGTGCCTGCTGAATACTGAAGCCAAAAAAACCGAAACACTGGGATTTGGAGCAGTTTTACTGTAAAGGCTAAAGGAGGAGAACTGGTGGCTCATGTGCTACAGACTTAATCCTCTGTATTATTTTGGGGGGAAGAGTTTTTATAGGCAAAGTTCAGGTAAAAGGCACAGTTTGTGTTGCTTTGGTTGGTGGCGAGCTAACAGTGTGGTGTTCGGGGCTCACCTTCTGCACCTGAAATTGCCATCCTCCACCTGGGTTACTGCCTTAGTTCCTTCATAAGAGTTGAAAGATAAGCTATTATGTATATCTCTTAAGGAGGAACAAGGTCTCTTACTTTTTAGCTGCACTATTTTTTTTAAATCTTTCACTATTGTCTTTTGACTGCTCCACATTTCTTCTACATTGCATCCTTTGCCTATTAGTAACTGTCAGAATCTGCCCTTGGGAATTCAGGGAAGGCTTTGGAGAGCGATGCCTTTTTCCTGCTAAAAACTCAGGGGACAGGGAAAGCCTTTTGTATCTAGCAGGGCCCTGTGTAGTCCTAACTGGTTACAGAATTACAGGAAATGAAAAAGAAGTCTGTTCAATTGTGACTAAACCAGTAAACTCACTTTTTAAAAAACACGCTATTTGTCCTTTACAAAGGAAGTCTACATGACGGCAAGCAGGTTGACTAATGGAGAGATAGAAAATTGTATTCCATTAGGAGAATATTTTCTCCAGACTTCTAGGATTTAGCATTTGGAGAATGGTTTCATCCATGAACTTTTCCAGTTTTGTCCTTGAACCTTCACCTAAGCCAGGTATAGAGACGGCCTAAGACCAGCAGTGTGGAGACACACCCCATCTAGGGCCTCTGAGAACCAGGACTCTGGGACACACGTTTATCCCATATCCCTGCTCTGCAGCAGGAACCTGATAGCTCCGTTCGGAGTCACAGGGAGCGCGCGGAGGATGGGAAGTGTAGTCTTTCTCCGCCCCACAGCGCTCCTGGTCTCCGCGGGCTCCCTCTGCGCATGTGCAGCCTTGGTCCCTTTTCTTCCCGTCCGCCTTTGCAGGTCCAGTGAGAAGTTCTTGGAGTTTCTCAGTTACCGGCGGAAGCAGGAAGTCTTGGGCTGCCCTCAGGCCCAGGCGGGACCCCGCAGTGCCCGAGTCTGGCTTGGACCTTAGCTCTGGGAAGGTGGGTGCGGTGTTCCAAATTCGGCTCAGGTAGGCTCCAGCGCAGGTGGAGCTGAGATCCATTAGGAGCAGGGGTTTGGTCCGTGTGGGGTGCGAATACCCGGCCTTGCCTGCAATATGACGGGAACGCTGGGCGGACAGCGGTGGTCGCCCTGGCCGAGTGTGAGCTGGTGTGCTGGGCAGCTCTGCTCCGGAACCAGAGAGACCTGGTCAGTTCCCTCTGTGTCACATGTATTGTGGGCTGGAGAACTAACGTGGAGCAGAGTCAGGTAACTCGTCTGCAAAGAAGGCTATGGATAATGTCTGCTTCATGGGACTGATCCGAGGATTCGAGGTGGCGTCATTAGTAGGAGTTAGCAAAGTGCTAGGTAGTAACCGCCGAAGAAGTGCTAACAGCTGTTGTATTTAAAAGACACTGTGTTCTTTTCATTGGGTGGTTTATTTAAGTCTCCCAGTTATCTCGTGATAACGGGGTGACCCTCTGCATTAAACACAGAAAACAAGAAGCAAATCTGAGTCTCAGCTTGGTGAGGTGGACCTGAATTTGAGAGGACTGTTGACTTCTCTAGGCTCACCAAGCTTATGCCAGAGCCAGGAGTTGAACCGTTCATACTGTTCTGTCATCAGAAGACACTTATCAAGAGTCCCTTTTGAGAAACTGCACCCCACTTCAGTCATTTTTTTTAAATTACCTTAAAGTTCGGCATCTTTTTTACTTGGCTTCCTGTAAATTCTCTACCTCAGTGGGTAAACAATTTTGCTAGGAAAACTGAGGAACATAAAGAATACAGTTGTGTATTCTATTGTGAATTTTAATGAAATAGTATTATCCTTTGATGTTCTTCAGTCGGCTGTTGTTAGGTTTCTGTTTGTATTATTTAAATCAATAGACAAAATAAAAATCAACAGACAAAAATTGAATCTATTTATTTTATTTATTAATATTTATTTTTGGCTGTGCTGGGTCTTAGGTGCTGTTCAGGCTTGTCTGTAGTTGTGAAGAGCAGGGGCTACTCTAGTTTCAGTGCCAGGCTTCTCATTGTGGTGGCTTCTCCTGTTGCAGAGCACTGGCTCTAGGGTACACTGGCTTCAGTTATTGTGGCTGTGGGGCTCCACAGCACAGGCTCAATAGTCGTGGCCCAGCGGCATAGTTGCTCTGCAGCATGTGGACTCTTCCCCCATCAGGGATTGAACCCATGTCTCCTGCATTGGCAGGCGGATTCTTTACCACTGAGCAACCAGGGATGTCCTATTTAAATCTGTTTAAATCAATAGACAAAATTTTCACTGTCAGAAGTGGTAGGTTTAAGCCCTGTAATAATTTTAAACTCAAAAACGGACAGGTGGTGCTTCTACTAGGTCCTTGCCTTTTCAAGGTCTAAGAGGATGCTGTATGAAGGCTACCCCTCAGCTGGCCTGCCGACATGATTGGGAGGTGAATGTAGGAACTGTGTGGCAGGCCAGGTGTCTTGACCCTGTCTTCTTCCTGCCCCTGCAGCTGAGTCGTCACTGTCCTCTACTCTCCCAAGACCCACTGAAAATGAACATATCTGAGGTGAGCTCTTTATTCATCCCCCAATTTGTGGTGTGCATTTAACTCGATTTCAGATTGCTCTCAGTTTGTGTTACCCATCTTTTATGAATGTAAGTTATTTCCCTTTTATTATCAGTTTGCTAAACTTTTGCTTGAATCATGAACATATCCTGAATTATATTGAATACCTTTTTGTATCTATTGAAGTAAAGGTATAGCTGGTTTTCTTTAATCTGCAATTATTAGAGGTAGCAAAAGTGGATTTTGGGGATTCCCAGGTGACTCAGTGGTAAAGAATCCTCCTGCCAAAGCAGAAGAAAAGGAGATGTGGGTTCAATCCCTGGGTGGAGAAGATCCTCTGGAGTAGGAAATGGCAACCGACCCCAATATTTTTGTCTGGAAAATTCCATGGACAGAGGAGCCTGGCAGGCTCTAGTCCATGGGGTCGCAAAGATTTGGATGTGACTGAGCATGCAGGTTTGAATTTCTGTTCTTGTATTGATGAATTCGATTAACCTATAATTTTGTTTTCTTCTCTACCTTACTGCAAAGGCTGAAGGACATGATAGTTTCCTTCACCTGCCCCCATTATAGGCTGTGATGGAAGGAAGAGGCCTATAAGAGAAAATCAGATGGCCAAGAACTGTGCACATCTGGAGTAGATAGCCTATCCCTTCTCTAGGGGATCTTCCCAATCCAGGAATTGAACCAGGTCTCTACCTGTGGTATCTCAGTTATTATTAGTCTTATTGGAGCTCTTACTGTCCGCTCTTTTCTGTTCTCCCCTCCCCTCTCTCTTGTCCCTCACCCCTTTCTCTCTTTAATTCATAGGAGAAAATTCCCTGTCACATATTTCCTTAAACTTACCTCTAAAATTGGACTTTGTAAGTACATCTTCCCTGGTGTCCCAGTTGGTAAAGAATCTGCCTGCAATGCAGGAGACCCAGGTTTGATCCCTGGTTTGGGAAGATTCCTTGGAGAAGGAAATGGCAACCCACTCCAGTATTCTTACCTGGGAAATCCCATAGACAGAGGAGCCTGGAGGGTTACAGTCCACGGGGTAGTCAGAGTCAGACATGACTTAGCAACTAAACCATGTAAATTCTTGAGTTACTTTATTTAAAAAAAATCATAGGTATTTTTTTTTAATTACTACATTTTCACAGAAAATTGTACATTTTTGTCTGTTTTTAAATATATTTTCGTAACGTTATTGATATGTCTCTTGTTATGTCTATGTCTCTTGTTAGGTCTATAATTTTTGTTTTCATGTATTATTTAAGTTTATTTAATAGAGGGAATGCTGATCAGAAAACAACCAAATGTGTGGCCCGTTGGCCCTCTCAGAAATCTAGAATTTCAGGGTCTGAGGATGGGTTGGACATTTGTATTGGTAGCATATTCTAAATACTGAATTGAGGGAACATAGGGTACTCTTGCCTGGAAAATCCCATGGATGAAGGAGCCTTGTAGGCTGCGGTCCATGGGGTCACTAAGAGTTGGACACGACTGAGCGACTTCACTTCCACTTTTCGCTTTCATGCATTGGAGAAGGAAACAGCACCCCACTCCAGTACTCTTGCCTGGAGAATCCCAGGGACGGGGGCGCCTGGTGGGCTGCCGTCTATTGGGGTCCCACAGAGTTGGACACGACTGAAGCGACTTAGCAGCAGCAGCAGCAGACTCAACACTTGTTCGAAGAATTTGTTAACAAAATAAACCATTCATTACTCACAAATAAACAATTTCAAAATGCAGGATTGTTAAACCATTCATTCAGTTCAGTTCAGTTCAGTCACTCAGTTGTGTCTCTTTGCGACCCCATGAATCGCAGCACGCCAGGCCTCCCTGTCCATCACCAACTCCCGGAGTTCACCCAGACTCATGTCCATCGAGTCAGTGATGCCATCCAGCCATCTCATCCTCTGTCATCCCCTTGTCCTCCTGCCCCCAATCCCTCCCAGCGTCAGAGTCTTTTCCAATGAGTCAACTCTTCACATGAGATGGCCAGAGTACTGGAGTTTCAGCTTTAGCATCATTCCTTCCAAAGAAATCCCAGGGCTGATCTCCTTCAGAATGGACTGGTTGGATCTCCTTGCAGTCCAAGGGACTCTCAAGAGTCTTCTCCAACACCACAGTTCAAAAGCATCAATTCTTGGGCGCTCAGCTTTCTTCACAGTCCAACTCTCACATCCATACATGACCACTGGAAAAACCATAGCCTTGACTAGAGGAACCTTTGTTGGCAAAGTAATGTCTCTGCTTTTCAATATGCTATCTAGGTTGGTCATAACTTTTCTTCCAAGGAGTAAGCATCTTTTAGTTTCATGGCTACAGTCACCATCTGCAACAATTTCAGTTTTTTTTTTTTTTTTTTTTTTTTTTTTAATAGAAGACTGTTTGACTTAACAAAAGTAACAGGGTGTACATCACCAAAGTGTTTTGGAAAACCAGCATCCAGACTTGAACAGTGTTGGGCTGTCCCTTGTTAATAGCAATCTGCAGTCCCAGTTGGGAAAGGGTCCTGGTTGGTGCAGCCACCCTATGGTTGAGACTTCAAATTGCAGTTTGGGGGCTCCTGCTTATAATCCCAGACCAAAACCTGATGTTATCATCAGTTTGCACATAAAAATTCAGCTCTGGTTTAGCTTTTACAATGCTGTTTGTTTCACCTTGTGAATCATAAGACTTCCTAGACTCCAGAGGGCTTAAGAGATTCTAAGACCCACTCCCTTTCTTATGTAGAGTGCTGCCTGACTTGCTGTGCTTACAGGCTCGCATGGAATCCGGGCAGTGTCCAGGCAGGTCAGAAGCAGGTCTGAGGCCTGCTCTCCTGCTTCTGATGCCTGAATAGGACTTCCTCCATTTTAATTTCTCTAACACTCTGAGTCTAAAATCTAAGCAGAAATCAGACTCATTGAGGTCTGTGATCATTTCAAATTATTTATTTGTGGTACAAAGTATGAATCAACGTTATATTATTATTATTTTCTAATAGAGTTTTTTAGGCTAGCATGATTTTTGTCAGAAGATACTTTCTTCCTGGAATTGCCTGGACACCTAAATTAAAGAAATGTGTGTGTGTGTGCATGTATGCTTGTATATATTGTTTTTAGCTTTTCCTTTTGATCTATGTGTTTCATTTTTTAAATATTACACACTGTCTTGATTAGTGGCTGTGTGATATGTCTTGAAATCAAGTAATATTAGTCCAACTTTGTTCTTTTCCAAAATGCTTTTCATATTCTAGACTTTTTTGCCTTTCTACATAAATATTAGAATTAGCTTGTGATTCTTAAAAAAAAAAAAAAGACCTGTGATTTCATTGAATCTGTGGATCTCTTTGTGGAGAAGTGATAGCTCCACCATATTGAATCTCCTAATTTATGAATTCAATATTTATCTCTGTTTACTAGTTTTTTAGAGAATTTTGAGGTAAGAAAGGGCATGGCCTGACTTATAATTTAAAATATAACTCTCAAAATGGACTCTAGTGAAGCAGTTGCAGAAACAGATGAGTTAGCAGGCTCTTTCA
Source organism: Bos mutus (assembly GCF_027580195.1). Lineage (NCBI taxonomy): Eukaryota > Metazoa > Chordata > Mammalia > Artiodactyla > Bovidae > Bos > Bos mutus. The sequence goes on from NC_091624.1 coordinate 42,961,984, forward strand.
GCTCTTCTAAGATTTGATGATGCGTTGGATGATTTTGTTGTTTTTTAGTTGCTGAGTCATGTTTGACTCTTTGAGACCCCATCAGCTTTAGCCTACCAGGCTTCTCTGTCCATGGGATTCTCTAGGCAAGAACACTGGAGTGGGTTGTCACTTCCTTCTCCATGGGATCTTCTGACTCAGGGATTGAGCTCAAGTATCCTGCATTGGCAGGCAGAATGTTTACCACTGAGCCATCAGGGAAGCCCCAGCTGATTTTACTTGATTCCACTTTAGCTCAAATGGAAAGAGCCTGGGATGCTTTGGCCAGCTGTTAAACCTGAGTCTGAGAATGCTACTTCATAAATATTGATGTGAAGACTCTCACCCAAGCTTGCATTGTGGTCATGGATATAATTTGGAAAAAAGAACTCTTTGAATAAACTGTGTTTCTTTTAACCTTCTTTTCAAAAGAAAAATAATATTTGTGTGGGTTTTGGAGGTTGAACCAAAAGCGTGCCTGCTTCCCTAGGACATTGCATATAAAGAGTATACTGTTAGATATTTTTTATTTTTGATAATGTGAAAAAATTTTCAGTTTTTGTCTTATATTTTTAACCATAAACTGATAGAAATTAGTTCCAAAGGTATTTTCCACATCACCTAAATTTGAATTCTTCAGATTGATGAGAAATGTGCCTTCACAGACATCAGTGTCATTCAAGGATATGAGTGTGGAGTTTACCTGGAAGGAGTGGCAGCATGTGAATCCTGCTCAGAGGACCCTGTACAGAGATGTGATGCTGGAGAACTATAGCCACCTTGTCTCACCGGGTGAGCCTACTTTATTATAGGACTCTGACTCGGGTGCAGTTGATCTTCTGTTCCTGCTTTTTTTTTTAAGTAAATTACCTGTATTGAGGAGTAATTGACAGAAAAGAAAATTTAACAGGTTTCTGTGTATACTAGAATGAATTCTGGACAATATGTACAGCTGTGCCACCAAAGTCACAATACAGATTATTTCTGCCATGTGAAAGTTTTCCTTGGCTGTTCTCTGTCCTCTCTTGACACCTATTTTCTGATAATCACTGATCCTCTTTTTGTTTCAATACTTTCTCCCCCCCTCCACTTTTTTTTCTAAAAGATTGTGCCAAGTCTTAGTTGTGGCACACCGGATCTTTAGTTGCTGCATGTGGTATCTAGTTCCCTGACCAGGGATGAAGCCTGGGCACCCTGCATTGGGAGTGTGTTGACTTAGGCACTTGACCACCAGGGATGTTCCCTACTTTTCCCTTTTTTGGAAATTCATATAAATGGAATCATACTTTATGTACTGCCTGTATGACTTCTTTCTCCTTGTATAATTCTTTGGTGACTGTTTATGTTGTTTTATCTGTATTTATTCCCTTTATTGAAGAGTAGTGTATTTTTAATTATAGATGTTGAGATCCTTTTTAGTTTGATGCTAATCATAACTAAATGTGCTATGAATATTTGCATCTACATCGTGTGAGGCCATATTTTTATTCCCTTGTGAAAAGACCCTCGGGTGGTTTCCTGGGTCTCATGAAATAATTATACCTGTAGGAATGCCTGGTTTTATTTAGCTTTACTTTATTAGGCTTTCCAGCCGAGAATGTTTTTTACAAATGGGAAGTTTGTGTCAATCCCCTGGGTCGGACTGCATATCGGTATTTGAACCGTATTTGCTCACTCTGTGTCTCTGTGTCACATTTTGGAAATTCTCATAACATTTCAGACTCTTTCACTGTTATATTTGGTAAGGTGATCTGTGATTGTTGATGTTGTATTGTAATTGTTTTGGGGCACCGTGAGTTGCACTCATATGAGATGGTGAACTTCATTAGTAAATATTGTGTGTGTTCAGATTTCCCCTGTGACTGGCCATTCCCCAGTCTCTTCAGGCAGGCCTCCTATTCCCTGAGACACAGCAATATTGAAACTGGGCTAATTAATAACCATACAATGGCTTATAGCTGTTGAAGTGAAAGGAAGAGTTACATGATACTTTAAATTAAGTTAGAAATTATTAGTAAGGAAGTTATGCTGAAAGGCGAGATAATACTGAAAAAACTAGGCCTATTACACCAGTTGGCCAACTTATGAATGCAAAATTTTGAGGGAAAATTAAAGTGCCAACTCCAGTGAACACATGAATGATAAGAAAGTGAAATAACTTGATTGCTGATATGGAGAATATTTTAGTGTTCTGAAAAGAAGGTCAAACCACCCACAACATTCAATTAAGTCCTTGGCAAGGTCCTGAGTGTCTTCAATTCTATGAAGGCTGAGAGAGGCAAGGAACCTACAAAAGAAGAGTTTGAATCTACTATAGGTTGATTCATGAGGGTTAAGGAAGGAAGCCATCTCTATAAGATGAATGTGTAAGGGGGAACAGCAAGGGCTGATGAAAAAGCTGCAGGAAGTTATTATCCAGAAGATCTACTATAGCTTAGATGATTAATGCAGGTGGCCACACTTCACAAGAGTTTCAGAATAGGTGAAATACTTCTCTATTGGAAGAAGATACCATACAGGACTTTCATAGGTAGATAATGGGTAGACAGATGTCCATGCTTAGCTTCAAAGCACACGCTGACTCTCTTGTTAGGGGCTAGTGCAGCTGGTGACTTTAAGTTGAAGCCAGTGCTCATTTGCCATTCTGAAAATTCTAGGGCCCTTAGGCATTGTGCTGAATCTTCTTTGCCTGAGCTTCATAAATCAACAACAAAGCCTGGGTGATGGTACATAGGTTGATTTGGCAGGGTTTGAGAGGATTCAGTAATTTTGAAAGAGATTTTAGGGTTATTGAAAAATGCTGTTAATTTGTGTTGCATTTTATGGAGAAATCCTGACAGGAGTTAATTGGTGTGACAAGCTTCATTGTTGTCTTTAAAGAAATTGCCATAACCATTCCATCCTTTAGTAGCCATCACCATTAATACTCAGCAGATGTCAACATTGACACAGGATCCTCCAGCAGCGAAGTTATCAGGCACAAAATGATCCGAGGATGGTTAATAATATTTTAACAATAAGGTGTTTTGTAATTAAGGAATATATAATTTTTTTAGACATAATGCTGCTGTACATAATTAGGCTTCCCTGTGTTTAAACAACTTTCTTATGTATTAGGAAGGCAAACAGTTTGTGATTCAATTGTGATATTCACTTTATTGCAGGAACCACACCTGTAGTATCTTTTAAGATCTGCCTGTATATGAAGGAAAAAAAAAAAGCAATTGCCAGATTTGTTTAAAGTACATGTGTCATTTATGTGGGCATTAGCAACATATAGTAGTTCTGCTTGCTCCATGCCTACACCCTCATTTTGTGTTGTAAACCTGACGAGTTTTGATCCTTTTATTGGGTGTCTGCTGTATATACTTGGTTTCATTTCTCTTTGATGATGAACAACTTTCGTATGCTGGTTGGCCATTCACATAGCTTTTAAAAAGGTATGTTCAGATTCTTACCATTTGTTTTGTTTGAGTTTTCTGTCTAGTAATTCAAAATATACTTCTTTATGTAATCTTGATGACTTTTATAAGATGCACCTTTTGGAAATTTTTTCTTTTAATCTATGGTTGACCATTTTGTTTGCTAACAATTGGGCAAAATATTTTCATGTTGTGATGATGTTCAGTGTATCATTTGCTTCAGTTTCTGTTCCATTCCCCCCATCCCTCTACTTAATAAATTGCCTAAGCAAAGGTCATTCAGATTTTGTCCTGTATTTTTCTTCTGTAAATGTCCTTCGTTTAGGTTTTACATTTAAGTCTTTGACTTTTTCCCATTCATCTCTGTACATGGTGTGAAATATTACTTGTCTTTCTCTTTGCAGCCAAATATCTACTTAATGGACTGATTATCCTTTCCCTATTTAGTTGCCTTGGCACCTTTTTAAATAAATTGTGTATATATGCATAGGCTTATTTCTGAATATCATTCTGGTTTATTGATCTAAATACCTATGTGAATATGAATCATGCACTTTTTAAATTAATCTGGCTCTGTAGTATGTTTTCACATCAGAAAGAATAAGTCCTCTTAGTTTTTTCTTAGATTGTTAGTTTCTTTCCCTATAAATTTAAAAAAATATGTTTTTTGGAAATCCTAGTAGTATTATGTGAGGATTGTATTGAATATGTAGAAGAATTGGGGGAAATTTTGCATCTAATACTGAATTTTCTGATCTGTGAACGTCTTTCCTTTTCCTTAGCTTTTAATGTTCCTTTGGAATGTGTTGTAGTTTTCCCTTACATATCTTCAATCTTTGTTGTGAGCTGTGCCCTTAAGTCTTCTGATGCTACAATGATACTTTTCAAACTTCAAGTTTCAATTGTTTTCTGGATTTATATAGATAATATAATTTATGTTCATTTTTGTTGTTTCTATTTGATATTTCACTTGTTACTCCTCCTAGCTGTTTTGAAGACTCCTTAAACTTTTATATATGAGATAATATCATTTGTAAATAAAGATATTTTTATATTTTTCTAATCTTCATTTCTTTTAACTTGTTTCTTTGGCTGGGACTTAATGTGAAATAATTTATTATTGACATCCAAGTATGATATTAGTCATAAGACTTAAATAGTTGCTCACTGTTACCTATTTCTTTTCTTCCTATTCTTAGTGCCATAAAATTAGGATCATTTTTTCCTTAAATATTCATACTAGAATTCACTAAGGAGGCAATCTGGACCTGGAGTTTTCTTTGTCAGAACTTTTTTTTTTTTAAATAACAACTTGACTGCAATATAATTCATGTACCCAAAATTGATCCTTTTAGTTTATACAATTCAATTTATACAAAAAAAAACATACTTTTTAATATGTTCATAGACATATGGGACTATCACCACTACTTTTTTTTATTATATTTTCATCACCCCCAAGAGGAACTCTGTACCCATTGGTAGTCACTCTCCGTTTCTGCTCCCCAGCCCCTAGGAACTACTAATTTACTTTGTGTCTAAGAGATTTGACTATTCTAGAGGTTCCACATCAATAGAATCACAAAATATATAGCCTTTTGCGGCTTCTTCCACTAAGCATGATCTTTTTATAGTTTACCAGAGTTATAATATGTATTTATCATCCACTTCTGCAGCCATGAAAAAGACGCTTACTCCTTGGAAGGAAAGTTAGGACCAACCTAGACAGCATATTCAAAAGCACAGACATTACTTTGCCAACAAAGGTTCGTCTAGTCAAGGCTATGGTTTTTCCTGTGGTCATGTATGGATGTGAGAGTTGGACTGTGAAGAAGGCTGAGCGCCGAAGAATTGATGCTTTTGACCTGTGGTGTTGGAGAAGACTTTTGAGAGTCCCTTGGACTGCAAGGAGATCCAACCAGTCCATTCTGAAGGAGATCAGCCCTGGGATTTCTTTGGAAGGAATGACGCTAAAGCTGAAACTCCAGTACTTTGGCCACCTCATGCGAAGAGTTGACTCATTGGAAAAGACTCTGATGCTGGGAGGGATTGGGGGCAGGAGGAGAAGGGGACGACAGAGGATGAGATGGCTGGATGGCATCACTGACTCGATGGATGTGAGTCTGGGTGAACTCCGGTGATGGACAGGGGGCCTGACGTGCTGCGATTCATGGGGTCACAAAGAGTCAGACACAACTGAGTGACTGATCTGATCATCCACTTCAATTTCTGGTTAAGTAATCTTTGATTGTATGGTTATATCATATTTTGTTTACCACTCAATGAGCTTTGGTTGTTTCCACTTTGACAGTTGTGAATAATGCTGCTATGAGCAGTTGTAGAAACATTTTTGTGTTCACAGTTTTTCATTCTACTTTGTATATATTTTGAGTGAAATCACTGGGAGCTATAGTAACACTGTTTAAGTGCCAAAACACTATTCCAAAGCAGTGGCAAGTTTTTAGCAGCCCACTGACAAAGAATGAGAGTTCCCATTTTCCCACATATACCTTAATGATTATTATTTTCTTTTATTTTTAAAGCCCTCCTAATGGGTATGAAAGAGTTTCATTATAGTTACGAGTTGAGTTGCATCTCCCTGACTTTGAGCATCTTTTATGTGCTAATTGCTTACTGCCTGTTCGTATATGTTCCTTGGAAAAATATCTGTTCATATCAATTATCCAGTTATAGATTGGGTCATTTGTCCTTTTTTACTGTTAACTTATAAGTTTTTTTAGTAAATTTCTGGATACACGTTTCTTTATCAATTACATATTTAATAAATATTTTCTCCCATTCTGTGAATTGTCTTTTCACTCTCTGCATGGAGCTCTTTGAAGTGCAAAAGTTTCTTATTTTGATACCATACAGCCGAACTGTTTTCTGTTTTATTTGTTTTTGTCAAATCTAAGAATCTAATTCTAACTCAATCAAAAAATTAATCATTTTTTAAAATGTAATTTTGGCTGCACTGGGTTTTTCTTGCTGCGCATGGGCTTTCTCTAGTTGCAGTGAGCAGAGGCTACTCTAGTTGTAGTGTGCAGGCTTCTCATTGCGGTGGTTTCTCTTGTTGGAGAATACCTGCTCATGGGCATGCAGGCTTCAGTAGTTTTTATGTGCAGACTCAGTAATTGTGGTACTCGGGCTGTGTTGCCCAAGGCATGTGGAATATTCCCAGATGGGGATATTGGCAGGATTGACTGCATTGGCATGTGAATTGTTAACCACTGGACCACCACCCGCTCCCTGCCACCTGCCCCAGGAATTCCCACTGCTATGTTTTTTTCTTCATATTTTACAATTTTTTTTCTTCTATGTTTAGATTTATTACTGATTTTTGGTCTTTATTTTCATGTCTATTCTTACATCAGTACTACCTTAATAGTATAGTATGGTAGGACTTTCCTGGTAGTACAGTGGATAAGAATCCACCTGGCAATGTATGGGACATGAGTTCTATTCCTGCAGTGGGAAGATTCCACTTGCCTCTGAGCAACAGATCCCTTCCGACACAGCTACCGAGCCCACACTTTAGAGCCTAAGAGCCACAAGTATTGAAGCCCTTGTACTTGATCATGTGCTCTCTGTAACAAGAGAAGCTACTGCAAAGAGAAGCCCATGTACTGTAACTAGAGAAACCCTGAGCACAGCAATGACAACCCAGCACACCAAAAATAAATGGTTAATTAAAACAAATTTGGAAAACTGAAGGTTTAAAAAAAGTAGAATATGATATTGTGATGAGTAAGAAGAAGTAGTAATGTATGATATTGTGATTTATAATAAGTACTTAGTCTTCATCTGTGTTTCTGGTACAAAGTTCTAAAATGATTGCAGTTTCTTAAATGATAAGAGAGAGATTGATATTATTTTGTTTTCCATAACAGAATATTCAAAACAATATTTATAACAAATGCTTTTTGTTATTCATAACATACCTCTTTCAACCACACTTGAGTTCATGTTAAAGAGGTGACTTTGAAAACCTGAGCATGTAGGCTTGTTCCAGGAATACCAATCAAATGATTAGAGGGTTGTGACTTCTAGTCCCACACTCTTGACTTCTAGGCAGGGAGGGGGCGGGGAGGCTTTAGATTGACTTAATTACTAATAACAATTATTCCTACATGTTGAGGTCTCCATAAATATTTCTGAACTCTGGGTACAGAGAACTTCATTGTTGCTGAACATTTGGAGGTGGTGGTAGGGTGAGGCTCTTAGATGGCCTGGAAGGTCTGCCCTATGCAGCTTTTTTATCTGACTGTTACTGAAATGCGTGCTTTGTGATAAAACTGGCAATCTATTAAAGGTAAGAAACTGTTCTTTGGAGTTCTATGAGCTACTACTACTACTAAGTCGCTTCAGTCGTGTCTGACTCTGTGTGACCCCATAGATGGCAGCCCACCAGGTTCCCCCATCCCTGGGATTCTCCAGGCAAGAACACTGGAGTGGGTTGCCATTTCCTTCTCCAGTGCATAAAAGTGAAAAGTGAAAGTGAAGTGACTCAGTCGTTTCTGACTCTTAGTGACCCCATGGACTGCAGCCTACCAGGCTCCTCTGTCCATGGGATTTTCCAGGCAAGAGTACTGGAGTGGGGGGTCATTGCCTTCTCTGATTCTAGCAAATTAAATCAGAGGGTGAGGATATGGGGCCTCTGATTTATAGTCAGTTGATCTGAGTCACAGGTCGCAATCTAGACTTGTAATTGACATCTAAAGTTTGAGGAGGTGATTTTGTGGGACTCAACCCCTGGACAATGGGATCTGCAGATACTGTCAGAACTGAATTGAAACATCCATATTCAGCAATCAGAAGTGAGGTAGTATTGAGAATACAAAAGTATTTTGTGAGTAGAGACAGTAATATAAATGAGAAACAGGAGGGTTTGATGTAAACAGAGTAATTGAAATTGCAAATTGTGAACCCTCCCTCCCAATTTTTAAATTATTTTACCTATCCTTGTTTCTTGTCATTCTTTATTCTGCAGCAGTGATTTCTACCAATTTGTCTTTCAGCTCACTTATTCATTCTTCTGCCTCATGTTTTCTGTTAACTGATTCCTTTTTGTGTCTTTTTATTTTCTTTATTTTTTGACCTGTTTCCAGTTGCAGGGTGTCTGCCATTCCTCTTACACTATCAAGGCCATGATATAGAAGTTTGTTTGCAGAGTCTTATTTAAACCTGTGTATATGTAGACTGATTATGATACAGGAGTTTAATGAGATCAGTTTCTTTTTTGATCCTGAAAAAAATGATATTTAGTTTCCCTCCAAAGGACAGGTCAAATGAGCACTGTCAGTATGCTGCACTCCTGTAACAGTTCCTTCCTTCATTCACGTATATTAAAGCACGTGGAGCTGAACTAAATCCTAAATTATTTCCCATTTATAGGTTATTATTGTTTTACAAAACTAGATGTAATTGTCAAGTTGAAACAAGGAAAAGATCCATTTTTATTAAAGGAGGAGTCTATAAACAAGACTCGTGAGCTGAGGTGTCAATACAACTCTTGGGGAAATAAGACTGAAAATGATTCAGTTAGAGGTGACCATTGTGAAACAGTGTTAAACAGTGTTCTTTGTGGGGACTTAAATCTTGAAGTTTAGAAACACTCGGACACGACTGAGCGACTTCACTTTCACTTTTTACTTTCATGCCTTGGAGAAGGAAATGGCAACCCACTCCAGTGTTCTTGCCTGGAGAATCCCAGGGTCAGGGGAGCCTGGTGGGCTGCTGTCTATGGGGTCGCACAGAGTTGGACACGACTGAAGCGACTTAGCAGCAGCAAACCTAGTATGGGCTTCCCAGAGGGCCCAGTGGTAAAGAGTCCACCTACCAATGCAGGAGACTCAAGAGATGTGGATTTGATCTCTGGTTTGGGAAAGTACCCTGGGATCAGAAATGGAAACCCACTCCATTATTCTTGATTGGAAAATTTTATGGACAGTGGAAAATTTCGATGACATCAAAATTACTACGGTTATCATGATATACCTGAATTTTAAAAGTAACACATATACACAAAATATATGAATGTTTCTGTGTAAATTATAATGTATTATCAGTTCAGTTCAGTCGTCTCCGACTCTTTGCGACCCCATGAATTGCAGTACGCCAGGACTCCCTGTCCATCACCAACTCCAGGAGTTCACTCAAACTCACGTCCATTGAGTTGGTGATGCCATCCAGCCATCTCATCCTCTGTCGTCCCCTTTTCCTCCTACTCCCAATCCCTTGTAGGGTCAGAGTCTTTGCAAATGAGTCAACTCATTGCATGAGGTGGCCAAAGTACTGGAGTTTCAGCTTTAGCATCATTCCTTCCAAAGAACACCCAGGGCTGATCTCCTTTAGAATGGACTGGTTGGATCTCCTTGCAGTCCAAGGGACTCTCAAGAGTCTTCTCCAACACCACAGGTCAAAAGCATCAATTCTTTGGCACTCAGCTTTCTTCACAGTCCAACTCTCGCATCCATACATGACCACTGGAAAAAACATAGCCTTGACTAGACGGACTTAGTTGGCAAAATAATGTCTCTGCTTTTCAATAACTTTTGGTCATAACTTTTCTTCCAAGGAGTAAGCGTCTTTTAATTTCATGGCTGCAGTCACCATCTACAGTGATTTTGGCGCCCCAAAAAATAAAGTCTGACACTGTTTCCACTGTTTCCCCATCTATTTCCCATGAAGTGATGGGACCAGATGCCATGATCTTCGTTTTCTGAATGTTGAGCTTTACGGGAACTTTTTCACTCTCCTCTTTCACTTTCATCAAGAGGCTTTTTAGTTCTTCACTTTCTGCCATAAGGGTGGTATCATCTGATATCTGAGGTTATTGTTATTTCTCCCAGCGATGTTGATTCCAGCTTGTGCTTCTTCCAGCCCAGCATTTCTTATGATGTACTGTGCATAGAAGTTAAATAAGCAGGGTGACAGTATACAGCCTTGACGTACTCCTTTTCCTATTTAGAACCAGTCTGTTGTTCCATGTCCAGTTTTCATGGTTGCTTCCTGACCTGCATACAGGTTTCTCAAAAGGTAGGTCAGGTGGTCTGGTATTCCCATCTCTTTCAGAATTCACCACAGTTTATTGTGATCCACCCAGTTAAAGGCTTTGGCATAGTCAATAAAGCAGACAGGTGTTTTTCTGGAGCTCTCTTGCTTTTTCAATGACCCAGTGGATGTTGGCAATTTGGTCTCTGGTTCCTCTGCCTTTTCTAAAACCAGCTTGAACATCTGGAAGTTCACAGTTCACATATCACTGAGAATTTTGAGCATTACTTTACTAGTGTGTGAGGTGAATGCAATCGTGCTGTAGTTTGAGCATTCTTTGGCATTGACTTTATTTGGGATTGGAATGAAAACTGACCTTTTCCAGTCCTGTGGCCACTGCTGAGTTGTCCAAATTTGCTGGCATATTGAGTGCAGCACTTTCACAGCATCATCCTTTAGGATTTGAAATAGCTCAACTGGAATTCCATCACCTCCATTAGCTTTGTTCGTAGTGATGCTTTCTAAGTCCCACTTGACTTCACATTCCAGGATGTCTGGCTCTAGGTGAGTGATCACACCATCATGATTATCTGGGTCGTGAAGATCTTTTTTGTACAGTTCTTCTGTGTATTCTTGCCACCTCTTCTTAATATCTTCTGCTTCTGTTAGGTTCCTACCATTTCTGTCCTTTATTGAGCCCATCTTTGCATGAAATGTTCGCTTGGTATCTCTAATTTTCTTGAAGAGATCTCTAGTCTTTCCCATTCTGTTGTTTTCCTCTACTTCTTTGCACTGATTGCTGAGGAAGGCTTTCTTATCTCTCCTTGCTATTCTTTGGAACTCTGCATTCAGATGCTTATATCTTTCCTTTTCTCCTTTGCTTTTCACTTCTCTTCTTTTCACAGCTATTTGGAAGGCCTCCCCAGACAGCCATTTTGCTTTTTTGCATTTCTTTTCTATGGGGATGGTCTTGATCCGTCTCCTGTACAGTGTCACGAACCTCATTCCATAGTTCATCAGGCACTCTATCTATCAGATTAGCCCCTTAAATCTATTTCTCACTTCCTTTGTATAATCATAAGGGATTTGATTTAGGTCATACCTGAATGGTCACCCTGTTTATTTAACTTATATGCAGAGTACATCATGAGAAACGCTGGGCTGGAAGAAGCACAAGCTGGAATCAAGATCGCTGGGAGAAATATCAATAACCTCAGAGATGCAGATAACATCACCCTTATAGCAGAAAGTGAAGAGGAACTAAAAAGCCTCTTGATGAAAGTGAAAGAGGAGAGTGAAAAAGTTGGCTTAAAGCTCAACATTCAGAAAACGAAGATCATGGCATCTGGTCCCATCACTTCATGGGAAATAGATAGGGAAACAGTGTCAGACTTTATTTTTGGGGCTCCAAAATCACTGCAGATGGTGACTGCAGCCATGAAATTAAAAGATGCTTACTCCTTGGAAGGAAAGTTATGACTAACCTAGATAGCATATTCAAAAGCAGAGACATTACTTTGCCAACTAAGGTCTGTCTAGTCAAGGCTATGTTTTTTCCAGTGGTCATGTATGGATGCGAGAGTTGGACTGTGAAGAAAGCTGAGTGCCAAAGAATTGATGCTTTTGAACTGTGGTGTTGGAGAAGACTCTTGAGAGTCCCTTGGACTGCAAGGAGATCCAACCAGTCCATTCTGAAGGACATCAGCCCTGGGATTTCTTTGGAAGGAATGATGCTAAAGCTGAAACTCCAGTACCTAGGCCACCTCATGCAAAGAGTTGACTCATTTGAAAAGACTCTGACCCTGCGAGGGATTGGGGGCAGGAGCCGAAGGGGACGACAGAGGATGAGATGGCTGGATGGCATCACTGACTTGATGGACATGCGTCTAGGTGAACTCCTGGAGTTGGTGATGGACAGGGAGGCCTGGTGTGCTGTGATTCATGTGGTCACAAAGAGTCGGACATGACTGAGCGACTGAACTGAACTGAACTGAACTGAATAGTGGTTTTCCCTACTTCCATCAATTTAAGTCTGAATTTGGCAATAAGGAGTTCATGATCTTAGCCACAATCAGCTCCTCATCTTGTTTTTGCTAACTGTATGGAGCTTCTCCATCTTTGGCTGCAAAGAATATAATCAATCTGATTTCGGTGTTGACCATCTGGTGATGTCCAATCATCACCATCTGGTAGAGTCTTCACTTGTGTTGTTGGAAGAGGGTGTTTGCTATGACCAGTGCATTCTCTTGACAAAATTCTATTAGCCTTTGCCCTGCTTCATTCCATATTCCAAGGCCAAATTTGCCTGTTACTCCAGGTGTTTCTTGACTTCCTGCTTTTGCATTCCAGTCCCCTATAATGAAAAGGACATCTTTTTTGGGTGTTAGTTCTAAAAGGTCTTGTAGGTCTTCATAGAACCGTTCAACTTCAGTTTCTTCAGCATTACTGGTTGGGTCATAACTGGATTACCCTGATATTGAATGGTTTGCCTTGGAAACAAACAGAGGTCATTCTGTCGTTTTTGAGATTGCATCCAAGTACTGCATTTCGGACTCCTTTGTTGACTATGATGGCCACTCCGTTTCTTCTAAGGGATTCCTGCCCGCAGTAGTAGATATAATGGTCATCTGAGTTAAATTCACCCATTCCAGTCCATTTTAGTTCGCTGATTTCTAGAAGGTCAACGTTCACTCTTGCCATCTCCTGTTTGACCACTTCCAATTTGCCTTGATTAATGGACCTCATATTCCAGGTTCCTATGTAATATTGCTCTTTGCAGCATCAGACCTTGCTTCTATCACCAGTCACATCCATAACTGGGTATTGTTTTTGCTTTGGCTCCATCCCTTCATTCTTTCTGGAGTTATTTCTCCACTGATCTCCAGTAGCATATTGGGCACCTATTGACCTGGGGAGTTCCTCTTTCAATGTCCTATCATTTTGCCTTTTCATACTGTTCATGGGGTTCTCAAGGCAAGAATACTGAAGTGGTTTGCCATTCCCTTCTCCAGTGGACCACATTCTGTCAGACCTCTCCATCATGACTCGCCCGTCTTGGGTGGCAGCACAGGGCATGGCTTAGTTTCATTGAATTAGACAAGTATGGTACTAGTGTGATTAGATTGACTAGTTTTCTGTGATTATCGTTTCTCTGTGTCTGCCCTCTGATCCCCTCTTGCAACACCTACCGTCTTACTTGGGTTTCTTTTACCTTGGACTTGGGGTATCTCTTCACTGCTGCTTGAGCAAAGTGCAGCCGCTGCTCCTTACCTTGGACGAGGGGTATCTCCTCACCACCGCCCCTCCTGACCTTGAATGTGGAGTAGCTCCTCTAGGCCCTCCTGTGCCCATGCAGCCACCACTCCTCGGGCGTGGGGTAGCTCCTCCCAGCTGCCGCCCCTGACCTCCGACGTGGGGTAGCTCCTCTGGGCTGCTCCTTCACTGTCGCAGTCTGGCACTCTCGGCTGCCGCCCCTGACCTCGGGTGGTGGGTAGCTCCTCTCGGCCGCTGCCCCTGACCTCGGACGTGGGGTAGCTCCTCTTGGCCACCACCCCTCTGGCGTGGGGTCCTCCTGGCTTCTGCCTCTGACCTTGGACATGGGGTAGCTCCTCTCAGCCGCGCTTGTGCGCCGTTGCAGCCACCTGTGCTTGTGCGCCGTTGCAGCCGCCCACGCTGCAACAAAAAAGATTATTCCATACTTGATTCCTGCCTCTTCTGGAATATTGTGTATTACTGGTAATGTATTATTACATTGGATTGAATATAGAGTTGGGTTTGAGTGTGGTATTTCATATTTATTGATGCATCAGTCAAATTTCTTTCACTTATGAAACATGTATATTTGCATTGAATCTGAGCCAATGAAACCGAGGTTAGTTTTTGTTTTTTAAGGACTTGTAATTAATTTTATATCACAGAGGGGTGCAAAAATAATCACAGAATGAGAGTTCTGTTCCAGATTTAGGAGTTCAAAGCTGCATGCAATATATTTTCTAGGATGTGAAATGGTATCAGTTAAAAGAGAAATCATTGTTTTAGGGATTGCTAAAAACTGAATGTGCCATCAATTTTAAGATGCATCCTGATTTAAGTGATAGTAATTTACTTTAAAATGTGTGTGCTCTTCATGTATTCATTGTTAAGATAAATGACATACGAAGTATTGTGAAAGTGTAAATTAGTGTTGGGAAACTCTAGAATGTATATTCTTGGTGAACTTTTGAAAATAGCATGGCCTCAAAGATATCTAGATTAATCTTTAATTTCAAAATTGTGATGTAAAGTTACTTAGAGAAAGAATGTGGGTAGAAGATACTTACTGAAAATGATAAGTATTATTGTAGTTAAGGAAGACAGAGGAACTTGGTGGCTACAGTCCATGGGTCACAAAGAGTCAGACACGACTGAACAACTAAGAGACAGAATGGGAGATATATGGCCTGGCCAGACTAGAACAGAAAAATATCACAGAGTTATGAAATAGTAACCTGAATATCCTTTTCCAGTGGCCATGTATGGATGTGAGAGCTGGACTGTGAAGAAAGCTGAGCACTGAAGAATTGATGCTTTTGAACTGTGGTGTTGGAGAAGACTCTTTAAAGTACCTTGGACTGCGAGGAGATCCAACCAGTCCATCCTAAAGGACATCAGCCCTGGATGTACATTGCAAGCTGAAACTCCAATACTCTTTGGCCACCTCATGTGAAGAGTTGACTCATTGGAAAAGACCCTGATGCTGGGAGGGATTGGGGGCAGGAGGAGAAGGGGACGACAGAGGATGAAATGGCTGGATGGTATCACCGACTCGATGGACATGAGTTTGAGTGAACTCTGGGAGTTGGTGATGGACAGGGAGGCCTGGCGTGCTGTGATTCATGGGGTTGCAAAGAGTTGGACACGACTGAGTGACTGAACTGAACTGAACTGAACCTGAATATCCAATGTGCCTAAAAGCAGATTTTTAAAAAGTTTGCTTTTCAGAATGCTGCCACTTGACCCTTTTATCTGTTGTATTTAGAGTGGCGTGCTCACTGCCATCTTAGGTTTGGGCATAGGTCTGGCATGTTACATGGGAAGTGAAATATCCTGGGCAAGAGCAGTCAAACATAAAAGAAACATGAGAAATTAATAAAAGTAGGCTTTTGGAAATAGGGTGAAGCATGAGATTAAAGGATCTCAGTTAATAGAAGCTGTTACTATATGTTCAGCAGTGCATGGGATACTTACATGGAGCTTAGTCCTGGTTGAGACAACTTTCAGGGTGACTTCCTTGGATGTTCCAGTTGTTAGTTCCACTGCAGGATTCGTGGATTCCATCCCTGGTCAGAGAACTAAGACCTCACAATGGATGTTGTATGGCAAAAAATAAATAAATAAAATAAAAAAGACTAGGCTCAGGAGAGTGAGTAATCATAAAGAAAGGGAAAACTTATAATTTGATGTTCAACAGTGTTGTTGAACAACGCTGATGTAGTAAACTAAGGCATCAGAGCCAGCATGTAGAAATGGATTCGTTCCAGGTCAGTGTGTTATTTTGTCTCATCAATTTTTAACTTCTGTACATTTATATACCTGTGAACTTCTTCAGGAGGGTTTGAACTATAGAATTGCTTCTTTAATCAGGAGAAAAATCAGTGCAAGTATGAATTTGTTTTAGTGTTTATATGTGGAGTTGAAATGAGGAAACTCCAGCTGAAGGTTATTGACTACTCAGTATCCTACCACTGTGATCTCTAGTTGAATGTATAAGGACCTAGACATTGATTTTATTCCACAGTCCAATTCCTTCTTTGATATAGTGTTGAAAACCATTGCTGACAGATTTCTCTTGCAATTCTACCTACTGCTGAGAATCAGTCATCCCAAACTCTAATTTTCATGTTTCTTAGTGAACCACTTTTTAGAGTTCTCTAGTATCTATTTATTAATTTTCTGTTATTTTTAAAATTCAGGTTTATAGTGATAATCATAATTTTGGTCTTTGGTTCTCAAGGAGTATAGGAACACATTTGGAATTTGTTTATTTTGGTAAGATTTGGTGACTAAAAACCAAATGGTCAAATAAAATATAAGACACATATAAAGGCTGCATCCTGAAACAGAAATGTGTTGTAATCTTCATTAACCATTTTTTTTTCCTTTCATAAGAATGCAGACTTGATAACCTCTTAAAGAAAAGCCTGGCAAATGAAGGAAAACTTTTGCAGCGAGACTTTACTCAACATCAAACTACAGACACAGGTGAGAAAACTTTCAGCCAGAAGTCACACTGCAGAGAACATCAGAGCAGTCACTCAGGAATCAAGACCTTTGAAATTACAAGTCACTTAAACTCTCATGCAGCCCTTACCATATCCCAGAAACTTGACACAAAGAGGAGCTTCTGCAATGGTACAATATTTCGGTAAACTTTATCTTCTCAGAATACCTTTAGTGTGCATCAGAAAGCTCAAATAAGTGTGAAACTCTTATGGATGTGAGAATGTGGAAAATCCTTCTCTAGGAAGTCAAACCTCATTGACCATCATACAACACATAGTGGGCAGAAACCTTTTGCATGTAATGAATATAAGAAAGCTTTTACCTGCAAGTCATACCTCAAGCAACATAAGAAAATTCACACAGGGGAGAAACGCTATGAATGTAGTGAGTCTGGGAAATCTATCTCTAGTAAAGCATACCTCATTGTGCATCAGAGAATTCACAGAGGGGAGAAAGCGTATCCGTGTAATATATGTGGAAAATCCTTCTATGGAAAAAGTTACCTTATTGTTCATCAGAGAAATCACACGGGAGAAACCCTATGAGTGTAATAAATGTGGAAAATCCTTCAGTAGAGAACAGTTCCTCACTATTCATGAGAGAACTCACACAGAGGTGTGGGAAGTCCTTCAGTAGAAAACATTACCTCACTGATCGTCAGAGAACTCACACATGGGAGAAAGCCTATGAGTGTGATAAATGTGGGAAATCATTCAGCACAAAAAGTTAGTTCACTATTCATCAGAGAAGTCACACAGGGGGGAAACCCTCTGAGTGTAATAAATGTGGAAAATCCTTCAGTACAAAAAGTTACCCCACTGTTCATCAGATAATTCACACCCGGGAAGAAACCTTTGAGTGCAGTAAATGTGGAAAAGCCTTTGCCTTGAAATCGTTCCTAAAAATGCATCAGAGAACTCATACTGGGGAGAAAACCTATGAAGTAAGCGTGGGAAATGTCTCTCTAAGAAGTGCCACCTCACTAGGCATCAGAAAATTCACACAAGACAGAAACCATAGGAATGTAATTAATAAGTGTGGGAAATCCTGTGGAAATTTTCATCTAACCCTTCATCAGTGAATTCACAGGGGAGACATCCTATGAATGTATTGATTGTGGGAAAGATTGTAGACAGATGCCAGTCCTATAATGTTTTCAGAGAACTCACACTTGGTGAAAGTTAATGGGTACTGAATGTTGGTAAGTTTTCTCTTATAAACTAATCTTCAGAGTATATCACTCCACATATAAGAGACCTGCTATGAATTTAATAAGCTTTAGAAAACCTGATGCAGCCTTCCAGGCCTAGGAATACATCAGAGAAGTCACATAGGGGAGAAATACCATTATCATGGGAAAGCTTTTACCTAAAAGTCAGATCTTACGAACTGTCGGAGTAACTGTACAAATGTATTAGAAAGGGGGTGGGGTGGGGTGGGTGGAAACTGACCAGTAGTGCAGCATCAGAGAACTCAGAGGAAGCTCAGTGAATATAATAAAACAGGAAATTTTGTCTATGAGAAATCAACCATCCATCAACAAAACTCAGAGACATCCTTAATGTTTACTGTGAATGGGTAATGTTTGAACCAGATTTCAGCCCACTTTGGACATAAGAAGACTCACACAAGCAAACAGTCCTTGATACTAATCACTTACGGGACAGACTACTGTTTCAGCCAGGCTACTCAGTGGGATCCTACTTTGAAGGATTTCTTCTGTGAACTTTAAATTGTGCATTGTTACCCACAATGTTGTCTATCTCAGTCAGACTTTGTCTGAGCTAAATAATGTGTGTTTTAATGTCATAGAATAAAATATTGTATAAATGTTGATTAGGTCCCATTGATTGATAGTGCTGCTCAGTTCAACTGTGTGCTTATTTTGACTGATGAATCCATTAAGTGCAAATGGAATTCTGTTGAACTTTGAAGCTAATTTTTATCAGTTTTTTCCTCTTGTTTTGATGAGCTGTTTTCTGAACCATACTCTTTAGGATTGTTATATCTTCTGACTCCACCTCCTTATCATTATGCAATCCTCCATTTTGATAACTTAGCTTTTTTAAAAATTGATGTATAATTCTGTTACAGTTTTTTGTTAGTTTCTGCTATACAAGAAGTGAACCAGTTATATGTATACATATATCTTCTTCTACTTGGATCTCCCTCCCCCTATCCAATCCGTTTATGTCATCACAGAGCACTGAGCTGAGCTCCCTGTGCTATACAGCAGATTCCTATTAGCTATCTATTTTACAGGTGGTAATGTATTTATGTCAAACCTAATCTTCCAATTCATCCCACCTTCCTCTTCCCCTCCTGTGTCCACATGTTGGTTCTCAGTGTCTGCATCTTCTCTCCCTGCCCTGCAACTAGATTCATTGGTACCATTTTTTTAGATTCCATGTACCTGGGTTAATATTTGTTTTTCTTTTTCTGACCTACTTCACTCTACAAGAAGGACTCCAAATCTGCCCACATGTGTACGGATGACTCAATTTCGTTCCCTTTTTTTTTTTTTTTTTTTTATTTTTTTAATTTTATTTTATTTTTAAACTTTACATAATTGTATTAGTTTTGCCAAATATCAAAATGAATCCACCACAGGTATACATGTGTTCCCCATCCTGAACCCTCCTCCCTCCTCCCTCCCCATACCATCCCTCTGGGTCGTCCCAGTGCACTAGCCCCAAGCATCCAGTATCGTGCATCGAACCTGGACTGGCAACTCGTTTCTTACATGATATCAATTTCATTCCCTTTTATGGCTGAAAATATTCCATTGTATATATGTACCACATCTTCTTTATCTGCTAATCTGTTGGACACTCACTTATTTCCATCCTGGCTATTGTAAATATTGCCTCCTTGAACACTGGGGGTACCTGTGTCTTTTTGAGTTATGGTTCTCTCAGGTATATGCCCACTAGTGGAAATGCTGGGTCATATGGTAGTTTTATTCCTGGTTTTCAAAAGAATCTTCATACACTTTTCCATAGTGGCTGTATCAGTTTATGTTCCCACCAACAGTGCAAGAGTGTTTCCTTTTCTCTATACCATTTCCAGCATTTACTATTTGTGGATTTTTTTAATGGTGGATATTCTGACAGGTGAGAGATGATACCTTATTGTAGGTTTAACATTTCTCTAATAATTAGTGATGATAAGCATCTTTTTTTGTGCCTCTTCGTCATCTGTATCCCTTCTTTGGAGTAATGACTATTTAGTAATGTCTATTTATTTCCTGTCTTCTGCCCATTTTTAGATTGGATTGTTTGTTTTTTTGATATTGAGCTTCATGAACTGCTTCTGTATTTTGTCCATTTCTTTATTTGGAAATATTTTCCCCCTTCTGAGCATTGTCTTTTCATCTTGTTTATGGTTTCCTTTGCTGTGCAAAAGCCTTTATTTATAATTGGATCTCATTTCTTTGTTTTTATTTTCATTATTTTAGGAGGTGGTCAAAAGAGATCTTGCTACAATTTATGTCAAAGAGTGTTTTTCCTATCTTTTCCTCTATAATGTTTTATACTATCTGGTCTTTAACATTTATATCTTTAATTCATTTTGAGTTTATTGTTGTGTATCATGTTAGATAGTGTTCTAATTTCATTCTTTAACATGCAGCTGTCTAGTTTTCCCAGTGCCACTTAATGGAAAGAGGATGTCTTTTCTCCATTTCATGTTATTTCCTCCTTTGTTATAGATAGTTGACCATAGATGCCTGGGTTTTTCTCTGGACTTTCTGTCCTGTACCATTGATCTATATTACTATTTCTGTGCCAGTACCACACTGTCATTATTACTGTAGCTTTGCATTATCACCTGAAATTGGGGAGCTTGATTCCTTCAGCTGTTTTTCTTTCACAAAATTGCTTTGGCTATTTGGGGTCTTGTTTTTCTACCCAAATTGTAAAATTCTTTGTAAAATTCAATGCTATGGAGAATGCCATTTGTAGTTTGATAGGGATTGCATTGAATCTGTAGATTTCTTTGAGTCATGTAGTCAATTTCTCTTTCTGCACTTTAGTTTTTAGTGTATAGGAATGCAGGAGATTTCCATGCATTAATTTGTATCCCATAGCTTTACCAGATTCATTGATTAGCTTTAGGTTGTTGTGCTAATGTTGTCTGGTGGTGTCTTTAGGAATTTCTATGCATAGGATTGTGTCATCTGCGGACGGTAATGGTTTTACTTCTTTTCGACTTTGCATTCCTTTTTTTTTTTTTCCTTTTTCTTCTCTGATTGTCATGGCTAGGACTTCAAAAACTACATTGAATAATAATGATAAGAGGGGACATCCTTGTCCTGGTACTGATCTTAGAGGGAATGCTTTCAGGTTTTCACTATTGAGAATTATGTTTGCTATGAATTAGTGATATATGGCCTTTATTATGTTGAGGTAAGTTCCCTCTCTGCCCATCTTCTGGAAAGTTTTTGTCATAAATTGGTCTTAAATTTTGTCAAAAGCTTTTTCTGAATCTATTGAGATGATTATATGGTTTTAATTTGTTAAAATGATGTATCACATTGATTGATTTGCCTGTATAGAAAAAGTCTTACATTCTTGGAATAAATCCCACTTTATCATGGTGTATGATTCTTTTAATCTGTTGTTGGATTCTCTTTGATAGTACTTTGTTGAGGTTTTTGTGTCTGTGTTCATCATTGATATTGGTCTGTAACTTGAATTTTTTTGGGTTTGATTTTTGTATCAGGGTGATGGTGGCCTTATAGAAGAAGTTTGGTAGTGTTCCTCCCTATGCAACTTTTTGAAAGAGTTTGAGCAGGATAGGTGTTAGCTCTTGTCTAAATGTTTGATAGAAATCACCTGTGATGCCATTTTCACTGGACTTCTGTTTCTTGGAAGATTACAGTTTCTATTTCATTATTTGTTCCTGTTCTGTTAATATCTTCCTGGTTTAGTCTTGGAAGGTTGAATCTTTCCAATTACTTCTCCATTTCTCACAGGTTGTGCATCTTATTCACATATGCTGCCAAGTCACTTCAGTCGTGTCCAACTCTGTGTGACCCCATGGACTGCAGCCTACCAGGCTTCTCCGTCCATGTGATTCTCCAGGCAAGAACACTGGAGTGGGTTGCCATTTCCTTCTCCAATGCATGAAAGTGGAAAGTGAAAGTGAAGTCTCTCAGTCGTGTCTGACTCTTAACGACCTCATGGACTGCAGCCTACCAGGCTCCTCCATCCATGGGATTTTCCGGGCAACAGTACTGGAGTGGGGTGCCATTGCTTTCTCCCTTATTCACATATAGTTCCTTATATTAGTCGTCTCTTAGGATCTTCTGTATGTCTTGGATGTCAGTTGTAATTTTTCCTTTTTGGTTTCTAATTTTATTTATTGATTTGAATCCCCCCTTTATTTTGCTTAATGATTTCAGCTAAAGGTTTATCAATTTTACCTTCTCAAAAGACCAGCTTTCAATTTTATTGATCTTTGCTGTTTCTTGTTTCTGTTTCATTTATTTCTGCTCTGATCTTTATGATTTTTTTCCCTTCTGCTGACTTTGGGTTTTGTTTTTCTTTCTCTTGTATTTATGTGTATGTGTGTGTATATATATACGTGTGTGTGTGTGTGTGTGTGTGTGTTTATATAATTGAATTACTGCTGTGCACCAGAAAATAAAACAACATTATAAATCAACTATACTGTTTTGTTTTGTTTTTAATTTTAGATAGGGAATTTGTTTGACCAGATCCAAGAAAAGACTTCAGTGAGTCAAAAGGAGCAGCTAATAAGAGATGTGGTGACCCCTTGGGGTGTAACCATTATGCCCTGGTGGCAGACTCCTTCAAATGAGACCACTCAACTCAGCAACTTGCAGGTACTTTGCTAGATGACCCCTCTCTATCATACTCACAGCTGTTCAGACTGATGCTTCTAGATTAAGTGTGGGAGAAAGAGGCGACTTCCCACTCCTGCTTGTCTCTATAGACTCATTACTCGACCAGAGACTGCTGCTGGTGCTGAAACATTTCTTTCTTCAACTTCTCCTTGGTGTGGTTCATTATCCCCTTTGAATGTTCACTGCTGTGATTAACCTGTATTGTGTGCAATAAACTTGGTGAGTTTACTGTGTGGGAAAGATCCCCAGGAGTAGGAAATGGCAACACACTCCAGTATTCTTGCCAGGAAAATTCCATGGATAGAGGAGCCTGGCAGGCTACAGTCCATGGGGATCACAAAAAGTCAGACATGACCTATTCAGCACAGCACAGTACAAACTTGTTGCATATTGGCTGTTTTCATATATATCCAGCCCTTTGGTTCTTACCTGGCCTTACTGCTGGGCCCTTTGACAAAGCAATGGCTCTAATCCCTAATACAGTGTTGCAAAAAAAATTAATGAACAACTCTTAAGTATTGTGGACATCTGTGCTATTGCCTTCTAAAGCTCCTGAGGAGATTCAGTAACTCCTTCATAAACTTAAAACCCATGTAGAAACTTTCTGGGCATGGCTTGATAGCACAGCTTACCTAATACGAATATGCCTGTCAGACTGTACTTACACTCTCTTGTCAGAAGCAGATAACTTTCCTGCCAAGAAGTACTACTTATTCAGACTCCCTGCTTTCACCTGCTCCCCGGGACCTTCCAGTTTACTGTGGTCACATGAGAATTCCCAACCATGAAGCCTGCTGGCCACCACCATTCCCTACCAGGACTACTGCTTATATTCACAACCTCATCCACTATACTTCCCCTACACTTTCCACATCACTGGCAAGATGGTTTGCAAATACTACCAACATTTATACCCAGTAGCTAAGCGGGCTGCCCATACTTTGAAGTCAGAAATTTCTAGGCTTCTTGTTTGACTTTTCAATCTCATACAGTCTCTTATACTTTACCTATATGGATGTGAGAGTTGGACTATAAAGAAAACTGAGCACCAAAGAATTGAAGCTTTTGAACTGTGGTGTTGGAGAAGACTCTTGAGAGTCCCTTGGACTGCAAGGAGATCCAGCCAGTTGATCCTAAAGGAAATCAGTCCTGAATATTCATTGGAAGGACTGATGCTGAAGTTGAAACTCCAATACTTTGGCCACCTGATGTGAAGAACTGACTCATTGGAAAAGACCCTGATGCTGGGAAAGATTGAAAGCAGAAGGAGAAGGGGACAGCAGAGGTTGAGATTGTTGGATGGCATCACTGACTTGATGGATGTGAGTAAGCTTTGGGAGTTGGTGATTGACAGGGAAGCCTGGTGTGCTGCAGTCGGGATTGCAAAGAGTTGGGACATGACTGAGTGACTGGACTGAACTGAATTGAACTGATACTCTACCTTAAGTGGTTACCCTGCTGACATGTTCGATTTCAGTCAACTCCACTTAACAAATGATATCTTTTACCTGGCCACCCTTCAGCTACATGCTGCACCCATTTTCTACCCCAGTAGCTCTTAAAGGATCCTTTTGAGGTTAACCTTCAAACCTCCTTGGTAAGTCTTTGCCCAGACACAAATCTTGGTCATGTACCCGTTTAACCATGCCACTGAAACTCAGCACAGACATGAAATCCAGGTTTCGCTGTAGGCCCAGTGAATATTTTACAGTAAGAATGGTCAACTTTAGATTGTACTGTAATCCCACAGTGTGAGAATCCCACACAGTCCATGACTCTACCTCAGGCTTCTGAT
Source organism: Bos mutus (assembly GCF_027580195.1). NCBI lineage: Eukaryota > Metazoa > Chordata > Mammalia > Artiodactyla > Bovidae > Bos > Bos mutus. The sequence goes on from NC_091624.1 coordinate 42,986,342, forward strand.
TCACTGGCCCTGGGCTACCTACCAAGTGCACCCTTGTATCCCTCTTCCTGCCTCTGGAGATGTGAACCTTGGGACACATGGCACCTGTTTCCTAATCTGCTTGTCTCAGTTCAGTTCAGTCGCTCAGTCGTGTCTGACTCTTTGCGAACCCATGAATCGCAGCACGCCAGGCCTCCCTGTCCATCACCAACTCCTGGAGTTCACACAGACCTACATCCATCATGCCAGTGATGCCATCCAGCCATCTCATTCTCTGTCGTCCCTTTTCCTCCTGCCCCCAATCCCTCACAGGGTCAGAGTCTTTTCCAATGAGTCAACTCTTCGCATGAGGTGGCCAAAGTACTGGAGTTTCAGCTTTAGCATCATTCCTTCCAAAGAAATCCCAGGGCTGATCTCCTTCAGAATGGACTGGTTGGATCTCCTTGCAGTCCAAGGGACTCTCAAGAGTCTTCTCCAACACCACAGGTCAAAAGCTACAATTCTTTGGTGCTCAGCTTTCTTCACAGTCCAACTCTCACATCCATACATGACCACTGGAAAAACCATAGCCTTGACTAGACGGACCTTTGTTGGCAAAGTAATGTCTCTGCTTTTCAATATGCTATCTACTTTGGTCATAACTTTTCTTCCGAGGAGTAAGCATCTTTTAATTTCATGGCTGCAGTCACCATCTGCAGTGATTTTGGAGCCCCCCAAAATAAAGACTGACACTGTTTCCCCATCTATTTCCCATGAAGTTATGGGACCAGATGCCATGATCTTCGTTTTCTGAATGTTGAGTTTTAAGCCAACTTTTTCACTCTTCTCTTTCACCTTCATCAAGAGGCTTTTTTGTTCCTCTTCACTTTCTTCCATAAGGGTGGTGTCATCTGCATATCTGAGGGTATTGATATTTCTCCCGGCGATCTTGATTCCAGCTTGTGCTTCTTCCAGTCCAGCATTTCTCATGATGTACTCTGCATATAAGTTAAATAAGCAGGGTGACAATATACAGCCTTGACGTACTCCTTTTCCTATTTGGAACCAGTCTGTTGTTCCATGTCCAGTTCTAACTGTTGCTTCCTGACCTGCATACAGATTTCTCAAGAGGCAGGTCAGGTGATCTGGTATTCCCATCTCTTTTAGAATTCTCCACAGTTAATTGTGATCCACACAGTCAAAGGCTTTGGCATAGTCAATAAAGCAAATAGGTGTTTTTCTGGAACTCTTTTGCTTTTTCGATGATCCAGTGGATGTTGGCAATTTGGTCTCTGGTTCCTCTGCCTTTTCTAAAACCAGCTTGAACATCAGGCAGTTAATGGTTCACGTATTACTGAAGCCTGGTTTGGAGAATTTTGAGCATTACTTTATTAGTGTGTGAGATGAGTGCAATTGTGTGGTATTTTGAGCATTCTTTGGCATTGCCTTTCTTTGGGATTGGAATGAAAACTGACCTTTTCCAGTCCTGTGGCCACTGCTGAGTTGTCCAAATTTGCTGGCATATTGAGTGCAGCACTTTCACAGCATCATCTTTCAGGATTTGGAATAGCTCAACTGGAATTCCATCACCTCCACTAGCTTTGTTCATAGTGATGCTTTCTAAGTCCCACTTGACTTCACATTCCAGGATGTCTGGCTCTAGGTGAGTGATCATACCATCATGATTATCTTGGTTGTGAAGATCTTTTTTGTACAGTTCTTCTGTGTATTCTTGCCACCTCTTCTTAATATCTTCTTCTTCTGTTAGATTCCTACCATTTCTGTCCTTTATTGAGCCCATCTTTGCATGAAATGTTCCCTTGGTATCTCTAATTTTCCTGAAGAGATCTCTAGTCTTTCCCATTATGTTGTTTTCCTCTATTTCTTTGCATTGATTGCTGAAGGAGGCTTTCTTATCTCTTCTTGCTATCCTTTGGAACTCTGCATTCAGATGCTTATATCTTTCCTTTTCTCTTTTGCTTTTCGCTTCGCTTCTTTTCACAGCTATTTGTAAGGCCTCCCCAGACAGCCCTCTTGCTTTTTTGCATTTCTTTTCTATGGGGATGGTCTTGATCCCTGTCTCCTGTACAGTGTCACGAACCTCAGTCCATAGTTCATCAGGCACTCTCTCTATCAGATGTAGTCCCTTAAATCTATTTCTCACTTCCACTGTATAATCATAAGGGATTTGATTTAGGTCTTACCTGAATGGTCTAGTGGTTTTCCCTACTTTCCTCAATTTAAGTCTGAATTTGGAAATAAGGAGTTCATGATCTGAGCCAGTCAGCTCCTGGTCTTGTTTTTGTTGACTGTATAGAGCTTCTCCATCTTTGGCTGCAAAGAAGATAATCAATCTGATTTCGGTGTTGACCATCTGGTGATGTCCATGTGTAGAGTCTTCTCTTGTGTTGTTGGAAGAGGGTGTTTGCTATGACCAGTGCATTTTCTTGGCAAAACTCTATTAGTCTTTGCCCTGCTTCATTCTGTATTCCAATGCCAAATTTGCCTGTTACTCCAGGTGTGTCTTGGCTTCCTACTTTTGCATTCCAGTCCCCTATAATAAAAAGGACATCTTTTCTGCTTGTCTACCACTGACAAAAAGCCATTTTCATTTCATTGGGTTTTGGCATTGTACTCTGACTGAATTGGGCATGAGAGTACTGGCTCTGTTCACCTAAAATTGGGTAGTTTGGGCCAATATACAACTTTGTCAGTCTTAACCAAACATACACAAAGTTTCCATGAAACCCTCTCCCTTGTGCAACAGTCCCGTGTGTTTGTTGCTCCAGTGGTTTTGGATAGCCACCCAGCCCTAGATTGTCTTCTGGCCAAGGAAAAGCAGTTTTTGCCCTCCTTGGGACCACTTGTTGCATGTTCATCACTAGTTTAAGACAAGTTCAGACTTACATGGTCCAAAACAATAAAATATTCCATAATTTTATCCACACCTTTCAACAGATTCCCTAGGCCTCCAAGAGTAATGATGCATTTTCGTGGCTGTACCTTTTCAGTTTGAATTTCCGACAACTGTAATTATCAGATTTGTTATCATAATCAAAATCAGATGCATACTTTCTTGGTATCTACCCCTGACTTAGCTTATTTGCTACCAAGACTGTTAATGTCCTCACCATTAAATCTGATTCCTTGGCATCATAGGGTGGATTGTAGTATAAGTGCCTACACAAAGCTTCTGATTGCCCTGGCATCAATTTTAAAGACATACATCTCAAAGGTATTGCCAGTGGTGTGACAGAGCTATTAGCAAAATTACTAATGGAGGAAACAGACTGCCCTGCCCATAGAATTTCCCTTTTAGAAAGTACTGGATGGGTACTTCACTAGTGATTCAGTGGCCAGGACCCCATTCCCCCAAAGCAGGGGGCCCAGGTTGTATTACTGGTTGGGGAATTAGATTTCAGATGCTGCAACTAAGAGTTCATATGCTACAATGAAGATTGAAGTTCCTGTGTTCTGCAACTAAGACCCTTAGCATCCAAAGTAACGTATATATAAAGGAAAAGATTTTTCTGGGTAACTTTATAACTGACCCACTGGAGTGCTTTCCCATGCCTTAATTCCAACTCCTATCATTTATATTCACCATAAAATTGTGAACCCATGAAACTATTGACACCACACCCTCCTAATTTTAATTAACAGAGATCCCCATGTGTGCCCTTCCTCCCATTCTCCACACAACTCAATGAGTGGCCCCCATGTGCCATGTATTTGCAAGGACCTGTGAGTAAAAAACCTTGTTCTTCAAAGTTGCCTGATGGTTTCTTGCTGTGTTGTGTCCTATAATCATAATTAAAATCAAAAGGGCTGGCGCAATCATAAAATCATCCCCAGTGCTGATGGTGGGAGAGGTCTGTGGAGTTCACTTTGTCAACACATTAAATGTACTTGCCCAGGCATTCTTGGCAGGAAACAAAGGAAGGTATCAATAGGCTGAGTTGGCATGACAAATTACAACAGATTATTTTTTAATAAAGCTTCTGGAGGGAATATAGAGACCTTATTATACATTGCAAACAACCTGGTGGATGACATCTTTCTCATCACAAAAAAGTTAACCCAGAATTCTATATCAAGGGACTGTATTGCAAAAATGAGGTTAGAAAAATGACAACTGAGAGATTTTGTTACAGCAGATATGCCATATAAAAATGAAAACCAGGCTGCTGCTGGTTTCCATACAAACCACTCATCCTTTCTCAGGTCTGTACTTTGGCTTTACTTAATGAAACTCTTGCTACTTAAAACTGCAATAAAAAAGAGTTTTTCAGGCTGTAGTAAGGTCAGATGAGATGAATACTTGTATCTACAAGATAAAATTGAAGAGCAACAGAGAGAGTAAGGGCTTCCCAGGTGGCACTAGTGGTAAACAATCCACCCGCCAATGCAGGAGACGTAAGAGAGATGGGTTCAATCCCTGTGTCAGGAAGATCCCCTGGAGAAGGGCATGTCAATCCACTCCAGTATTCTTGCCGCCTGGAGAATCCCTGGACAGGGGCCTGGTGGGCTAGAGTCCATAGGGTTGCAAAGAGTTGGACATCACAGCAACAACATGCACACAGAGAGGTTAAATTTATAATTATATTTAAGAGACTGATGTTTTTCTTTTCCATGTAGTATGTGTGTGTGTGTGTGTGTGTGTGTGTTTGACAGGTAGCTATACTAAATGTGTCATATAACATGGGTTCAAATTCTAAAGAAATTACACAGAGCCCACAATGACTACTCACAAATCTACAGTTTATTGAAAGAAAAGTATATAATATAGTAACACACCTAAATAATGATATGAATCCCATTGAAAGCTGTGTTATAGCAAGGCATCTGTAGAGGCCAAATTTGGGCTGTAATTATGGTACCTCTGTAAATGCTGTGAGAGAATATACTTTGTCTTAGATCAGAAACCACCAACATGTGCCAAGACCCTTTGAAATCAGGGAGCTGCAAGTGGAAGTTTGGCTGAGATGCATTATTTTAATATTTTGCTAATCATTGAGGCATTTTACTGCTACAAATAGAGCCTCAAAAGCAGAGGCCTTCAGGGGTCTCACAAAAACCAATTGCAATTATCTATTGTTTTCAATACGTTATGTTTATGATTTGGTACAATATTGCATGGACCCAAAGCAAAACAATGAATTAGTAGTTCTTACTACTTGTTCAGATTTCACTGCCATGCAGCTATATTAGCAAAACAACTCAGGCTCATTCCAGGCTTGGTAGAGCTGAATCTTTTTTGAGGATGATCTGCCCATTCTTGTTTGGCTTCACACTGGATATCATGCAATGAACAGTGTACATTCCTCTACCACACTCCCGTGCCACACTTGCAGATTGGCATCATGCAAGTGGATCCATGTTTGGATTAGTATCAGTAACAAGTAATTTTTTTCTGACTGCAGTGGTATAAAATTAGAAATCAGTAACTTGAAAGCTGGAAAATCTACAATTGTAAATATTAAACACACTTTGAATAACCAATGTGTCAACTAAAATATCAAAAGAAAAATCCAAGAATATTTGAGATTAAAAAATAGAGCAGAACTTACCAAACCTTATGTGAGCTACTGTAGCAGTTCTGAGAGGGAAGTTTATAACAATAAGCTGGGAACAACACAAATGTCCATTAACTAGTTAATAAATAAATCTACTCACTGGAAAAATGATGCAACAACATGGGTGAATCTCCAAAGTATTATGCAAAGTGAGAACTGTGATGGCCTTCAATGCCCTGCACCATCTGTGCTCCTTTACTTTTTCAACTATTTCCCAGCCAGGCTGGCCTGCTTGTTGTTCCTGCTGTTTGTAGGTCACCTCTGGCACCAGCCTGCCTCACAGTACTTGAACTGCAATTTCCTCAGCTTGAAATATTCTCTGGATGCCTGAAAGTCTTCCCTCACAACTGTCAAAGTATTTTTGACAACTTTCAAATATTTTCTCAGGGAAGCCTATATGACGGTCTTATTTAAAATTAAATTTGATCTTTCCCAACACATTTTTAGTTTTATTTCTTCCAAATCAATTATCAAATAGCATTAAGTCTTTTAAGTTTATTGTTTATCTCCTATCACCTGAATATAAGCAAATGAGGGAAGAGATTTTTGTCTACTGTTTGTGTTTACCCAGTAACTACAACAGTGCATGGAACATATTAGGTGATGATCATATTAGGTGATCATCTCAATTATGAATAAACACTTTGCATGCAGTAATACAAATATAACAAACACTATGGAGGACAATTATACAATATTTAACAAAATGAAAATTTAACCTCTGACAATTTTAACCCATAGTTTCACCCACTGGAATATATAAAATTATAAACAACTCAAATGTCTTTCAGTACAAGGCTGATTAAGTAACCTATCATGCCTTTAGATGATGTCTTGCTATATAGCTGTTAAAAAAAATGATGCTCACTGAATATCAATACAAAGTGTCTGGGTTATATTTATGGAAAAGAAAACACAAAGTTTACAGTAAGAATATATAGTATAAGTGTTGCAAAGAATGGGTAGAAAATAAATTCATATTTAATTGATTCTTCATAAATAAAAAAAATTGAAGGGTATGATAAACTGACAGTGAAAATTACAGAGGATACAGGTAGATAGGAATGGGGATTCTAGCAGGAGCAGAATCTCTTGTCCCTTCCCCTCAATATTTTAGAATGACAGGATGTGCATAAGCAGAAGGCCCAAAATGTTGGGTATATGTCTCAGAGGTCCCCAACCTATTTTGGCACCAGGGACCAGTTTCATGGAAGACAATTTTCCATGGACTGGGGTGGGGGGAATAGTTTTGGGATGATTTAAGAACATTACATTCACTGTGTACTTTATTTCTATTATTACATTGTGGTATATAATGAAAGAATTATACAACTCACCATAATGCAGAATCAGTGGGAGTCCTGAACTTGTTTTCTTGCAACTATCAGTCCCATTTAGGGGTAATGGATGACAATGACACCAGAAGTTTGTTCCTTATGTCCGGTCTACTCTGTAATCTTTTTTTGGTTGCTGTCACCACAGAAAACCTGCTTCACAAAGACAAGATGTTGGAAATGGGAGCAGGCTTTTCAATGCTTTAGTGGCAATTTCAGAATATTCTGCCTTGACTTTATCCAGAATGAATGGAGATTTGAAGTTGTCTCAGACATACTTTTATAGCCACTGCCACTTGCAATTTCAAGCAGTTGATCCTCTTCTAGCACAGACAAAGTTGATTCACCTGGCTTATTCACAAATGGGTCATGGATCCATCCCTTCCCAGTTTAGGGGTCTTTTGTGGTTGGGAAGTAATGCTCAAACTGATTTGAAAGCTGAGATAGGTGATTATCAATGAGTTGGGAGAAAGAAGGTCCTTGCTAAGTTTCTTTCAAAATCTCTACTAATGTTTGAAACACGTCAAAAAAATCCCAATGTACACTCATTTCCCCCATAATTCCAGTTTTGCTTTTAATGCAGTCACTTTATCTGCCAACTTGAACACAGTTGTCATTCTCCCTGAAGTGACAGATTGAGTTCACTGAGCAGGTTGAATATGTCACACAAGTGAGCAAGTTTTGCAACCCATTCTGTGTCACTGAAATGTGCTGCCAGTGGTGACTGTTTTTCTAAAAGAAATCTCTGGAACGGCTCTTGTAATTCAAAAACCCTGGCCAGTGATCTGCCTCTAGAAAGCCATCTCAAGAGAAGATGTGTGTGTTCTGCATCCATCTCTTTATAGAGCTGCACAAACAGATGTAAGTTAGGGGCATGTACTTCAATGTGGTCAATAATTTTAGTCACATCTGCAAAATGTTGCTAAGTTCAGGTGACATTCTTTGGCTAGCCAGCATTTCTGTATGGATGACACAGTGTGTAGGTTCACATTCAGAACTGATCTTTTTGACTCAAGTGGTGAAACAAGAAAGCCATTCAGTCATGGCAGCTGCTCTGTTTGTGCATCAGTCAGTTCAGTCAGTTCAGTCGCTCAGTCGTGTCTGACTCTTTGCGACCCCATGAATCGCAGCACGCCAGGCCTCCCTGTCCATCACCAACTCCCGGAGTTCACCCAGACTCACGTCCATCGAGTCAGTGATGCCATCCAGCCATCTCATCCTCTGTCGTCCCCTTCTCCTCCTGCCCCCAATCCCTCCCAGCATCAGAGTCTTTACCAATGAGTCAACTCTTCGCATGAGGTGGCCAAAGTACTGGAGTTTCAGCTTTAGCATCATTCCTTCCAAAGAACACCCAGGGATGATCTCCTTTAGAATGGACTGGTTGGATCTCCTTGCAGTCCAAGGGACTCTCAAGAGTCTTCTCCAACACCACAGTTCAAAAGCATCAATTCTTTGGCGCTCAGCTTTCTTCACATAAACTCACACAAAATGACCAATTTAGTTTTCCTGATGTATAATAATTCAGTGACTTCAATAGTTCTGCAGCTGTGGTGTTGGTTGGCAACAAAAGTGCACATAACATATCCTTAGGCACATCCTCCTGGAAAATATATTGCACAAAAACAAGCACTGTTGCCTTGTTAGCAACATTGGTAGACTTGTTAACCTGGATTGTGTACCATTGTGACTTATTAATCCTTTCTAACATTTTTGCCTCAAATCCTATGCTATTTCATCAATTCATCTAGTTATGGTGCCAGCCAAAAGAGGAATATGTGCCACCATTTGAACTGCAGCCTCTCCTAAAAGTTCACGACAAATGTCCTTAGCAGCAGGCAGGATCAACTCTTCGCCAAGAGTAAAGGGCTTCTTAGCTTTGGTGATGTGGTTAGCCAGTAAGAATGATGCTCTCAGTGCAGACACGTTTGATGAAGTGATGGCCTTCTATAAGTGCTTCTGTTCTTTGTGTTCCCATTTTTTTTTCCTTTGAAAAACTCCAAAGGCTTATCTTTTAATGCAGGTGCTTGGTTTCCACGTGGGGAAGCAGTTTTGAAGGTTTCATGACTTCACTGTATAGCCAGTCTACCAGGGTCTAGTCCCGGTTGGATCCAGGGATTCCCTCAGGATGATGGCGTCGGCAAAAAGAGGATAGATAAAAGGGAGAGAACAGAGGCTTGATCTAACTGGTTTACTCAGAAAGCCAATAAAACCTGTGACACCAGGTTTGCACTCACCATGGAGGCCACAGGCGCCCGCTCGAATAGCAGAAGGTGCCCCGCCTTAGGTACCTTCTCGAGTGGGTCTTAGAAGCCCGGGCAAGTAAGTGGTCTCAGAGGGCCCTCACGCTCCAGTTATTCATCCTGAAGGAAGAACAGAGAAGAATAGGAGAGAAACGGAAACAAGTACGACACGGGGAGACCAAGCCTGATGAGCAAGCTCTGTAGCTTTATTTTCAAAAGGAGCTTTTATACCCTAAGTTGTACATAGAAGATAATAGGGGGTGCAAAGTCATGCAAGGTCAGCAATCCTTGACCCTTATCGAAACCAGGCTTTCTTTCTGCAAACTTATCATATGCAAAGGCTTTAAGTGGTTTACATCATCTTCTGGTCAGGAGACCTGCTAACATTCTTCTTCTGATAAAGGTTAGTCAACCAGAACAACTTATTTTCTCCAAAGCTGATTTTTCTTAAAGTTTGGTGCCACTCCCTGAAGGCACTAGATAGAGTTGCATTCCTATAGGGCAAAGGTGCAGTGGGGGATAATCAAGGGAAGAATTTATTAACTCAAGGGTCTAAGGTTGATTAACATCAAAGCTACTACTTATATTTCTATATACCAACTATATTAATCAATACACTCCTGGGGACACAGTGGGTATGGGATATGGAAACTTGGCAGCAAGCATTAGCTCAACAAAGAAATCCTCTACTAGTTCTATTTTAATAATTTCTAACTCCCCGAGAAGCTCTGCATTGTTAGAATATCTTAAGCTTCTTGTGCCTCTAGTGGTTGGGAGGCTGTGAACAATCACATGCATAGCTGTAAGAGTCCGGGAACCTGTTAGGCAAGTTAGAAAGCTTTCTGAGGGATTTGAATTGGAACACACCTATTATACCCCAGAGACTTATTAACTAGAGCTCTAAGTTGATTTTCTTACAGAGAAAGGTGGTCGGGGAATAGCCCCCCATAAATGTCAGAGGAGTTGGTGAAAGACGTAAAATAGTAAAACAGATTCTGGTTTTGGGGTAGACGCTCAGGCAGGTCCGGGGGGCCCCTCGAGCCCTGACCCGCCTTGCCTGTCAGGCCTCTCCTGCATGACCTTGTCATGGGTGGGAACTCCCATGCTGGCTCCTGGCACCAGTTAAGATATATTATACTAAAAGAAAGCAGTCTTGGAGAATGTGAATCATCTAATCATCTGTTGCAATGAACTCATAATTAATTTTAACCCGTAGGACTCCTGGTATTTTCTTTTAAATGCAGCTTTCTTTTTGTTGGTTGTCTTAGAGTCTTCTGCTGTCTCATCATTGGGTCTTCCCCCTTTGAAAGAAGCTCCCCAGTGATGTTTGTTTTTTACTCATTTTGGCTAGGGTTAGTTTCTGGGCTTACCAAAACTGTAACTGTACAGTGTGGGAAAGACACACAGACAGAAGTGGTAAATAAAATAATGGATGGGCCATGCATGAACTAAAATGTGTCGGATTCTGACTTAAAGCCTGCCATCAGCTGCAGCTTGTCACTTGCCACTCACTGATAGGGTTTTGATATGAGTCTACAAGCAGCTGATTTATTATGGTCCCTGTGCAGTCAAATCTCTCTGCTAACAATAATCTGTATTTGCAGCTGCTCCCCAGCACTAGCATTACCACCTCAGCTCCACCTCAGATCATCAGGCATTTTATTCTCATAAGGAGTGAACAACCTAGATTCCTCATGTGCACAGTTCACAGTAGGGTTCAACCTCCTATGAGAATCTAATGCCACCGCTGGTCTGACAGGAAGCTCAGGTGGTAACACAAGCAATGGGGAGTGACTATAAACACAGATGAAGCTTCACTTGCTTTCCCACTGTTCACCTCCTGTGAGGATCCCTGCCTCAAATCACAGTTTTTAATGTACACTGTCAGCACAAAATCCAAGCTCACCTTCAGACCTTGAAATTCTGGTTTCACATTTGGGACAACCAGAACATAATATTGCATATTCATCACTAAAATAACATTTTAGTAAACTATAATAGGAGATACTATATTTATACTTAAAGGATGCTTACTAACATCCTAACAGTAAAAATCAGAATTAATAATAAAAGACTGTATGTTTTTCCTAAAGCTTAACTTGATGTATATCTATTTCTACTTTTCTGAATGTATAGACTCTTTATAAACTTTATAAATCCATCAAAACACAAAGTGGAGAATGAATAAAAAGCTTACTTGTGTTTGTATAGTGTCCTTCTTGGACACTTGTGAAGATTAAGCTGGGTGGAAAGAAAGAGTATTAAGGTTAAGAGATCTGTCCTGCCTTACAGCTCCCAGATTCACTTTCACAAAATCTCATCACCCCAAATGGGAAGCAGGTTTCTGATAGGAATAAGACCCTTTGGCTGTTGGAAAAAAAAAAAAAAGGAATAATTGTGTAGAACCAACAGAAACTTTCCATACAAGTTACTGAAATGATTATAGGGACATAAATCTATAGATTTCTAAATTTTTTTCTATCAGTTAAAAAAATAGAAAAACTAACAGATGATTGGATTAGGCAATGGCAACCCACTCCAGTACTCTTGCCTGGAAAATCCCATGGACGGAGGAGCCTGGTAGGCTGCAGTCCATGGGGTCGCTAAGAGTTGGACACAACTAAACGACTTCACGTTCACTTTTCACTTTCATGCATTGGAGAAGGAAATGGCAACCCACTCCAATGTTCTTGCCTGGTGAATCCCAGGGACAGAGGAGCCTAGTGGGCTGCTGTCTATGGGGTCGCACAGAGTTGGACATGACTGAAGCAACTTAGCAGTAGCAGCAGCAACAGATGATTAAAGCATATAAAAAGATAAAGCACTGCTCTTTCATTAAAATTATAACAGTAGAAAACAGACTCAGGCTCCATTTTTATCCACTATCATAGTAATGTTTTACCCATTGAGTTAGAAAATCCATAGAAAGCAAGTAAAAGGGACTAGGGTTGTGGCCAAATCATTGGCCGCCTCAGGCTTTCATCTCACCAACCTGAAACTGAGATTTCTCACAGGAACAAAGGGTGTGCTGATATCTTCATCTGGCACTTGGCTAAACAGTTACCTAACTCTCAGAGGAATGCCATTTAGTAGTCATTATTAATGTCCTCATTTTCAGACAAGTGACCTCTTATCCAGATTTTCTTACCTCCAGTTACAGGTGACAGAGTTGGAGTTTGCTGTGTCTTTGTGGAGTGTGGCCTTCACTGCACACCCACTGCCTGCACTGTCAACCTATAAATAAAACAGCTAGTTATTTTACCAACAAAATGGGTTTATTTAGGAATGGCAGAGGAACTACAGCTTGTGGCATGCAAGCTTTAAAAGTATAGGAAAGTCTGGAGCGCCAAAGAGAGGTCAGCTTTTATAAGCTTTTAGAAGGAAATTAGGAAGATTGTTTTACACGAGTTCATTAAAGGAGACCTAGAATTCAGACTTATTGGCTGGGACTGTTGCTGGACAAGGAGAAATTTTCCTCCCTTTTCTTAAAAGCACAAGATGAAATTTCTATGTGGGAACTGTGCTCCCTAATCAAAATAACTTATCTCCCTTATTGTGCTGGTTACGCAGACTAAAAATGAGTGGTACTTGAGTGAGAGTTCTTCCTTCAGGCTTCCCGATTCCATTGTAAATAAGGATTCCTTTTTATTAATTTTCACAGCTCTCTCTGGCATATTTTTTGTCAACGCTATACAAATGCGCTTTCCCCTCTCAAGTTGGTAGGCAGGCATTTTTCCCGCTGGGGCTGCAGGCAGGGTCAGGAACAGGATCTCCGAGAGCACCCATCCAAACAAGCGCTTGCTCCGGACCGCGTTCAGCCCCACCTTTCCACAGACCACAGGTGCTGGAGCGTGCCCCAAGGCTGCATGTTCCACCACCAGGTTCCGGACTGCCACTCTGGTCCACTCCAGCAAAGGTTCACACCTCCATACTGGTCCCCCAGACACCCTGAGGCTCAACCCCTCACCGCTCTCACGCTGGCCTGCGTGCTTTGCATCTGCGTAAGGCTTAAACTTCCAAACCGTCATCCCAAGAACCCAGCTGTTAGAAGGAAGGAGAAGGGCTGAGAAGGCACATTTGCTTTAGGAGCCCAGAGGACCAGTTCCCAGAGTGCTGAGCGATGATCATCTGGACTCAAGACTACATTTCCCGTTATCCTCCACGCCCTCCCCTTCATGTGACTGGCAGCATTTCCTCTCTTTTAGACGTTTGGAACTGGCTTTCCAGGTGGCGCTAGTGGTAGAGTCACCTGCCAAGAAGCCATCACAATATTGTAAAGTAAGCGAAAGTGAAAGTGAAAGTCCCTCAGTCTTGTCCAGCTCTTTGTGACCCCATGGATTATACAAGACCAGAATACTGGAGTTAGGTAGCCTTTCTCTTCTCCAGGGGATCTTCCCAAACCAGGAATGGAACCCACGTTTCCTGCATAGAAGGCAGATTTTTGACCAGCTGAGCCACAAGGGAAGCCCAAGAATACTGGAGTGGGTATCCTATCCCTTCTCCAGTGGATCTTCCCTACCCAGGAATCCAACTGGGGTCTCCTGCAGTGCAGGCAGATTATTTACAACTGAGCTATCAGGGAAGGCCATTGTAAAGTAATTATCCTTCAGTTAAAATAAATGAAAATGTTAGTCTCTCAGTCCTGTGGATTCTTTGTGACCCCATGGACTGTAGCCCACCAGGCTCCTTTGTCCATGGGATTCTCCAGGCAAGAATGCCAGAGTGGGTTGCCATTTCCTCCTCCAGGGCATCTTCCTAACCCAGGGATTGAGCCCAGGTCTTCTCCTACATTGCAGGCAGATTCTCTACCATCTGAGCCACCAGGGAATAAATCTTTAAAAAAATCACTTGCCATTGTAGGAGACGCAAGAGACCGAGGCTCAATCCCTGGGTTGGGAAGATCCCCTGGAGAAGGGCATGGCAACCCACTCCAGTATTCTTGCCTGGAGAACCCCATGGACACAGGAGCCTGGTAGGCTAGAGTCTATAGGGTCCAAAGACTCAGACCCAACTGAAGCAACTTAGCACACACAGACGTTTGGACTTGTCAGTGACTGCCTTTTTACCTCTATTCTTTTGTAACCTCTGGGTGTTTTGGATGAAATTTGACCTTGGCAATCCAGCACAATGTTTGCTTTCAGTCAGATGGCAGCTGGAAAAACAGCACCTGGTACAGAGGACTGGGGAAAGTTTGGGAAATTTAAATGTACACTGGGGATTAGAAATGTTAAGGAATACACGATTACTCTTGTTCAGTGTGAAAACAATGTAAGAATACATAAGAAATATACTAATTTACTTAAAAGCATGAATAATAAGGTACTTAGGGTTTAAGTTACACACTTTTTGAATTGACTACTTTTTTAAAGCAAAAACAGCATATATCACAAAGAAAATTTAAAATTGAAAGACAGATGCTTATTTTACTGTATTCTGAAAATTGTGTGCAGAAAATTTGTGCAAAGTAGGGGGAAAATTGAGATCTCCTTTCTTGGTATACCTTTTCAACACAAAGGACATAAAAATATTTCTTAGGATTAAGATAGTGAAAGTTACTAAAATATGGAGCACAGCAATACAGTAAAAGACTTCCCACCCAAAATTAGCAGAAGGAAAAAAATTATAAAGATCAGAACAAAAATAAATGAAAAAGAAATGAAAGAAACAATAGGAAAGCTTAATAAAAATGAAAGCTGTTTTTATGAGAAGACTTAACAGCAGTTTTACCAAATTAAAGAAAAAAGAGAGGAAAACATGCATGTTTTTCAAAAGTAAACAATACAGCCACATGGCAAAATAAAGTGATCAAGCAAATGTTTCAGTTCAGTTCAGTTGCTCAGTCATGTCCAACTCTTTGCGACCCCATGAATCACAGCACGCCAGACCTCCCTGTCCATCACCAACTCCCGGAGTTTACCCAAACTCATGTCCATCACATCGGTGATGCCATCCAGCCATCTCATCCTCTGTCGTCCCCTTCTCCTCCTGCCCCCTATCCCTCCCAGCATTAGGGTCTTTTCCAATGAGTCAACTCTTTGCATGAGATGGCCAAAGTATGGGAGTTTCAGCTTCAGCATCAGTCCTTCCAATGAACACCCAAGACTGATCTCCTTTAGGATGGACTGATTAAGGAAATGCAAAACATACATCTTCCAGATATGACTTTGCACAATACATATACAAGTACAGAACAAAGAGAACTTGGGAACTTTTTTATGTGGGACAAAAAGCAAAGTAGTGGAGAGGGGTGGAACATTCCTCCAACAAACCTCCTTAGGACTTAGCATTAGGTATGTAAAAGCAAGACATCATAATAAAGAACTTTTACAAGAATTCAAAATATGAAATTTCAAAGAAAATTCCTAGGTTCTTTAAGGAAATGTTATTTTATATATATTCCCTCAGCCTCTTTCTCAAAAAATGCTCATCCTCCTACCCATCCCAGACCCTGATGCTTAATAGCCAGAGGACCTTCCAAACTCTTGTTTTTGACCATGAAGAAGTAGTTTTATACAGTAAGATTTATCATTTTTATTTTTTTGGCTTTTGGGACTTCTGTCATGTTTTTAAAGGCTGTCCTAATTTTTTTTTGAAGTAATTTATGTATTTTTAGTTTCCCAAGGCAAAAGCAATAAATATGTCAACATTGCCTTCCTGCTCCTCATCCAGTATTTATTAAGTCCCATGTACGGCACCACCATCTTGCTCAACTGCAGTGCCTCCACATCTGTTGCCCTGTATCAGGCATCGTTAAAACAGACACCAGTCAAGAATCAGACTTAATTAAAAATTGTTTTCAATCTTGTCCTGGGGTATATTCTATTGAATTTCCTCATGGCTAAATTTATATGAGACCCACTTTAAATACATTCTGCTCCTAAACAGCAATAAGACAAACTACCACCATAGACCCTTTGTCCTATAAGACTTAACATCACAACCACAAACTACGTTGCACAGAAACAATTATTTAAGTTAAGGGGTACCCCTTATCATTTTAAAATCAATTTCTGTCAAAATTATGTGATTGATGTTTAAATATAATTAACATATGTAGAATGAGATGATAATAAATGTGTGACATGTTTCATTTCCAGCACTTGAAATTCATGTAGCTTTCTTCTTACTTGTGCAAGAATTACCTATATGGATCCTGCATTATGGAAAATCTGCAAAGATATTCCTTGTATTTTTTGAAGGTCTTGGATGCATGCTTAAGGACTGGTGAGTTGAAAGGGCACAGTGAAGAGATAAATATGTCTCAGGTTGAGAAGCATTTCCAATGCTTGATCTACTCTTTCCCTTAAGCAGAATGGGGTAAATATAGAATAAGATTACAATAAAAAATATTTGGTTATCTTTAAGTGAAAGTTTTTGTGATGTTAAAAAATGAACAGTAGAGAGAAACATATTCAATTTATTCTTTTCTTAAGGAATTGCTTTGAGCTTGGTACTCCAGCATGCTGTCTCAAACTGGCATTACTAAACTGTCTTTCTACTTCATTTTTGAAGAATTAAAGATCCTCATGGGTGTAAAAGACTATGTTTTATCAAAATTCACCATGTTGTCAGAATAAAATAACCTGTTAGAAAATAACATTGCCAAAAGAATTAACCTGTTAGCAAACAGCATTGACAAGAGCAATGAGGCTGTTAATAAAGATGTGGTGTTGATATTAACACTCCCTCCCACCACTCCACTTCTATGTCTGAGAATATCTGCCCAAATCAGAAGAACTTAAGTGCAACCTGGGCTCTTTCTCAACCTGTTAACAAGGCTTACTGCTTCTCCCACAACCCTTAGGCCAAACTTTTAGAATCATTCTAACAGCTTGATGATGAGCACTTTCATCATGCAGTGAGATGTCCTCTGTTGGCCTCTTTTGCCTTTAGTTTGTTCACACAGATGTGTCCAGTTGCTAGGAGTGATGGGAAGACTGGACAAACATTTGTTACAGTTGATTTCATCTCAATCATCTGCTTGAGCATCCTGTACACAGCGGGAGCCAGCAGCAACATCAGGAACCACCTATGACCCAATTCTCTTATGTTAAACGTGAAGCTTAGATACAGCCTATGTCTAGCACTCAGGTGGTAGGAGAGCCTGAAGGAGAATCTAGTACCCTGACCTGGGGACAAGATGCACCCCTACCCCCAGTCATTTCCTCAAAAGCCTCTTTACCATAGCATTCCATATATGGTACCTATCATAACAACAGATAATGGTATTTTTTAAAATTCATTTTCAGTTGGAGGATAATTGCTTTACAATGTGTTGGTTTCTGCTGTACAGCAATGTACACCATAAGCATACATATATTCTGTCTCTCTTGAACCTTCCTCCCTACCCTCTAGATCATAATGGAGCACTGGCTTGAGCTCCCTGTGTTATACAGCAACTTCCCACTAGTTACATGATGCCTCTCTTTGCTTGAGCACTCTGGGAAGGTCCTGGGTAAGAATGATGGAGTGATGGAGTAAGAATGATAGTGTCTATAGGGGCCTTGCACAGGCCCAAGGGCTCTGGTGAACTTGGATTTCACCATGGCCTGATTTGCATCATCAGACTTCATGTCCCTAGTGAGCAGCACCTAGGGTTGTGTGGATACATTGATTTTGCAGCCCCTTTGCTCAGCCAGTACTTATCCACAGAGACCTGAGCTAATAGTTGGTACTCAGAGTCCTGGGCTGCAAGTTAGCAGCATACTTTAATGTCAGATATCCTTGTTTTGTTTTTAAGATTTTTTTGATGTGGACCATTTTAAAAGTCTTTAGTTAATTTGTTACATTATGTTTTGGTGTTTTGGCACCAGGCACGTGGGACTTGGCTCACCGACCAGGGATCGAACCTGCGCCTCTTGCAGTGGAAGATGAAGTCTTAACCACTGGGCCACCAGGGAAGTCCTATATGCCCTTGTTTTTAAAATGCATAAGACCTTCTCTAACTGCAGAGGGAATGCAAACTTTCTGGACCTCCGTGAAAAATAGGCTCAAGCTTAGGAAATAACTGACTCCTGTTTTGCATAGTTATTTAGTT
The DNA here is from genome assembly GCF_027580195.1 of Bos mutus. NCBI lineage: Eukaryota > Metazoa > Chordata > Mammalia > Artiodactyla > Bovidae > Bos > Bos mutus. Next base: position 43,004,487 of record NC_091624.1, read on the forward strand.
GGAAAAACAAACAAGTTTTCCTAAGGCATTAGAAATAGTATTGCCCTTAACGGTCAGAAATTGTGTTTTTGATTCCATTTTGTGTACAACATGTCAGCCACACGTGTGCTTAGTTAAGGGTTTAGAGAAGTCGCGATTGTGAAACAAAAATGTCCAGAAGAGGGCTCCAAAACTCAAAAGATGCAAAAAGATTTACTGAACAATGAAACAATATTTAAAAGAATATAGAAAGGTCCCTTGTGAAACCCAGAGCTCTCTCTTTCTGTTCTGCTTCCTTGTGGTGAAACAAAGTACAAGTCCACTAAGGAGGCTGAATGGTGTGCTGGCCTCCAAAAAGAGTGCAGAGTTGTTTTGGAAAGAGACCCTCTGGCTGCTGAACAAATACAATTGCCTGTGAACCTTACATTAAAAACAACACTAGATGAAATATTGCACAACTTATGCTTAAGTGGACTTTTGGATGTAGGGTTATGTTCACTGACAGATTTTAGCTTTAGAGAAATTTAATACTAATTTTGGTTAGAATTTGTATTGACAGCCGCTTCTAACATTTTAATTATGTATTTTTTTTTCTGATCCTAGAACTCTCAAGCAAGGAGCTTATATTTATGATCACATAAAGATACACTGATACACTGATCAATAACAATTTAAAAGATAACCTATGATGGCTAGATTGCCAAAAAATAAGAACCTATTTTTAGGGGAAATAAGAACCTCACAATTTAGCTAACTTCAATTTTGATATATCCTCTTTCTGTATTTCTAAATAGTAACATATTTATTCCTTGTAAATAAACTTATTGATTTCCTGTCTATGTTTGCATAAGCAAAGCTTCAAATGGTTACTCTGCAAAATAGGACACAGTTCTTGGGTTTCTCTTTACCTTGTAAAAATAAAACTTTGAGGAATTTATTTTTACAGATTTTCTCAGATTTTTACATTTTATTTTAATCTACCCATTTTAGATCAGAGTTAGGTTCAATGCATTTTAATTGAGAGAATGCTTTCCAGAACAATAATTACCAATATTTATTTAGTGCTTTCTATATTCCAGAATACTGCAAGCTATGTTCTTTAATGTTCAGAACAAGTCTGTGTGTGTATGTGTGTGTCCTCAATCATGTATGACTCTTTGCAACCCTATGGACTGTAGCCCATCAGGCTCCTCTGTGCATGGGACCTTTCATGGAGGAATACTGGAGTGGGTTGCCACTTCCTTCTTCAGGGGATCTTCCCAGCCCGAGGACTGAACCAGTCTCTAGCATCTCCTGCACTTGCAGGCAGATTCTTTACCACTGAGCCACCTAATCTTCAGAACAAGTCTAAGGCAACCTTATTAATCCATTAACCTCATATTACCCATTTACCCAGCTCATGCATATGTAACATGAATTTAAGAATGTCTACTCAACCCCGAAGCCCATTCCTATAACCACCGTGTGCATTTTAAATTATTTGAGAAAGCTGTGGTTATAGATCTTCAGATAATTTGATCCAAATTATAATTTAAATGTTTTTTATTGATTTGCCTTTCAATTGTTTTGATATTCCACAGGAGGAACATGTCCATAGCACACTCTCACTTCACAGGAAACCACAGTTCTTGGCACAGAAACTTTATAACTTTTTTAATAATTAAATTTATTTATTTTTAACTGAAGGATGCTTACTCTACAATATTGTGTTGGTTTCTGCCAAACATCAACATGAATCAGCTATAGGTATACCTATGTCCCCTCCCTCTTGAACCTCCCTTCCACCTCCTTCCCCATCCTACCCCTCTAGGTTGTTACAGAGCCCTGGTTTGAGTTCCCCGAATCACACGGCAAATTCCCATTGGCTATCTATTTTACATACGGTAATATATGTGTCCATGTTGCTCTCCATGCATCCCACCCCCTCCTTGCTCCCCCACCCCCACGTCCATAAGTCTGTTCTCTAAGTCTGCGTCTCCATTGCTGCCCTGCAGATAGGTTCATCAGTACCATCTCTCTAGATTCCACATATATGTGTTAATATACCAGATTTGTTTTTCTCTTTCTGACTTCAGTCTGTATAATAGGCCCTGGGTTCATCCACCTCATTGGAACTGGCTCAGATGCGTTCCTTTTTATGGCCGAGTAATATTACATTGTATATATGTACCACATCTTCTTTATCCATTCATCTGTTGATGGACATCTAGGTTGCCTCCATGTCCTAGCTATTATAAACAGTGCTGCCATGGACATTGGGGTTCATGTGGCACAGAAACTTTAAATCGCATAAATTGATACCCCGCCTTGTGTCAGTAGTTTCCCTCTAGATTTAATAAGTAAAGACATGGGACTTGCCCTGTGCCCTCACCCATGCCAGGCTCTGAACATCAAACACATGGTCACTGGTATTGCTATTTTCTAACAAGCAACTCCCAAATCTCTGGAGATTACACAGTTAAAGTGTGTTTCTTGCCCATATTTCAGTCTGTAACCATATAAGTGACCAAATGACTTGATATTCCTGGTACTTCTTTTCCAAGGGGTCACTCATGCATCTGGGTTCTTTATGTAAAGAAAAAAAAATATAATCCCCCCTCTTTCTTACTGCTGTCTTTTTGTTTCAGCCAATGAAAATAAGTGTGCAAGCCATTGCAGACTTGGCTTGAGTATAAATGCAGCTCATTGCAGTTGTTCTCTGCTCCTGAGCCTCCATGGCTGTATCTAATGTTGAAAGTTTTTTCTGACGTGTAATGTTTACTCCATGCTAACCTCCCTTTTAGCAATGCATTTGTGTTCTGAAGAACAGTTTGCACCTCTAAAATCTGACAGAAGTACCACAAAGGATCTGATAGTGTATAAAGATCAACAGGTATTTAGGGACTCATACCAGGAGGACTGGGCAACATGTTTGGGACTAGGACTAGGAAGACACTAGTGTTGGAGGCATTGTGCGATCCCAGAGGATCTGAAGAGTTTGGAATGGGCATGGTCAACAGCCCCAGGACAGCCTTACTCTAACACTGGGACTGAATCATTCAGCATATCTCACTCAAGCAGACATCCCCATGTGCTTAAAGTGGCTTGCTGTGTATATCATGTGCACTGTCTAACATAACCTTAGACACAGGGTACAGAAAGTTCCCATTAAACCATGGTAGTGAGTGGTCATCACCTATGTTAGGTGGTGCTGGAAAGTCATCTGTCCTGTGGCTATGGAGAATGGAATGAAAAATTAACTCCTCCAAGAGGGGCTGAGGGCTGGGCCGGTGAGGGACAAAATGTGTAGAATTGACAAAGACAGTTTGCTGCTGCTGCTAAGTCACGTCAGTCGTGTCCGACTCTGTGCAAGCCCATAGATGGCAGCCCACCAGGCTCCTGTCCCTGGGATTCTCCAGGCAACAATACTGGAGTGGGTTGCCATTTTCTTCTCCAGTGCATGAAAGTGAAAAGTGAAAGTGAAGTCGCTCAGTCGAGTCCGACTCTTCGCGACCCCATGGACTGTAGCCTATCAGGCTCCTCCGTCCATGGTATTTCCCAGGCAAGAGTACTGGACAAAGACAGTTTGGGGAAAGCCTTTTCTTTGTCCAGTGTCTCTTCCTCAAACTGAAGGATAAGCAAGATTTTTTGAGTGCTAACAGCCACTGCTATTCAATGTAAAAACCAGTCAATCCTAAAGGAAATCAACCCTGAATATTTATTGGAAGGAATGATGCTAAAGCTGAAGCTCCAATATTTTTGCCACCTGATGTGTGGCTGACTCATTGGAGAAGAACTTGACACTGGGAAAGATTGAAGGCAAAAGGAGAAGGGGTGACAGATGGTTAGATAACTCAACTCATCACCAACTCAATTGGTGTTGAGTTGTCCATCACCAACTCAATGGACATGAATCTGAGCAAACTCTGGGAGACAGTGGATGACAGAGGAGCCTGGCGTGCTGCAGTCCATGGGGTCACAAAAAGTCAGACACGACTTAGCAACTGAACAAGAACAATAACTTCAATGTAAAGAGTGATATTTCTTCCCATCAAAATACCATGGGCTTGTCTCTTGCGATCTGTCACAGAAGGTTGCATTGGTCACTCAGTGTTCTCAGAGATTTAAAGATAATGCCAAACTGATTACAGCAAGTGACAGCTGTTGTTGGATGCGCTGTCACTGGCAATGTGCTTGCCAGATGCTTATGAACCTCAGATGATGATCGCTTGACTCTCCAGACTTAATTACTGGCTTGTTTTGGATTTGTCTGTGCTCTGGGATGTGTGTAGGTATGTGTGCTGTATTGAATCTGAGTGCTCCTCACTGTGACTGCTGTATGCTTGAGCCTGATTTAGCACAAGCTGGGAGGCTGGAGGGCTGTCCGGGGAAGGACTCCAAGGTGGCATGGACATGGTTTTCTGGTCAATAATCATAGTGAAACCCAGTTAGTATTTTTTCTGGGGTCTTTATCTAAAAACAAGGTTTGAGTTTTGCATTTATTATTATTTTACATTCAAGCTGCTCAAGTACTCTTACCTTAGCTTCTCCAACTTTTATTAACTTATATTTAGGTAGAAGTCACTTAGCAAAAACACCCCACCATGAAGCACTTTGAGCTAACTGCAGGAAATAGTGAAGGACAGGGATGCCTGGCATGCTGCAGTCCATGGGGTCACAGAGCTGGTCACAACTGAACAACTGAAAAACAACAATGAAGCACTTATATTTAAGCAAAGTTGCAAATTTTCCTCAAATACTGCTGACTTACCATCTCTTTTCTTCTTCCCCTGTGGGAGTCAGTTTCCATGTGTGAAGTGTTTTGCTTTAAATTCTTTTATGTTTTTCAATTGCTTGAATTTTTTTTTATTTTAGTCAATGAAATTCAGATCATTTCCCTAATGCTTACCTAATATTAAAACGCATTGTTTCAGGTGATTAATGTGAGATTTTGTTCTTAGCCTGTACAAAATATTCAATACATTTTGTGTCATTCTACTTTATCAAGGGAGACTGGGTCATTTTCTCTCTTGGAACCATAGTGAGAGTCTTCTGCAAACTGCTTATAGTTCCTCAAGTCAACATCAAACCCCATTCTTTGTACATCATAGTATTTCCTTCTCAGGAACCCTCTCCTTCTTGTATGCCTGTCCAATTCCTGCTCATCCTTCATGTCTCTGTGCAGGCGTCACCTCCCCTGGGAAGTCCTCCCTGGGAGGGAGGAAGCAGCAGCCTGGCTCCTCACCCCGCTGTCTTCCATGCTAACACACACACCATCATCCCGGTTACTTTCTTCACAAATAAAGATGACAGACCCTATGTTTATTTTTGCTATTTTATTTTATTTTTTTAATTATGTATTTATGCCTGCACTATGTCTTCATTGCTGCTCTCAGGCTTTCTCTAGTTGCGGTGAGTGAAGATTACTCTTTGTGGGTGGTGCAGTGGCTTCTTTGTTGCAGAGCATGGCTCTAAGTGCTCAGGCTTCAGTATTTGCAGCTCATGGGCTTAGTTTCTCCATGGCATAGGGGATCTTCCCCGACCAAAAATCAAACCTGTGTCCCCTGCACTGGCAGACAGATTCTTAACCACTGGACCACCAGGAAAACTCCCATCCTGGTCACTTTGACTCAGGCCTGATTGTATGGCTCTGCCAAGATGTTGTAGCTCTAGGGGACAAGGCTTTGTCCTTCTGTCCCCCTGCCCAGTCGGAGCCTGGCATATGATAGAGAACAGGTATCTTTGGATGGGTGAGCTGAGTGATGAAGAGGAAGTTGTCTTGAGAGATTTATGATACCTGGAGAAATCTCACTCCTTGGCCAGGCCTGAACTTGCTTTCTGTCTTCACCAGAGTATAGTGTTTGATCTTCTCAGCCACATTCTACTCAGTCTAGCCTTCAAAACTCTCCATCACCTCAAATACCACACCTATTTCTTATGCATTCTCTATTCCAACAAAGCATTTTCCTCATGGTTATATGAACAAGACACATTTTCATTTCCTTCTAGTCTTTACATATGTTGTTCCTTTTCATAGGAAGTCCATCCTTTTCTCTGATGCTAAACCATTTTTTAAAGACTTTTAAATTTTAGAATACATTTGTATTTACAGGAAAATTATAAAGATGGTACCAAGTGTAGTGAAGAGCTGACTCATTTGGAAAGACCCTGATGCTGGGAAAGATTGAGGGCAGGAGGAGAAGGGGATGACAGAGCATGAGATGGTTGGATGGCATCACTGACACAATGGACATGGGTTTGGGTGGACTCCGGGAGTTGGAGATGGACAGGGCTGTGGTTCATGGGGTCACAAAGAGTCAGACACGACTGAGCAACTGAACTGAACTGACTGACCAAGTGTAGCCTTATATCATTCATCCAGTTTTTCCAGATGTTAATGACTATGTACATTTTGGCCAAAACTAAGATGTCAATAATACAATATTGTTAACTAAAATACAGACTTTATTTGAATTCCATCAGTTTTTCCACTAGTGTACTCTTCTATTCCCGGATGCAGTCCAACTTAGAACATTGCATTTAAGGACATACTTAAAGTGATGAAAGAGAAAAACCTACAACAGATTACTGTACCCAGCAAGGATCTCATTCAAATATGGAGAAATCAAAAGTTTTACAAACAAGCAAAAGCTGAGAGAATTCAGCACCACCAAACCAGCTCTTCAACAAATGCTAAAGGATCTTCCCTAGACAGAAAACACAGAAAAGGTGTATAAACTTGAACCCAAAATAACAAAGTAAATGGCAATGGGATCATTCTTATCAATAATTACCTTAAATGTGGACGGGTTGAATGCCCCAACCAAAAGACAAAGACAGGCGGAATGGATTCAAAAACAAGATCCCTATATATGCTGTCTACAAGAGACCCACCTCAAAAGAAGGGACACATTCATACTGAAAGTGAAGGGCTGGAAAAAGATATTTCATGAAAAATGGAGACCAAAAGAAAGCAGGAGTAGCAATACTCATATTAGATAAAATAGACTTTGAAATAAAGGCCGTGAAAAGAGACAAAGAAGGTCACTATAATGATCAAAGGGTCAATCCCAGGAGAAGATATAACAATTATAAATATATATGCACCCAACACAGGAGCACTGCAATATGTAAGTCAAATGCTAACAAGTATGAAAGGGGAAATTAACAGTAACACAATAATAGTGGGAGACTTTAATACCCCATTCACATGAATGGATAGATCAACTAAACAGAAAATTAGCAAGGAAACAGAAACTTTAAATGACACAATGGACCAGTTAGACCTAATTGATATCTATAGGACATTTCACCCCAAAGCAATGAATTTTACCTTTTTCTCAAGTGCACATGGAAACTTCTCCAGGATAGATCACAATATGGGCCATAAATCTCCAGTTCAGTTCAGTCACTCAGTCGTGTCTGACTCTGTGACCCCATGAATCACAGCACACCAGGCCTCCGTGTCCATCACCAACACCCAGAGTCTACCCAAACTCATGTCCATCGAGACAGTGATACCAATCAGCCATCTCATCCTCTGTCGTCCCCTTCTCCTCCTGCCCCCAATCCCACCCAGCACCAGGGTCTTTTCCAATGAGTCAACTCCTCGCATGAGGTGGCCAAAGTATTGGAGTTTCAGCTTCAGCATCAGTCATTCCAGTGAACACCCAGGACTGATCTTTTTAGGATGGACTGGTTGGATCTTCTTGCAGTCCAAGGGACTCTCAAGAGTCTTCTCCAACACCACAGTTCAAAAGCATCAATTCTTTGGCGCTCAGCTTTCTTCACAGTCCAACTCTCACATCCATACATGATCACTGGAAAACCATAGCCTTGACTCGTATATTGACCTTTGTTGGCAAAGAAGTGTCTCTGCTTTTTAATATGCTATCTAGTTTGGTCATAACTTTCCTTCCAAGGAGTAAGCGTCTTTTAATTTCATGGCTGCAATTACCATCTGCAGTGATTTTGGAACCCCAAAAAATAAGGTCTGACACCATTTCTACTGTTTCCCCATCTATTTTCTGTGATGTGATGGGACCAGATGCCATGATCTTAGTTGTCTGAATGTTGAGCTTTAAGCCAACTTTTTCACTCTCCTCTTTCACTTTCATCAAGAGGCTCTTTAGTTCCTCTTCACTTTCTGTCATAAGGGTGGTGTCATCTGCATATCTGAGGTTATTGATATTTCTCCTGGCAATCTTGATTCCAGCTTGTGCTTCTTCCAGCCCAGCGTTTCTCATGATGTATTCTGCATATAGTTAAATAAGCAGGGTGACGATATACAGCCTTGACATACTCCTTTTCCTATTTGGAGCCAGTCTGTTGTTCCATGTCCAGTTCTAACTGTTGCTTCCTGACCTGAATACAGGTTTCTCAAGAGGCAGGTCAGGTGGTCTGGTATTCCCATCTCTTGACGACTTCTCCACAGTTTATTGTGATCCACACAGTCAAAGGCTTTGGCATAGTCAATAAAGCAGAAATAGATGTTTCTCTGGAACTCTCTTGCTTTTTCCATGATCCAGCGGATATTGGCAATTTGATCTCTGGTTCCTCTGCTTTTTCTAAAACCAGCTTGAACATCAGGAAGTTCACGGTTCACGTATTGCTGAAGCATGGCTTGGAGAATTTTGAGCATTACTTTACTAATGTGAGATGAGTGCAATTGTGCGGTATTTTGATCATTCTTTGGCATTGCCTTTCTTTGGGACTGGAATGAAAACTGACCTTTTCCAGTCTTGTGGCCACTGCTGAGTTTTCCAAATTTGCTGGCATATTGAGTGCAGCACTTTCACAGCATCATCTTTCAGGATTTGAAAGAGCTCAACTGGAATTCCATCACCTCCACTAGCTTTGTTCATAGTGAGGCTTTATAAGGCCTATTTGACTTCACATTCCAGGGTGTCTGGCTCTAGGTGAGTGATCACACAATCGTGATTATCTGGGTCATGAAGATCTTTTTTGTACAGTTCTTCTGTGTATTCTTGCAATGTCTTCTTAATATCTTCTGTTTCTGTTAGGTCCATACAATTTCTGTCCTTTATCAAGCACATCTTTGCATGAAATATTCCCTTGGTATCTCTAATTTCTGAAGGAGATCAGCCCTGGGATTTCTTTGGAAGGAATGATGCTAAAGCTGAAACTCCAGTACTTTGGCCACCTCATGCGAAGAGTTGACTCATTGGAAAAGACTCTGATGCTGGGGGGATTGGGGGTGGGAGGAGAAGGGGACGACAGAGGATGAGATGGCTGAATGGCATCACCGACTCGATGGACATGAGTCTGGTTGAACTCTGGGAGTTGGTGATGGACAGGGAGGACTAGCGTGCTGTGATTCATGGGGTCGCAAGGAGTCAGACACGACTGAGTGATTGAACTGAACTGAACTGAACTGATCTCGAATTTTCTTGGAGATGTCTAGTCTTTCCCATTCTGTTATTTTCCTCTATTTCTTTGCATTGATCGCTGAGGAAGGCTTTCTTATCTCTCCTTGCTATTCTTTGGAACTCTGCATTCAGATGCTTAGATCTTTCCTTTTCTCCTTTAATTTTTGCTTCTTTTCTTTTTCATAGCTATTTGTAAGATCTCCCTCCTCAGACAGCCGTTTTGCCTTTTTGCATTTCTTTTCCATGCGAATGGTCTTGACCCCTGTCTCGTGTACAATGTCACGAACTTCGTCCATAGTTCATCAGGCACTCTGTCTATCCGATCTAGTCCCTTAAATCTATTTCTCACTTCCACTGTATAATCATAAGGGATTTGATTTAGGTCTTACCTGAATGGTCTAGTGGTTTTCCCCACTTTCTTCAATTTAAGTCTGAATTTGGCAATAAAGAATTCATGATCTGAGCCACATTCAGCTCTTGGTCTTGTTTTTGCTGACTGTATAGAGCTTCTCCATCTTTGGCTTCAAAGAATATAATCAATCTGATTTAGGTGTTGACCATCTGGTGATATCCATGTATAGAGTCTTCTCTTGAGTTGTTGGAAGAGGGTGTTTGCTATGACCAGTGTGTTCTCTTGGTAAAACTCTATTAGCCTTTGCCTTGCTTTATTCTGTACTCCAAGGCTAAATTTGCCAGTTACTCCAGGTGTTTCTTGACTTCCTACTTTTGCATTCCAGTCCCCTATAATGAAAAGGACATATTTTTGGGGTGTTATTCTAAAAGGTCTTGTAGGTCTTCATAGAACCATTCAACTTCAGCTTCTTCAGCATTACTGGTTGAGGCACAGGCTTGGATTACCGTGATATTGAATGGTTTGCCTTGGAAACGAACAGAGATCATTCTGTCGTTTTTGAGATTGCATCCAAGTACTGCATTTTGGACTCTTTTGTTGACCATGATGGCTACTGCATTTCTTTTAAGGGATTCCTGCCCACAGTAGTAGATATAATGGTCATCTGAGTTAAATTCACCCATTCAAGTCCATTTTAGTTTGCTGATTCCTGGAATGTCAATATTCACTCTTGCCATCTGTTTGACCACTTCCAATTTGCCTTGATTCATGGACCTAACATTTCAGGTTCCTATGCAATAGTGCTCTTTACAGCATCGACCTTGCTTCTATCACCAGTCATATCCACAACTGGCTATTGTTTTTTTGCTTTGGCTTCATCCCTTCATTCTTTCTGGAGTTATTTCTCCACTGATCTCCAGTAGCATATTTGGCACTTAAATCTAGCCTTGGTAAATTTTTAAAAAATTGAAATCATTCCAAGCATATTTCTGATCACAATGCAGTAGGTTTAGATGTCAACTACAGGAAAAATAAAAAACTTAAAAATACAAACATATGGAGGCTAAACAACACATTTCTGAATAACCAACAAATCACAGAACAAATCCAAAAAGAAATCAAAATATGCATAGAAATGAATGAAAATGAAAACACAACAACCCAAAACCTATGGGATTCAGTGAAAGCAGTGCTAAGGGGAAGGTTCATAGCAATACAAACTTACCTCAAGAAACAAGAGAAAAATCAAATAACCTAACTTTACAATTGAAGCAACTAGAAAAAGTATAAATTAAGAACCTCAGGGTTAGTAGAAGCAAATAAATCATAAAAATTAGAGCAGAAATAAATGAAAAAGAACCAAAGGAGACCATAGCAAAAATCAACAAAGCTAAAAGCTTGTTTATGGAGAAGATAGATAAAATAGACAAACCATTAGCCAGAGTCATCAAGAAAAAAGGGAGAAGAATGAAATCAACAATATTAGAAATAAAAATGGAGAAATCACAACAGGCAACATAGAAACACAAAGGATCATAAGAGACTACTATCAGCAACTATATGCCAATAAAATGGACAACTTGGTAGAAATGGAAAAATTCTTTGAAAAGTATAACTTTCCAAAACAGAACCAGGAAGAAATAGAAAATCTTAACAGACCCATCACAAGCACTGAAACTGAAACTGTAATCAGAAATCTTCCAGTAAACAAAAGCCCAGGACCAGATAGCTTCACAGTTGAATTCTACCAAAAATTTAGAGAAGAGCTAGAACTTATCCTACTCAAACTCTTCCATAAAATTGCAGAGGAAGGTAAACTTCCAACCTCATTCTATGAGGCCAACATCACCCTAACATGAAAACCAGACAAAGAAGCCACCAAAAAAAAAAAAAAAAGAAAGAAAGAAAACTATAGGGCAATAATACTGAGGAACATAGATTCAAAAATCCTCAACAAAATTCTAGCAAACAAAATCCAACAACATATTAAAAAGATCATACATCATGACCAAGTGAGTTTTATCCCAGGGATACAAGGATTCTTCAATATTTGCAAATCAATCAATCTGATACACCACATTAACAAATTGAAAGATAAAATCCATATGATTATCTCAATAGATGCAGAGAAAGCCTTTGACAAAAGTCAACATCCATTAATGATAAAAAAAAAAACACCCCTCCAGAAAGCAGGAATAGAAGAAACATACCTCAACATAATAAAAGCCATATATGATAAACCTACAGCAAACATCCTCAATGGTGAAAAATTGACAGCATTTCCCCTAAAGTCAGGAACAAGACAAGGGTGCCCACTTTCACCACTACTATTCAACATAGTTTTGGAAGTTTTGGCCACAGCAATCAGAGCAGAAAAAGAAATAAAAGGAGTCCTGATTGGAAAAGAAAAAGTAAAATTCTCACTGTTTGCAGATGACATGATCCTCTACATAGAAAACCCTAAAGACTCTACCAGAAAAACATTAGAGCTAATCATTGAATATAGTAAAGTGGAAGTATATGAAATTAATGCACAGAAATCCCTTGCATTCCTATAAACTAACAATGAGAAAACAGAGAAATTAAGGAAACAATTCCATTCACCATTGCAATGAAAAGAATAAAGTGTTTAGGAATAAATCTCCCTAAAGAAACAAAAGACCTATATATAAAAAACTATAAAACACTGATGAAAGAAATCAGAAATGACACAAATAGATGGAGAAATATACCACGTTCATGGATTGGAAGAATCAATATAGTGAAAATGAGCATACTACCCAAAGCAATTTATAGATTCAATGCAATCCCTATCAAGGTACCAATGGTATTTTTCAGAGAACTAGAATAAATAATTTTACAATTTGTATGAAAGTACAAAAAACCTCGAATACTCAAAGTGATCTTGAGAAAGAAGAATGGAAATGGAGGAATCAACCTGCCTGACTTCAGACTATACTACAAAGCTACAGTCATCAAGACAGTATGGTATTGGCACAAAGATAGAAATATAGATCAATGGAACAAAATAGAAAGCCCAGAGATAAATCTACACACCTATGGACAGCTTATCTTTGACAAAGGAGGCAAGAATATACAATGGAGAAAAGACAATCTTGTTAACAGATGGTGCTGGGAAAACTGGTCAACCACTTGTAAAAGAATGAAACTAGAACACTTTCTAACACCATACACAAAAATAAACTCAAAATGGATTAAAGATCTCAACATAAGACCAGAAACTATAAAACTCCTAGAGGAAAATATAGGCAAAACCCTCTCTGACATAAATCACAGCAGGATCCTCTATGACCCACCTCCCAGAGTAATGGAAATAAAAGCAAAAATAAACAAATGGGACCTAATTAAACTTAAAAGCTTTTGCACAAGGAAGGATACTATAAGCATGGTAAAAAGACAGCCTTCAGAATGGGAGAAAATAGTATCAAATGAAGCAACTGATAAAGAATTAATCTTAAAAATATATAAGCAGCTCCTGCAGCTCAATTCCAGAAAAATAAATGATCCAATCAAAAAATGGGCCAAAGAACTAAACAGACATTTCTCCAAAGAAGATATAAAGATGGCTAACAAACACATGAAAAGATGCTCAACATCACTCATTATCAGAGAAATACAAATCAAAACCACAATGAGGTACCATCTCATGCCAGTCAGAATGGCTGCTATCAAAGTCTATAAACAATAAATGCTGGAAAGGGTGCGGAGAAAAGGGGACCCTCTTACACTGTTGGTGGGAATGCAAACTAGTACAGCTACTATGGAGAACAGTGTTGAGATTCCTTAAAAAACTGAAAATAGAACTGCCTTATGACCCAGCAATTCTACTGTTGGGAATACACACTGAGGAAACCAAAATTGAAAGAGACATGTGTATCTCAATGTTCATCGCAGCACTGTTTACAATAGCCAGGACATGGAAGAAACCTAGATGTCCATCGGCAGATGAATGGATAAGAAAGCTGTGGTACATATATACAATCGAATATTACTCAGCCATTAAAAAGAATGTATTTGAATCAGTTCTAATGAGGTGGATGAAACTGGAGTCTATTATACAGAGTGACGTAAGTCAAAAAGAAAAACATCAATACAGTATACTAACACATATATATGGAATTTAGAAAGATGGTAACAATGAGCCTATATGAGAGACAGCAAAAGAGACACAGATGTAAAGAACAGTCTTTTGGACTCTGTGGGAAAAGGTGAGGGTGGGATGATTTGAGAGAATAGCATTGAAACATGTAATTATATGTGAAACAGATCACCAGTCCAGGTTTGATGCATGAGACAGGATGCTCAGGGCTGGTGCACTGGGATGACCGAGAGGGATGGGATGGGGAGGAAGATGGGAGGAGGGATTCAGGATGGGGAACACATGTAAACCCATGGCTGACTCATGTCAATGTGTGGCAAAAGCCACTACAATATTGTAAAGTAATTAGCTTCCAATTAAAATAAATAAATAAATTAAAAACAAACAAACAAACAAAAAAACCATTGCATTTGGTTGTCATATAGCTCCTTTGTTTCCTCTGACCTGAGGCAGATTCTCAGGCTTCTCTTGTTTCTGATGACCTTGAGAAGTGCTGGTCAGGTATGCTATAGAGATTCCTTCAATATGAGTTTGTTTTATATTTTCTCATGTTTGGACTGAGATTATAAATTTTGGGGAAGACTACTGCACATGTGAACGCTTCCTAGGTGGGGCTAGTGGTAAGGAACTTGCCTACCAATGCAGGAGACATAAGAGAGGTAGGTTCAAGTCCTGGGTTGGGAAAATTCCCTGGAGGAGGGCATGGCAACTCACTCCAGTGTTCTTGCCTGGAGAATCCCATGTACAGAGGAGTCTGGAGGGCTACAGTCTTGGCATCACAAAGAGTCAGACATGACTGAAGAGACAAGTCAGTCAGTCAGGGGGTCCATGATCGTAAAATGTCATTGACGATATTATCCTTGATCCAATACTTTGACCATCTGATGTGCAGAACTGACTCATCAGGAAAAGACCCTGATGCTGGGAAATATTGAAGGCAGGAGGAGAAGGGGACGACAGAGGATGAGATGGTTGGATGGCATCACCAACTCGATGGACATGGGTTTGAGCAAGCTCTGGGAGTTGATGATGACAGGGAATCTTGTTCCATGAGGTCGCAAAGTGTCGGACACGACTGAGCAACTGAACTGAACTTATCCTTGATCATCTGGCCAAGGTAGTGTTCTCCAGGCTTAGTCACAGTAAAATTATTTTTTTCTGTCTCTGTTCCTTCCCTTTCTGTTCTTTGGAGGAAACTTGCTGAGTCAATTTATATTGAAGTTGGGAAGAGATGTTGGTAGAAGGAATTAAGCATCACCTCCTAGAGGAGGTAGAGTGCATATTTTGTAAAATTTTTTGCTGTTCTCATCTCATTCCCATATATTTTTAGGTTATTTCTTAGTGGTCACCATTAAAATTATGATTAACATACTTATTTATAATGATCTAATTTGAATTCATGTCATTTAGCTTCAGTAGGATATAAAATCTCTGATCCTATATAGCTCTGCTTCCTCTTATGAAGTTACTGTCTAAAATTACATTTTTATACATTGTATAGTAAGCTTTGTGATTATTGTTTTATGCAAACAATAAGAGTCTTATAGGAAATAAAATGAAGAGTTATAAGCCAAAAATATAATAATATTGACGTTTAAGTTTACCTATGTAATTGTCTTTGCTAAAGTGCTTTCTTTGTATGACCTTATTATGACCTTTATATGACCTAGACACTTATTGTCTAGTGTCTTTTCATTTCAACCTGAAGAACTCCCTTTGGCATTTCTTGTAGGAAAGTGAGTAAACAATGAACTCCCTCAGCATTGTTTGTGCAGGAATGTTTTTAATTCTCCTTCATTTTTGAAAGACAGTTTTATCAGCCATAGAGTTTTTGATGACAGTTTTTCCCCACTTCAGCACTTAAAAAATGACATTGTATTCTTTTTTGGCCTTAAAGATTTCTGATGAAAAAACTACCATTAATCTTGAAGATCTATTTTCCTTGATGGGTTCCTTTTTTTCTATTACTTTTGAGATTCTCTCTTTCTCGTTGGCTTTTGACAATTTATTTGTAATCCATCTCAGTGGGGACCTCTTTGAGTTTATCCTACTGGGGTTCATTGAAGTTATTGAATATATAAACTTTTGTCTTTTACCAAATTTGGAAAGCTTTTAGTCATTATTTTTTTCAAATACTGTGTCTGTTCCTTTCTCTTTCTTCTCTTTTTGGGATGTCTGTCATGTATACTTTGGTACACTTGTCTCAAGAGTCTCTTAAAGTCTGTTAATTTTTCTTTATTTTTCTTCTTCCTCCTCTCAGAGGAGTAATGATTGAATCATTGAGTAACTGATAATTTCAATTGTTCTGTCTTTAAGTTCACTGATTCTTTCTTCTGCTTGAAAAAAATCTACTGTTGAAATCCTTTAGTTTTTTCACTTCACTTATTGTTTTTTTTAGCTTCAGAATTTATGTTTGTTTTATTTTGATACTATTTCCTTATTGATATTCTCTATTATTTTCAAGCATCAGTCTCCTGATTTCCTTTAGTTCCTTGAGCATATTTAAGACAATTGATTTAAAATCTTTGTCTAATATGTCCAATGTTTGTGGTTCCTAAGGAGGTAATTCCAGATATTTCCTTTGTGAATGTTTCACATTGTCTTGTTTTTTTTTTTTTTTCATGCTTTATAATTTTTTGGTTCTTGTTGGAAATGAAATTTTGAGTAATATAATGTGATAATTTAGGAAATTATATTTTTCTCTTATTTAGGATTTCTTTTTGTTTTTTGTTATAGGATTTAGCTGTTGGTTTAATAACTTTTCTAGACTATGTTTGAGAGTCTGTGTATTTTTTCACTTTTTGTTTTCAGTTTTTAAAGTTTATGTTCCATTAGTTTTTCTTCAGTAGTGTTTTGAAACATGTTTTAAATCACGGGAGAGAGACCAGGAGAGAAGAAGAAAAAGAAGAGGAGGAGAAGGAAGAAAAGGAGGAAAAAATGTAGAAGAGAAGGAAAGAGAAAACAAAAAATTCTCTAGCCCATTTTTTTAAATAAATTGGTTCTGTGATGAGACATTCCTTTGATTCTTATCTAGTTAGTTTCCAATTTTGCTTTAACTTTCACTTCAGCCAGAGGTGAAAATTAAGAGTCTTTTAAGGTGTTTTCTAAGCATAATAATTGCCCTGGGCATGTGTACATCTTCCTATATTTCCTTATTATTGTTGTTTTTTAGTTGCTAAGCTGTGTCCCAACTGTTTGTGACCCCATGGACTGTAGCCCACCAGATTCCTCTGTCCTTGGGATTTCCCAGTCAAGAATACTGGAGTGGGTTGCCATTTCCTTCTCCAGGGGATCTCCCTGACCCAGGAATCAAATCCACATCTCCTGCATTGGTAGGCAGCTTCTGTATCTCTGAGCCACCAGGGTAGCTCATATTTCCTTATACATGTGTGCTTTTAAACATTGCAGTTTCCCAAAGAGACTCTATTCCTAGATTTTCCTTCCAGTCTATCAGTGCTTTATTTTTTGGTCTCAAGATATATTTTTTCCCCAGGTGGCCATGTGCTGTTAATCTGCCTTACTGAGTTTTTAAGTAATTCTTTGAGTGATTTTTGAGTTAGGCAAAACAAGGACAAGTGCCTTTGTATGTCCTTCAGCTACCCCAGACTGGTTAAAATAGACAAAAACAGTTTAATAATATCGTGTTCTGTTCTCTTTAGGACTAGGGACTAGAGTGCTAGATTGAGAGCATGAGTTATTATGTTCAATACCTTGGTCAAATCAGGGAAGGGATTGGGAGGAGAGCAGTTAAAAAATACCAAATATATACTTCTTTCTTTACTTCTTTTTCTGTACTCCAAAGAGTGCAATATGCATCTTTAACTTACTTTATCCTATCTTTAAATAATATTATCGATATATAACTTTATAGGATAGTAAACTTACAATAAAACAATCCCACCTGCCCACATTCTGGCCCTGTGTGCCATTGGGCCATATATTTTACTTCAAATTTAGACAGAAACTCCCAAGTACAATTTTATTGTTTTCACTTTAAACATGGACACCTTATCTTTGACAAAGGAGGCAAGAATATACAATGGAGAAAAGATAATCTTGTTAACAGATGGTGCTGGGAAAACTGGTCAACCACTTATGAAAGAATGAAACTAGAACACTTTCTAACACCATACACAAAAATAAACTCAAA